>NC_057739.1:10428773-10438300 GCF_004010195.1 Chiloscyllium plagiosum | reverse complement strand
CTTGCTTTTTTCAACACAGTTCAATGACACAGGGACAAAATCTATTCTGCCCTTCACCCATGATGCACGTTCCAATATCCATTGAAAATGTCATCTTTTTTTTATTAGTTTGTTATTATTCATATAGGACAAACAGGAAGACAGCTAACAATCCGCATCCATGAACATCAACTAGCCACGAAACGACATGACCAGCTATCCTTAGTAGCCACACACGCAGACAACAAGCAACATGAATTCGACTGGGACAACACTATTATCATAGGGCAAGCAAGACAGAGAACAGCCAGGCAATTCCTAGAGGCATGGCATTCATCCACAAACTCTATCAACAAACACATCGACCTGGACCCAATATACCAACCACTACAGCGGACAGCTGAAACTGACAACCGGAAGCGGCAGGGACAGACCACTATAAACACCGGAGGAAACATCAAAGAAGCGCTTCGCAGGAGGCTCCCAAGCACTGATGATGTCGCCTAGCCAGGGGACGAAACGTTTGCAACAAAAACTTCCAGCTCGGCGAACAGAACCACAACAATGAAATCTCATTGACAGATCCAAAAACCTTTTCAAGAAAAATACCTGCCACTGAAATATTTCCAGGTAAACTGCAATGGGTATCGCTGAAATCAAGAGAAACCTCATCGGTTTGCTTGGTATAATTTGCTTTATACTTCCAAAAAAACAAAACCTTCTTTTCAATAACATCTTAGCACAAAACATTCTTAATGAATGTGGAATGCTGAACAATGAATATTTCATATTTTCAGATCATTACCATCCTATGCTTGTTGCCCATGGATGGATCACTGGGTTCCGCCATGGCTCCATTGGTAACACTCTTGTCTCTAACCCACAAACCTCGCTCTGGGCTTGAGCACACAAAAAACAAAGTTGACACACCTAGAGTAATGCTGAGGGAGCACTGCATTGCCAGATGTGCTTTCCTTTTAATGAGATATTAAATCAAGTGAATACTCCCATGACAATGTTTTGTCGAGCAGCAGAGTTATCCCCCCTGTCCTGGTTAATACCATTCTATCAGTAAACAACACTAGTCACTAAACTGGTCATTGTCATTCTTTATGAAGCAAGCATTTTCAGAATACAAATGTCGCTGTGTGATGCTGACTCAACCAAAGATCATGCTTTATCGATTAAACATGTAGCGCCCCTTTGTGGACAGGTAGATAAAAATGCTCAATTGTCAGAGCAGTTATGAAGAGGTGTTGGCTTAGTCATATTATCACTGGACTATTAATCCAGGGACTCAACTAATGCTCTAGGGGCTTGAACTCTGCCATGACAGTGGAATTTGAATTTAATACAAAAAGTAGCTGGAAGAGGGGGACAAAAAAAATCTGGTTTACCAATGTCCATCCACATCTGGTCTGCATATGACTCCAGAACCACAGCAATGTTATTGTCAAAAAGGAACGAAACTGGACAGACCACCTAGCATTGACATAGACAACTGGAAATAGCAATAGCAAAAACAGCCCTTACTAACATCTGGGGGTTAGTGCCAAAATTAGGAGAGCTGTATCATAGACTGGTAAAGGAACAGCCTGACAGTCATATTCACAAAATCATACCTTCCAGGCAATGTCCCAGACACCATCATCACCATCCCTGGGTATGTTTGATTCCACTAGCAGGACAGACGCAGCAGATGTGGTGGCACAGTGGTATACAGTCAGGAGGGAGTTACCCTGGGAGTTCTCAACATTGACTCCAAACTTTATGGAATCTCCTGGCTGCAGGTTAAACATGGGTAAGGAAACCTCCTGATGATTACCATGTACTGTCCTCCCTCAACTGATGAATCCACACTCCTCAATATTGAACAACAGTTGAAGGAAGCACTGAGGGTGGCAAGGGCATAAAATGTACTCTGGGTGGGGGATTTCAATGCTGGTAGCAGCACCACTGATCAAGTTCACTGGGTCCTGAAGGATACAGTTGCTAGACTGGGTCTGCAGCAAATCATGAGGGAACAAACAGGAAGGAAAAACATACTTGACCTCATCCTTACCAATTGCCAGCTGCAGATGTATCTGTCCATGATAATATTGGTAAGAATGACCTCCACACAGTCATTGTGCAGACAAAATCTTGCCTTCATATTGAGAATACCCTCCATCGTGTTGTGCGGCACTATCACTGTACTAAATGGAACAGACTTCGAACAGATCTAGCAACATAAGACAGGGCATCAATGAGGCTATCACCAGCAGCAGAATTGTATTCCAGCACAATCTAAAACCACATGGCCTGGTATATCCCCACTCAACCGTTATCATCAATCCTGGTCCAATGGAGAGTGTAGGAGGGCATGCTAGGACCAGCACCAGACATAACTCAAAATGACATATCAACCTGGTGAAGCTACCAAACAGGACTATTTGCATGCTAAACAGCATAAGCAGCAAGGGATGGACAGAGCTAAATGATCTCATAATAAACACATCAGTTCAAAGTTCTGCAGTCCTGCCACATCCAGTCATGGATAGTGGTGGACAATTAAGCAACTCACTGGAGGAGGAGTCTCCATTTCAATGATTGAAGAGCCCAGCACATCAGGCAATAGATAAGGCTGAACCATTCACAGCCAGAGTGCCAATCTTGGCCTCCTCCAGTGGTCTCCAGAGTCATGTCTGTCTGTCTTCAGCCAATTTGAATCACTCCAGGTGATGTCAAGAAATAGCTGGAGAAACTGGAAAGGCTACAGGCTCAGACAGCATTCCAGCAATAGTACTGAAGACTTGTGGTGCAGAACTTACCACTCCCCTAGCCAAGCTGTTCCAGAACAGTTTCTACATTGGCATCTAACAGAATGTATAAAAATAACCCAGGTGTTTGCTAGACACAAAAAAGCAGGACAAATCCAATCTAGCCAGTTACCACCGACACCCCACCCCATCGGTCAACTCTTGATGATCAGTAAATTGATGGAAGGTGTCATCAACAGTGCTATCCAGCAGCACCTGGTCAGCAATAACCCTTTCAGTGATTATCATTTTGAGTTCCAATAGGGCCAATCAGCTTCTGCACTCATTACAGCCTTGGTTCAAACATAAACAAAAGAGCTGATTTCCTGGGGTGAGGTCAGAGTCAAAGCTCCATTTGGCCAAGTATGGTATCAAGGAGATTGAGGAAAATTGAAATCATCAAATATCAGGGGACAAACTCTCCACTGGTTGGAGCCAAACCTGACACATAGGAAGATGGTTGTGGTTGTTGGAAGTCAGTCAACTCAGCTCATGGACATGTCTGCAGGATTTCCTCAGGATAGTGTCCTAGGCCCAACCAGCTTCAATAGCTCTATCAATGACCATTCCTCCATCATAATGTCAAAAATGAGAATGTTCACTGATGATTGCATAATATTTAGCACCATTCTCAACTCCTCAGTTACTGAAGCAGTCCATGTTCAAATGCAACAAGATCTGGAGAGTATCCGGACAATGGGCTGACAAGTAACATTCATGCCACACAAATTCCAGGCAATGACCATCTCCAATAAGAGATAATCTAACCATCGTCCTTGACATTCAATGGTGTTACCATCACTGAATCCCCCACAACTAACATCTTCTGAGTTCCCACTGATCAAAAACTCAATTGACTTCAACACATAAATACAGTGGCTACACGAGCAGGTCAGAAGTTAGGAACATTAGAATGGATAACTCACCTCTTTGACTCCCCAGATCCTGTCCACCATCAACAAGGAACAAGTCAGGAATATGGTGGAATACTCCCCACTTGCCTGGATGGGTGCAGCTCCAAAAACATTCAAGAAGCTTGACCCCACCCAGTTCAAAGCAACCCACTTGATTGGGTACCATATCCACAAGCATCCACTCCCTCCACCACCAACACTCAGCGGCATTGTGTACTATCCACAAGATGCACTGCAGAAATTCGCCAAAGATTCTCAGACAGAACCCTCCAAATCCACAACTACTTCCATCTAGAAGGACAAAGGCAGCAGATGATTGGGAACAGCACCACCTACTTCTCACCATCCTGACTTGGAAATGCATCACCGTTCCTTCCCTGTTTCTAGGTTAAAATCCTGGAATTCCCTCCCTAACAGCATTTTGGATCTGCCTACATCACATAGACTGCAGTAGTTTATGAAGGCAGCTCATCACCACCTTCTCAAGGGTAACTAGGGACAGACAATAAATGCTGGTTAGTCAGTGATGCCCATATCGCAAGAGCGAATAAAAGAAATCAGACTGGGCACAGTAAAAAGTCCCCAGCTCAAGTTAAGTAATAGTTAACATGTTCCAACTGTTTTCAGCAACTTTGGATATTGAAGAGATGGAACTAAGCCAGCCTATTTGCTCCTTGTCCCAGTGTAACAGTGAATATGAAATATGGATGGGTCTCAGCGTGGTGATGGGGAAAGGATTTATCAGTGAATAGCCCAATAACTCTCCCTCTCAAGTTTATATTTGAACACATGAACAAACAAACTAAGGCAGAAAGAGGCCAAACCCAGTCTGCCATTTAATCATAGAATCCCAACAATTTGGAAACAGGCCATTCAGTCCATTGAGTCCACACTAACCCTCCAAAGACCATCTTGCCCAGACTCACACCCACTATCTAATCCCTGTAACCCTACTTTTCCAAAGGCTAATCTACCTAGTCTGCACATCTCTGGACACTATGGACAATTTAGCATGGCCAATCCACCTAACCTGCACATCATTGGACTGTGGGAGGAAACCCACACATTCATGGGGAGAACTTGAAAACTCCAGACAGTGTCGTCCGAAAGTGGAATCAAACCTGGGTCCCTGGCATTGTGTGGTAGCAGTGCTAAAAACACCCATGGGTAACAAGCTCGCAGTTGATTGGTTTGCATCTCAAATTCCTCATTTTTATCTATCCTTAACACCCTTTGATGCCTCTGCTTAACAGAATCCTCCACTCTTAACATTCTCAATGACCCTGACTCCAATGTCTTCTGAGAGAGAGAGAGAGAGAGCTCCAAAATCATAGAACCCCCTGAGAGAAAAAATATTCTCATTACCCCATCCACTGAATAAACGGAGAGGTATTGTCCTCTGCTGTCCATAATATTGGCCCTTTGTGCGAGTCAGAATGGGCAAAAGCGGGGAGAAAATTTGGTTGATTAAAGATTAAACATGGAAATTATAGTCATCATAAACCAGGTTCAAGCCTTACCTTCAGGACCCTGATTCGATTGCCATTGGGCCTGCCAGCTGTCTATGTTAAATGTCACTTTTCACAGGCCTATAGCACTGATAAGGCAGACTAACTCATAAAAGGTAAAAGAAAAATCAATTAGAGCAACAAAAGTTTCTGTGCAAACTAACTAAATTAGAGTGAATGAGGTTTTATTTTAACAAAACCTCATTCCTATTGAAAGTCAAACGAGGGATAATATTCTCTTTCACCATTCTGCTTTCATGTTAATTTAAATACCTTGTATTCAATCTTTTAAAGAAATTATATCCTTAAGTTGTTCTGTAATATTATTGCATGAAACATCACAAGGAATTGATGCCAAACCATATGCTAATAAGAACATAAGAAATAGAAGCAGGAACAGACCACAGGGCCCAGGAAGCTTGCTTTCCCCCTTCGTTGAAAATTAAAAGGCTTGTACTTCAATTTCCCAATTCTCCCTTCTTCATCAGATATTCTCCTCAAAGCATGCCTCATCACGAAGGCAACGTTAAGGGAAAAGGGAAACAGACTGACTGGAGAGACTGCCTTCGGGAGAAGCTGTTGCATGGGAAAGCAAGCAGATTCCGTCCATGCTAATCAACCATTGACAGACGGTATAAATAATATATAAGTTGCAAGGGCACAAAACAGACCTTTACAGAATGGAAGACAGGAGGGGATGGTGGAGTAGGATGGCAGTACATTTCACAAAGTGAGGATTCTCAGCACTTTACGAGATTCATGAACCTTCCTGAATTGTTCGTATATTCTTCTTTTAAAAAAAACACCTCGTTAATTGGAGTAGCATTCAATTAAATGACTCATTTACCATGCCTTCTCCTCCCCTCGTTTTGAAACTTAAATGAACTGAAATGAATGGGGTAGAAACTGGAATCAGTTGTGCCTGATTATACACCCACAGAGTGTCCCAATTTAGCATGCCTGCGTTAGTTAGAAAAGACATAGATTCCCACTGCAAAATATGTAAGCAAAACAATTTCGTCATCCCAGCACTGCATAAGGGAAGAGCAAACATTTCCAGTCTGACCAATAAGCAGCTAATTGCACCTTAAATGGTTACTATGATCAGAACCGTTCACAATGATCAGAATGAAATCTCAACAAATAGTATCCATTCCTTTAGCATATTCATCATCTCTTATACCCACTTTATATGAGGCATTAAAGGGAGGTTTAAAGTCCAAAGTGTTTATATCTACGCCACACTTCCTCTTTGGCTCTTGGCAATTTGGAGAGTAAGTAAAAACAGAAGCTGTCTGAACCTGAGACATTTTGATTTCAACATAAGTTAGCATTTTGACATTTTGATGTTTCTTCTTCAAAGTATAAATTGCTTGCCTGAAGGATTTGTGAAAATGATACGCACATTTCAATAAATCAGCTTGTAAAAAGAAAAATCAGTCTTTGCTGGGCATTAAGTGAAGAACCCCATTTAAAATGAGATGTTTTGCATGGAAAGCTTAGTGATGAACCACACTGTAATCCCAGCATTCAAAACAAATCCTGTGCTGAATGAATGAGCAACGTAGAACAGAGAGATGTTACTGGAAGTGGTCAGCAGGTCAGCTAGCATTGGCAATGTCTAGAAGTGAGTAAGCGTTAATACTCGTACGTTGTTGGCAGATGCAAAGTGATCTACTTCCGCTATTCTCTGCTTCAGATTTCAACATTTGTGTGACATTTTGTCTTTATTACTTTTAAAGGAGTTGCTTTGTGGCCTTTGAAGAGAGTGGAATTAGATGGCATAATGTTCGAAACGGTTGTTTCAAGAACATAAGAAATTGGAGCAAGGTAAACTTGAGCCTATTCCACCAGTCAGTACCATCATGGCTATACATCCACTTCCCCACCCACTCCCCATTCCCTGAAAGACATAAGTACATTCATAAGTACATTCAATACTGAGCCATCCTGCCCTCTAGGGTAGAGAATTTTGTGGGTCGCGACAAAGTGAAGTAATTTCTCCTCACCTAACTATTAAATGTTTAGCCTTTATCCTGAGATTGTGCCCCATCTTTTCCATTCCCCAACCATAGCAGACAACCCTCAACATCTACCACATCAAGACCTTATAGAATTTTGTACCTTTCAATCATCTCTTATTCCTCTAAACTACCGAAGAGTCAGACTTAATTACTTTCTCATTGCTGTGGGATGAATAACCTCTGCATGGAGTTTCACCTGGCACATTCAACTCAGGCCCAAGTGTATTAAAAGTTTCTTGATAAGGTAGAAAAATAACATGAAGGTTGACTCTCATGTTGAGGATAAAGAAAGTGCCATTTCACCACCCAAATGATCCTTCTGTGGCTTATATTTTGTTTTGTAGCACTCCTGGGAGTATTTTGTTACATTCAGGGTGCTGTATGAATGTACGTTGTTGTTAGTTTTTGTCACCATGTTTCTCCCTAGAATTTTCATCCATAAGCCAATCTCAATATGTGCAAAGGATAACTTCACAACACCGCTCTTCATCTTGCCCGCTATTAGTTTGAGCATCAGCTAAGTGGTGGGATTTCTGAATCTGAGGTGAAGATTTAAGGGTTTGTCCCACATTCCAGGCAGCCTCACTGAGTGGACATGACCAATCCAGAATCGGAATATGAGGTTACACCCATTGGAATATTAATTTGAATAACCCTCTCAAGAAAAGTAGTTAGTTATCCTTTAGGAAGCTCAGTCAGGTTGACAAATTGCACTCATAAAATAGGACACTGTTAAATAAATAATCCAGGGCATTGTGAGGCTGAATTTAGTGGAGGAAATTATTTGCATTATGATCTCCCTTTATGAAGACAAAATAACGATGAAAAAATTTGAATATTTCTTACCTCATGCCATTTAATTCAAATCAATAGTCCAGATTTTCCTTTTTTAATGACTTAGCGATCTCATAAACCATCATCGGTTCAGCCATTTTTTTCTCCATCTGAAAGTTTAGCAGTTCTCCAATGTTTTATCAGAAGGTTGACCACATGGATGGACATAGTAACTCTGTGCTGTGTACACAGATGGTGCCTGAACACACTGTGATAGATACTGCCTGGCTTAATCATGAAGAATGCCCATGTGCGTCTACAGGGCAGTCAATAGTTACATATTATTGCATAAAACAATTTATCACCTTTAGCAAGAAAGCAAACTGGAAGATGGAGGCAATGCTCTTGCTTAATAGTTACACATGCAGACCATCTCATAGTCAGCTTACTTTATATAATTAAGCAACATTGATAACTATCTCATCCTTTTCATTCTTTAATACTTGACTAAATCCAGCCCATGATGAATTCACTGGAAATCAGCTATCCAAACTGATGGCAGTTAATGGAAAGATGTTAATGATAGAATTATTGCTCTGGCTTTTAAAAACCAATTAAGAGCTGAAGGATGCTCATTAGCAATTGGAAAGTCATGCCCTGAGATTTTTGTCATTTACTCTGTAATGGAAGAAAAACTCAACCTTGAATTTATGTTGCATGTTTTTTAATAAGGCAAAGCATTAAGTCTGCCAATTACTATATAATTAATAACATTAGATGGTCTCACTTTAGCTGGTCTGATCTACCACGGTTTCTGAGTTATGCACTGGCTGAAACACAGAAAATCAACATGGCACTATGCCATGAAATGTATATTTGAATTATTGTTGGAAGATCCAATGAGTGAGTCTATTAGCAGGATTAAACAGAGTGTGTGATAACTGTGTATTCCCAGTAGTGCTGTTGGCCTGAAATATTCAAGATTGGCTCATTATGAGATGAAAGAATTATAGGGCTGGATCTTACCAGAAATCAGCTAAGTGTCATTTTTGGAGGGTTTCTTAGAGGATTTCTCTCTGCGAGCTCTAGTAAGCTCTTCTATTGCTCTTCCCAAATCCGCCTCAATAACGATGCACCATGCCCCTTTGATGCCATTTCGTTAGTTGGAAAATGGGACATGTTGCTCCCAACATCAGGAATCCCCTCAGCGAATCTCACACAAGACTCCCAATTTTTTTGCTAATGTCCATATCATTCAATAGAGGTGGGGATGGGGTAGGACATGGTGTGGATGTGGATATGGGTGTGGGTCTGAGTATGTGGATGTGAGCATGTGGTTCGAGGTGATGGAGTGGCTGAGACTGTGGATGTGGGTGTTAGGATGTGTGTGTGAGGGTTTGGAAATGGGAATAGGTATAGGTGTGTGAGAATGTGGGTGTGGGTGGGTATGTGGGCATGGGCATGGGTGTGTGAGAGTGTGGGCGTGAGTGCGGTGTGGGCATGGGTGACGGTATGGGCGTTATCATGGAT
>NC_057739.1:10417658-10427400 GCF_004010195.1 Chiloscyllium plagiosum | reverse complement strand
GAGGGTGGGTGTGGGGATGGGTGTGTGAGTGTGAGGGTAGGTGTAGAGTTGGGTGTGTGGATATGAGGGTGGGTGTGAGGATGGGTGTGTGGGTGTGAGGGCAGGTGTGAGGATGGGTGTGTGGTTGTGAATTGAAAATGTGGCAAGTTGGACAATTAGCAAAGCATTTAATAAGCATAGGAAACTCACCTTGCTGCTTTTCAAAGGCCTGAAAGATGGAATGTGTTGCTCCTGACACTGAGATCAGCCTGTATACATCTTGTATAGCCACATCAGTCAAACCCATGTAACATTTCATCAAAAATGTGTGTCAGAGGAGGTGAGAATGACAGGATAGCAGTCATCAAAACTGAAAATATAAAAATAGATTCAAAGCAATCTGATGAAAGACTTAACAACCTGAAATTGTAACCATTTCACCTTCAAAATTGCTGCCTGACCTACTGGTTATTTCTAATAATATTAGTTCATATTGTTTTTCATTCCAAATAATATTTTCAAAAGACTAACTGACTGACAATTGATTGATGATTAAAAAATGTAAACCTTACATTTTATAGTGTTAAATATGACATTTAATACACTTCAATACAGTTTAAGATCAGTTAAATACTTTTAAAGTTGTAAAGTAAAACTTTTGATTTATATATACTGATATTATTTATTTTCTTGTTTGAATTTTTAATTAGTGGCATATTGGTTTTGCTCTATTGATGAAGGGTTTTCATGATTAATTTGTTAGTATTTCTGGAGCCATGCATTAAAACAATGATGCATCAGGAAGCTTCTGACTGGTGCCATCTTGAAATGAAGATGTGAGTTTGTTCATATTATTGAAGTTTTACAATTGGACAGAATAAATATTGGAAGTCATTAGCTTGTTTTTATTTTCAGAGAATCAAGATTTTTTTTTGCTGAGGGAAAACACATAATGAAGAAAGCATTTGGTTTCAGTTTATAGAAGACCTGGCTGGGGTCACATGTCAGAACAATTTCTCAAAAAGAAAGGAGTGAGTGCAGTCCATTAGGAAACAGGTTACCGCAGTGTAAGGGTTTTAGTTTGAAAATTCCAGACCAGAACTGTTTGGAAGAGAAATCTGTCAGGTTTATTTGAAGCTAAGAAACTAAGAATGTTTAACCTCAGACATATGAATGATCAAAGGAGAGGCAATCAAGCTCTCAAAACTGGAATTTAAAAAAACATTCATGAGTTATGGGTGTAGCTGGCTAGACCAGCATTTATTGCCCATCCCTAATTGTCCAGAGGGTATTTAAGAGTCAACCAAATTACTGTGTGTCTGAAGTCACATGCAGGCCAGACCAGGTAGGGATGGCAGTTTCCTTCCTATAAGGGCATTAGTGAAGCAGATGGGTTTTTCTGACAATGCATTCATGGTCATCAATAGATTCTTAATTCCAGATTTTTTGTTGAATTCAAATTCCTCCATCTGCCATGGCAGGATACTTGAATACTATAAAGTGAGATGGTGTTGCGTAGATGAGATTTGTTTTGCTATGTGCTTTGAATTTTTTCAGATTGTGTTATGTGTAGATAGTATGGTTTGTTATAGAGTCGCAGAGTTGTACGGCACAGAAACAGACCCTTTGGCCCAACTCATCCATGTTGACCAAACATCCCAATCTGACCTCATCCCATTTGCCAGCATTTGGTCCTGATCCCTCTAACGCCTTCTTATTCCTGTAGCCATCCAGATGCCTTTTAAATGTTTAATTGTGCCCACCTCCACTACTTCTTCTGGCAGCTCATTCTATATATGCACCAGCCTCTGCGTGAAAAAAAATCTCCTCAGGTCATTTTAAAATCTTTTGCCTTTTACTTTAAACCAATGCCCTTTGGTATTGGATTCCCCTACCCTCGGGGGAAAAAAAAAATCCTTGGCTATTCATCCTGTTCATGCTTCTCATGATTTTATAAGCCTCTATCAGATCACCCTTCTCTGATGCTCCAAGGAAAATAGCCCCAGCTTATTCGGCCTCTCCCTATAGCTCAAACTCTCCAGCCCTGGCAACATTATTGTAAACCTTGTCTGAACGCTTTCAAGTTTCACAACATCTTTCCTGTAGCAGGGAGACCAGAATTGCTTGCAGTATTCCAAATGTGGTCTAACCAATGTCCTCTGCAGCTGCAAATGATCTCCCAACACCTATATACAATGCACTGACCAATAAAAACAAACATACCAAACAGCTTCACTATACAGAACAGTGGATGTGATCTATATGGACTTCGGTAAAGCATTCAACAAGGTTCCTCATGGAAGACTGGTTAGCAAGGTTAGATCATATGGAAAATACAGAGAACTAGCCACTTGGATACAGAACTGGCTTGCAGGTAGAAGAAAGAGGATGTTGGTTGCTTTTCTGACTGGAGATCTGTGACCAGTGGTGTGCCACGAGGATTGGTGCTGGGTCTACTGATTTTTGTCATTTATATAAATGATTTGGATGTGAACATAGGAAATGTGGTTAGTAATTTTGCAGATAACACCAAAATTGGAGGTGCAGTGGACAGCAAAGAAAGTTACCTCAGAGTACAGCAGGATCTTCATCAGATGAATCAATGGGACAAGGAGTGACAGTTGGAGTTTAATTTAGATAAATGTGAGGTGCTACATTTTGGAAAGCTAAATCAAGGCAGGACTTATATACTTAATGGTAAGGTCCTGGGGAGTGATGCTGAACAAAGAGACCTTGGAGTGCATGTTCATAGATCCTTCCAAGTGGAGTCGCAGGTTGTGATGCATTGGTTACAAGATTTGTATGAATCTAAAAGCAGCGATGGTCAGAGGCAGATGTACCATATACATGGAAAGACCATGTTTCATTTTTCTGCTTCTTTGTAGGTATGGACTGAAATGGGAAAACAACTGTTTAAACCTCAGGATTGCAACATTTTCTAAAAGTAACCTGGCATTTACCTCATTGTAAGCATTATTTACACAGGTATCTGTTCAAGAAAAGTGGAAGCTTACTACACAGGTAAGCTGCTGACAAGGAATGTGCATGCATGAAATGTTGGCTGGCCACAAGTAACTGATTGGTCGGTGGGGACAAGTGACTGTCAGTGACAAAGGTCTCTTGTCTGACAACAGTTCAGTGATTAGCTCCCAGGTAACTGAGCAGCAAGGGGATGTAAATGTTTTGGCAAAACCATCTGACCTCTGGAGGGTAAGGAACTTGCAGTAAACACCATCTCAAATCTCAAAATACTCATTTTATTTTCCCCGTTATATTCATTGTAAGCTGTCACTTTAAATAGACAAGTCAGAGACCTTGATAAGTATGAGCCAGTCACCCAGTACCTCCTGCAAAAAAAGTTAAAGTATTCAGAGAAGGGAAAATGAGAAATAATGCTCTGATCAGTAAAAGGATCATCTCAGCAAACCCTGTGGACAGGGGTTTCTGAGCTGCTCTCCTAGCCTTTCCTTCCACCCATAAAACCCATGTTTTTTTTAAATGTCTGTATATAAGTATTGAGGGCGGGACACTTTCTAAAGATTTAAATGTCAATGGTTCATGCGTATTTACCTATGGTTAGAGTTTATTCATTTGCAATAAATAATAATTCTTGTTAAGTGCAGAAACCAGTGTCAACTTTTCTGTAAAAGACAAATAAATTGGTGAATTCTTTGTACTTTTCAAAATCTTTAACTTCTGTGAGGAATCTGGAATTAGTGGGTCTTGATTTCCAGTGCATCTACATTACTGAAATACAACAATAGTCTCTCAGTTAACAGAATTTGAGATTAATATTACCTACAAATGAAGAATGGGTATTGCTGTTTCACCAATTCTTGCTGTATGATTGGTATATTTATATAAAAGAGAAGAAGGAGAATGTACCAGGGCATTCAGTAAAAGAGTGGAGTACAGGTTCCTATCGGCTTGCCAGGCAGGTAGGTATGAGGTAGGTATTTCTATTAAATACCACCGTTTGTGACAGAAAAGGTTCCATGTTTGATTCCAGGTGTACATTTCAGTTTCACTGACTCTATAATGGGGACAATTTAACTCACGAGGGGCAACTTTTTCACATAGAGGGTAGTGAGTGTATGGAATGAGTATGGCGGAGGCTGGAACAATTACAACACTTAAAAGACATCTGGCTGGATCCATGAATAGGAAGGGTTTAGATGGATAGTGGCCAAATACTGGCAAATGGGACTAGATTTATTTAGGATACAAGGTTAGCATGGGCGAGTTGTACATGTGCTGTACATCTCTATGACTCTATGGAGATATTTGTGCTACACTGCAGATCAAGGTACATACTCCTTTGAAACTAAATATGCATCATTTGACAATATCCTCCTTTGTCCATTTAAAGCTCTACCTTTAAAGAATAAGTAGTTAGATGATCAAAAAGGAAATTAACATTGTGTTGAGTAAAACACTATACAAAACATTCCATTGATAAGTCTCTGAAACATATCACAGTTTGTTCATTCATTTCGGCCAAGTGATGGTAATCTTTGTTGGAGGCTGCTGGGCTTTTTTTCAAATGTTAGTTAGGGATGCATTGTTTGTGTTGCTTCTTAGATGGCATTTGTATGCAATAGGAATGTTTTGGGTTTCAGATGTGGTACCATTCTGATTTGACATCTGTTTTGCCACACTGGCTGTAGTTTCTGCTTTGTGCAATTTTGGCTTTGAGTATATGCTAATAATTTCTTCTGGAAGAAGTGTCATAGTCAAACTTTTCCTTGATGATAAAACAAACAACCTCAGATGCTGGAAATCTGAAATAAATGCAAAACATTTACTGAAGCAGCTCGGCAGCATCAGTGGAGAGAAAGCCGAGTTAACATTCGAAGGCCACTGACCATCTTCAGTAGAATCCTTCTTTTCTTGGACAGTAAATTCATTACACAAACATCAAATGCTGGCATCTTTATCTTTGCCGAAATAAAAACTGAAAGAACTGCAGTTGTTGTAAACCAGAAACAAAACCAGACCAGAAACAAAACTCAGAGGCAGAGTCTGAGGAAGGATCACTCAACGTGTAATCTTAACTCTGATATATCTCCACAGATGCTGCCTGATCTGCAGCGCTTTTCCAGCAATTTCTGTTTGTATTTTTTTTCCTGTTTCGCAATATGTAGGCCAAGGAGTAGCAATGTGTGGTAACTGGAGAGTGCTTTCCACACAGCAGTTGTGGCAAGAAATGCTACTTTGCACTTTCAGCCTTTTCTGTTTTGATTCAGACTCTCAGCATCTCACAATTACTGTGATCTACTGTGGTATCAGTGTTGAATACTGGTTGACCAGCACAATGTTTATTTTGGACTTGCTGACATCTTCTAGTATGTCTGGCTTCGTAAAGCAATAGCTGCTGTTTGCATGCGTTAAACTCCTAAAGGGTACTCACCAGAGTTTGTCCTGAGGAGACAAATCGAGAAAACAGGTTGTAATCACTGCAAATGATGTACAGAGTTCTAGAAATGCAGGAGATATAATATCAATGAACTAAATGGTTTAGAAAAGATTTACAAGGATGTTGCCAGGGTTGGAGGATTTGAGCTATGGAGAGAGGCTGAACAGGCTGGGGCTGTTTTCCCTGGAGCGTCGGAGGCTAAGGGGTGACCTTGTAGAGGTTTACAAAATTATGAGGGGCATGGATAGGGTAAATAGACAAAGTCTTTTCCCTGGGGTGGAGGAGTCCAGAACTAGAGGGCATAGGTTTAGGGTGAGAGGGGAAAGATATGAAAGAGACCTTAGGGGCAACCTTTTCACACAGAGGGTGGTATGTGTATGGAACGAGCTGCCAGAGGAAGTGGTGGAGGCTGGTACAATTTAAGAGACATTTGAATGTGTATATGAATAGGAAGGGTTTAGAGAGATATGGGCCGGGTGCTGGCAGGTGGGACTAGATTGGGTTGGGATATCTGGTCGGCATGGATGGGTTGGACCGAAGGGTCTGTTTCCATGCTGTACATGTCTATGACTCTATGACTCTAAATCAAGAGTTTAATTTTAAACTTCGACTACCTTCACATTTTACGTTTTTGTGAAATTATTGCTTTGAACAGAAGAAAGAGTAGAGCATGAAGTATTAGATACATTATAATACATTTTTATCAACAATGTACTTTAGTATCTAATTCACACACTCAAAGAATTGCCCTTCTCCCCTTCATCTTTCTGAGATGACTAACTTTGCTAATTGCCTGTAGGCTTTGTTTTTCATCTGATGGGAAGGTGATTCCTTCAAATGAAAATCTGAATGGAAAGTGATTGGAGTTACTGTAAAGTGCACTCCATTTTTACGTGTTTTTAATTAGTTTCTAAGTTGAAGTGCTGCTTTTTCTTTGTTCTGTGTCTCAGCAGGTGATGACAGATACTTGGATTCCCCTTCAGTCTCAGAAGGTTTGTTCCACTAGTTTTGGGATGTAATCTGATACGCCAAAGGAACTGTGGCAAACTCTCAGCAATTAGAAAATGAAATAACATTACTGTCTCAGATAACAGTGTCCCTTTATATGAATATTTATTCTCTTGTTGCGTTTTGTGCCAGTATTGTATGCTGTCATTTGAGAATAAGTTCAAATCATGGATTTTTAGCTCTTGATGTTCAGACTTCCCATGTGAGGGGTGAGGAAACCACAATAGTGGTGACAATAAAGAAAAATGTTATTTATAGCACAAACTTGTCACTCCGTTGAGAAGTATCCCAAAGTGATTGCTGTACAACTAATGGCTTTTACAGATTGGAGTGATTGCTGTAATGCAGGAGAGCACAGGTGTCATTTTCAACAACACAAACTCTCACCAATAGAAATGAAGTGAGCTTGTTTTGCAGACAGATTGACTTTCCTCATGACTGATCTGCTGTTTGTTTCCAGCATTTTTAGCTCTGGCATTGAAAGTGGACTCTTAGTCTGTTGTAGACAATATATCTCCACAACAATGAATTTAAACACAAACCTGGTTCACAGATAGGGTAAGAGCATTGGAACAAGAGTCGACCATTGAGTGTGTTGCGCCTGCTCCACCATTTAATACATTTATGGCTGATCAAACACTTCGATGACTTTTAACTACACAACTCTCATTATCCTAATGTCATTGATAATCAATGATTTATCAAACTTTAGAGTCATAGATTCATACAGCACAGAAACAGACCTTTTGGCCCAAGCAGTCCATGCCGCCCATTATTCCAAACTCAACAAGTCCCAACTGCCTACGTTTGTCCCATATCCCTCCAAATCCTTCTTATTCATGTACTTATCCAAATGTCTTTTAAATGTTGTAACTGTGACCACATTCACTACTTCCTCTGGAAGTTCATTCCAGACACTAATGTAAAATATACTAAAAGATTGAGGTTTCACAGCTTTCTCAGGTAGAGAAGTCCAGAGATTTATCACCATCTTTGTAGAAACTTTTCTCCTCATTTCATTTCTAAATGGTATTCCTCAATTTCTAAATTCCATCCATTGATTCTAGATTCCCCAAGTAGCGGAAATATCTTACTTGCATCTACCTTGACTATCCCTTTTAAGTGCTTTGTGGGTACGGCCCAATGATGAATGTAATAGTTTTTGGAGCAGATCTAAATCCTTGAATATTTCAAATTCCATAGACAAGTAACTCACATAACTTGACTTTACTTTTCTCAAGCTAAGCATTTTCAACATTCTGATCTGTAATATATTTGCACCCATTAGTATAGCAGTGTTTGGCAGAAATCTCCATTTCACCTGAAGTTCCTACACCAGCCGTATGATTAATAAGGTCCATTTACTGGGCTAATTTTGGAATTGTTTTGATTTGTCGAAGCCAGAATGCAACATTAACACACTCTGCTGCTCTATTTCACCTCACAAAAATTATGTTTTCATTTACTAATTAGGACACTATTTAATTGTTTGTTGGATGTACACAACATATTTTTGTGATTCAGAAAGCAGGTTAGGAAGAGATCTAAGCATTAACCCACTGACAAAATACTTGTGTCAATTTTGACATTTTCAAAACACAATGTTCTCCAAGAATTTCACATTTGGCTATTTAAAAAAAAGGAATAAGGACAGCAAATCAGGAAATTGTGGGTGAACAGGACATTAGGCCAGTTTCTGCTCACCATAGAAACTAGCTCTTTGCTGATCTCCCTCCCTGTTTTGCTGATAACAATGTGGGAGCAACTGAACAACTGAGTTGCACTGTACCAATTCACATCTTATGAAGACTTCTGCTAAACAACTAATTATGTTTTTTTCACTTCACAATGCATCATGCCATAACTTTCATAAATATGATTTGTACCTGCTTAATCAAAAAGGATGCATGCAATACCAATTGTATTTCATTTCCCATCAAGAGCAACAGCTCATCGTTCTTCCGCATTGAAATGCATTGGCGTCATGGATGGATTCTAATTTTAATCATAACTTATGGTGGCATGCGAGACTGCTTTGCAGCACTATGAAATATAGTGGAAAACAGATTCTAGTGAAATTTCAATCTGCATGAATTATTGTGTCAGTTTATGTCAAGTGCTGGTTGGAAAATTTTCATTATCAACCAGGAGTGGTAATTATTCAGTGCAATGAATTGGAACACAGTTAGCACTTTGTGTGCAAAGCTTTAAGGAAACCACAAAGAAAATAAAAAGGAATTTTAAAGGAAAGAATGGATGAAAATAGACAAATGCAAGCACTGATTGGGTAAGACATATTAAATCTTCAAAAGATAAATATTTCCCGTCATAATAAATTAAAAGTCTTGCCATGGATTGGCCAGGGTTGTAGGTTAAACTTTCATCTTTTGTGCATGGCTTCAAATTGTCACATATTGGGTGGCACTTCTTAGACTGGGATCTGATGCTTGCTTTCCAAAATGAAGTTAAAAATCACACAACACCAGGTTATACTCCAACAGGTTTAATTGGAAGCACACTAGCTTTTGGAGCGACGCTCCTTCATCAGGTGGTAGTGGAGGGCTCAATCCTCACACATCTCCACTACCACCTGATGAAGGAGCGTCACTCCGAAACCTAGTGTGCTTCCAATTAAACCTGTTGGACTATAACCTGGTGTTGTGTGATTTTTAACTTTGTACACCCCAGTCCAACACCAGCATTTCCAAATAATTTCCAAAATGAGTCTGGGTTTTTCATTACTGCTTTCTTTTAATTTTAAATGGAAGCATTATGAACTGTACTGAGGATAGTGGTAGAATTCACCAAGACTTGGTCTTGAGCAAAGAGCTCATGTGAGGCAGATGAAAATGCAGTGCATGTTAATTGATTCATTTATTCGGCAGAATGAGGAAAGACAATATTAGATCAGGGATACCATGATATTGAGGGTGTCAGAGAAAACAAACCTAGGTTATGTGCATATGAATTATTGAAGTTGGCACGGCAGTTTGCGAAAGCTGCAGTTAAGGCCTACTGAGCCCTGAAGTTTACAGGTAGAGATATTTCGTGATGGAGGTGGGAAGAGAGATAGAGTCATAGAGTCATAGAGATGTATCGCATGGAAACAGACCCTTCAGTCTAACCCGTCCATGACGACCAGATATCCCAACCCAATCTAGTCCCACCTGCCAGCATCTGGTCCATATCCCTCCAAACCCTTCCTATTCATACTCCCATCCAAATGCCTCTTAAATGTTGCAATTGTACCAGCCTCCACCACATCCTCTGGCAGCTCATTCCATACACATACCACTCTCTGTGTGAAAAAGTTGTCCCTTAGGTCTCTTTTATATCTTT
>NC_057739.1:10411021-10417483 GCF_004010195.1 Chiloscyllium plagiosum | reverse complement strand
ATTGAACAATACAGCACAGAACAGGCCCCTTGGCCCACGATGTTGTGCCGAACTTCTAACCTAGATTGAGTACCCATCCATGTACCTATCCAAATGCCGCTTAAAGGTCGCCAATGATTCCGACTCTACCACTCCCACGGGCAGTGCATTCCATGCCCCCACCACTCTCTGGGTAAAGAACCTACCCCTGACATCTCCCCTATACCTTCCACCCTTCACCTTATATTTATGTCCCCTTGTAACACTCTGTTGTACCCGGGGAAAAAGTTTCTGACTGTCTACTCTATCTATTCCTCTGATCATCTTATAAACCTCTATCAAGTCACCCCTCATCCTTCGCCGTTCCAACGAGAAAAGGCCTAGCACTCTCAACCTATCCTCGTATGACCTATTCTCCATTCCAGGCAACATCCTGGTAAATCTTCTCTGCACCCTCTCCAAAGCTTCCACATCTTTCCTAAAGTGAGGCGACCAGAACTGCACACAGTACTCCAAATGTGGCCTTACCAAGGTCCTGTACAGTTGCAACATCACTTCACAACTCTTGAATTCAATCCCTCTGCTAATGAACGCTAATACACCATAGGCCTTCTTACAAGCTCTATCCACCTGAGTAGCAACATGACTCTTCAGAGGTCCAAGTGACTATTGAAAGGGCCTTGGGAAATTTAGCAACCCCGTTATTTTTATGTATAGTGCAAACTTTGAAAACCCAGAAAATCTTTTTGGTTTGAGTGTTTACAACATCTGGGGAAGTCAACCAAGAAGTTGGCAACATCTGACATATGATAATTAAATGCTTTGCCACCTTTGTCTGTCACGATTAGATGTTGTATTATCGTGAAGATCTGCTTTTCATACAGTGTCTGCTTGTATCCCAGAAAGGTAAGGTAGGTTGACCATTGTATTGTCTAATTTTATGTAAGTGTTGAGAAGCCTTACAGTACTCTTCCCACAGAGGAAATGCTATCAATGTTCAAAACTGCAGGAAATTGTGCTTGAAAATGCTCCTGGCCTGCTTGGGATTGTGATTTAAATGCCCAACAATTATTTAACTTGGAGACAAAATATTCACCTCCTGAACTTAAACATATAATTATATATGATAACATATTCTCGACCTATTGATTGATAGACAACCTGCTTTAGAATGGAAATGTCATACTCATTTTTTCATTTTCAGGGCATATAGCTATAAGCTTATATTGTTGATAGTTGCGACTTGTCTGAGTTCCAAAAGCTATGAAGTAATGTTGCGACAACTATTCAGATGAATGATTGACAATTTTAAGACATTATTATAATAACATTGCCTGCTTTTGATGTGGCTTCTGATTAATTGGTTAGTCAGAGCATCAGGCATTATAGAAACAGACCCTTTGATCCAACTTGTCATAGAATCTCTACAGTGCAGAAACAGGTCATTTGGTCCAACAAGTCCACACTGACTCTCTGACGATCACCCCACCCAGACCTATTGCCCTACCCTATAACCCTGCATTCCCTGTGGCTAATGCACCTAGTCTGCATATCCCTGAACACTATGAGCTATTTAGCATGACCAATTCACCTAACTGTGGGAGGAAACCAGCGCACCTGACGGAAACGCACACAGACACGGGGAGAACATGCAAACTCCACACAGAGACTCACCTGAGGTTGGAATTGAACCCCTGAATCACTGTACCACTCATACTCAAAGCTAAGCTAGTCCCAGCTGCCTGTGTTGGCCCATATCCCTCCAAACATTTCCTATTCATTAATTTATCCAAATGACTTTTAAACATTGTAACTGCTCTTGTATCCATCACTTCCTCTGGGAGTTCATTCCACACACAAACCACTTTCTCTGTAAAAAAAAGTTGCCCCTTATGTCCTTTCTTATAATTTTTTTCTCTCACCCTAAAAGTATGCCCCGAGCTTTGAACTCCCCTCGCCCCAGGGAAAAGATTCTCACCACTCACCTTATCCATGTCCCTTATGATTTTATAAATCTCTATAAGGTCACCTCTTGACCTCCTATGCTCCAGTGAAAAAGCTCCCAGCCTATCCAGCCTACTTTTATAACTTAAACCCTCGAACATCCTGGTAAATCTTTTCTGCACCCTTTCAAGTTTAACACCATCTTTCCTACAGCAGGCACTCCAGAATTACACACAGTATTTCAAAAGTGGCCTCACCAATGTCCTGTATGCTGGCTTACCTTCCTAAGCTTGCCTTCCATAGGTTTGGGAGGCAGCAGAGTGGAAGTGGAAGGGCTGGATACCTCTAGAGTGTCCTGAGAAGACACTTCTGGAGCATCTGCATATGCTTCCTCCGGAAACCTACGTGCAAAATCCTTTCTGCATGTGAGGAAGAGTCACCTGGTGCTGCCTTGTTCCATGTCACTTCACCATTTGTGCTAACATCAATGACTACAGTAATAGCATGTAGGTCTGTGCACATATCTGACGGACATTGAGAGCGCTGTCTGTCCATGGAGGCAACCAAACATTTGCATACTGAAACCAGCTCAGTACAGATGGCATGGCTGAAATTTCCCAACTTTAGATTTAGTATCCCAAGTGCATCTGACAAACTTGCCTGCAGCCCCTGTGTCACCTCATGCATTTCGCTGTAGCTATTAATGTCTGACACCATGGGCTCCTTTTCCTCATGGGGCTGAGTAAGTTTGGCTTCAGCGGTGTAGAGGTCAGTGCGCCAGACTACCACTGCGCCTCCTTTATCCGCTGGCTTGATGGTGAGGTTGGGATTGGAGCAGAGGGATTGGAGGGCTGCGCGTTGTGAGGGTGAGAGGTTGGAGTGGGGGAGGGGGGTAGACAGGTTGAGGCGGTTAATGCCCCGGCAGCAGTTGGAAATGAAGAGGTCGAGGGCAGGTAATAGGCCAGCGCGGGGTGTCCGAGACACCCGCACCAATCAACCACACCGCCCCGTGGCCCAACATTTCAACTCCCCCTCCCACTCTGCCGAGGACATGGAGGTCCTGGGCCTCCTTCACCGCCACTCCCTCACCACCAGATGCCTGGAGGAAGAACGCCTCATCTTCCGACTCAGAACACTTCAACCCCAGGGCATCAATAGCTTATCTCTCCACGCTCCAGGCTCACTGCCTTTATTCCTGATGAAGGGCTTTTGCCCGAAACGTCGATTTCGAAGCTCCTTGGATGCTGCCTGAACTGCTGTGCTCTTCCAGCACCACTAATCCAGAATCTGCATCTGCAGTCATTGTTTTTACCTCCTTTTTTTAAGTCTCTGCCAGGGATTGCTCTGAAAGTTAAGTCAAATAACTTTCCCCTCTCAGCCTGACTTAGCACAGAGTGAAGATTCCGTTGGGATCCCCCTGATGTCTGGTTGGGCAGCAAAATTACTGAACCAAACCATCAAGGTCATGTATTTCCCAATACACCAGACGAGTATGTCTCCTTCAGGTGAAGGTAGTCAAATTAAGGGGCTGAACAGCTTTTTATTCGTTTTGCAAGCAATTTCAGTCTCACAATTCCTGAAACCAGAAATAGTTCAGATGTAATGAAAACTTCTTAGTCTGTCCTGTCCAACAGATCTGGATGAGTCAAGTCAACATTGGTGTGAATTTTCCATTTGCCACTGCCAAAAACTGTATTCCCTGTCTGATAAAAGCAGCCAATTTAGTCCCAGTTAGTGATTACAGAATGTAGATAGCTCTGAGCTTTGGACACACCACACACTCTGAACCAAAGTGAATTTGACAAATTGACTTAATTGCATGTAAGTTCAAATTTTAATACTACTTCCCATTAATTCCTCTGTAAATATGGTCTGCTGCACTAAATCCATGTGAATAAATTCATGTGAATACATGTCTATGTTATTATTTTATAATGACTTAACTTTCAGAGCAATCCCTGGTTATTTGTTTCTGAATTTTAAAACTACTTGCTGTCTTGGACTGTTTCAGTTAAATTGGCATTGATTTCCCAAGACTAAGGAAGACACAACTTCCTAGTATTAAACTGAAATGCATGAAAAAGTGCAGTGAAAACATGTAGGTTCCAGTTCAATGATTCCTTATTCCATTGGTTCCAAGCATTTTAAGTAAAAAGAAAAGCTTTAGTTTAAGATTCTAGAAGATTTAAACATGTTCAGAATTGATGCCCTCATCCAAGCAGTTCCAGGTCAGGCCAGGAACCCTTTGCTTTTGTGTACAAAGTACCTGCTCCACCTCCACGAGCTCACTGGAACATTTCTCTAATCCCAAAAATGGTGGCACTGCACCAGTCCTGATAAACACCCAGCACATGAAGCACAACCTCTAGGGGAGAGTGCCACACAGGGAACTCCCAGCAGAAACCAAAAGTGGGGATGTCAGCAAGACTTTTCAACTCCCCTGTTATAAGATGGATCTGATTTAGAATTCAAAAGCCTTTAGTGTTTCAATTTCCTTGCGTTTCTTTTGATACGGCTGGACCTAACACAGAAATGCAGATGGATATGGGGTCTCAGTGAAAACCCAACTCTTTCTTCCATTTTAATGCAATCATTTGTTTAATTGTACAAAATCTCCATTTGCAGTGTCATGCAGTCTGATATTGTAATAGTAACATTTTAATTTTTCTGTTTGTATTGACTGTATACTGTCAAATGTACTAACACCAAATTTGATTTTTTTTCCCCAACAGCTCCATTCACTTTTATTTCTCTCTTTTGCATTTGGCTGTCTTAAAAAAAATCTGCTTCCTTTAGATATTGTTTTTTTCCTAATCTTTATAATTGTGTCTTGCCCTATGTGTTAACGATCATGTATTTATTCAAGACAATTTTCTATTTGTCTCTCTCTTTCATCCGCACCTTAGTTCATGAAAGGCTTATCCTGGCTTATCCCCAATGCTCCTGTATCTTAAACCTAACAGCGACCATTTTGACAAAGTGCCCAATCCACAATGATTTGAAGGTGCCGGTGTTGGACTAGGGTGTACAAAGTTAAAAATCAACGAGGAGAAAGTGAGGACTGCAGATGCTGGGGATCAGAGCTTAAAAATGTGTTGCTGGAAAAGCGCAGCAGGTCAGGCAGCATCAAAGGAGCAGGAGAATCGACGTTTCGGGCATAAGCCCTTCTTCGCAAAGTTAAAAATCACAGAACACCAGGTTATAGTCCAACAGGTTTAATTGGAAGCACACTAGCTTTCGGAGCGACGCTCCTTCATCAGGTGATAGTGGAGGGCTCAATCCTAACACACAGAATTTATACCAAAAATTTACAGTGTGATGTAACTGAAATTATACATTGAAAAATTGATTGTCTGTTAAGCCTTTCATTTGTTAGAATACCATGATAGTTTCTCTTCTTTCATGTGTAAATCACAAAACCCTTTTTTAAAAAGTTGCATTCTCGGGTTAGCTGTTAACAATGGTGATAGCTAACCAATATGTTGAAGGTGTTAGCCCCCTGTGGTCTCTGTCTATACCCTGATGTTTAGATTGATTCTAATCTGAAAAGTGAGATAACGGATTTTTACATGAATGCATGCAGTTTTTGAGTAAAGTACAATGTAACCCTGCAAGTGCAGATTCACCCCACAAAATATATGTGTGCCTGTGGGTCTTTGCCTGTCTGTGTGTGTGTGTCTGTCTGGGTTGGGGTTGTGAGTGTGAAAAAGTGTATATGCGTGTGTAGTGAGTGCAGAGTGTCTTAAGTCTGTGAGGGGGTGCATGTGTGAGTGTGGGTGTCTGCAAGTGTGTGTCTGTGTATATGTGTCCATGTATATGTGTGTATCGGAATGCCTGTGTGTGTGTGAGAGTGGACATGTGTAGGAGTATCTGTGTGTGTGTATAGTACAATGGTGGTCACCTGTAATGTGACATGAACCCAAGGTCCCGATTGATGCCCTCCCTATGGGTACCGAACTTAGCTATCAGCCTCTGCTCAGCCACTTTTCGCTGCTGCCTGTCCTGAAGTCAGCCTTGGAGGATGGTCACCCGATGGTCCGAGGTCGAATGCCCTGGACCACTGAAGTGTTCCCCAACTGGGAGGGAACCCTCATGTCTGTTGATTGTTGTGCGGTGCCCATTCATCCGTTGTCGTAGCCTTTGCTCGGTTTCCCCAATGTACCATGCAATGACCAGGTCTCTGGTACGAGGTCCGGCTCTGAGGCCCAGAAGGGAATGGGGGAGAGGAGGAGAGCGCTAGTTATAGGAGACTTTATAGTTAGAGGGACAGACAGGCGGTTCTGTGGACATGGGCGAGACTCTCAGATGGTTTGTTGCCTCCCGGGTGCCAGGGTCCGAGACGTCTCAGACCGTGTCTTCAGAATCCTTAAGGGGGAGGGTGTGCAGCCAGAAGTCGTGGTGCACATTGGCACCAACGACATAGGTAGGAAGAGGGATGGGGAGGTCATTCAGGAGCTCAGGAAGTTAGGCTGGAAGCTAAAAGCTAGGACGGACAGAGTCACCACCTCTGGGTTGTTGCCGATGCCACGTGACAGTGAG
>NC_057739.1:10402722-10407409 GCF_004010195.1 Chiloscyllium plagiosum | reverse complement strand
TGCTACGAACAACAATCTGTTTGAGGTTTGGTGGTTGTTTAAAGGCAAGTAGTGGAGGTGTGGGGAAGGTCTTGGTGAGGTGCTCATCCTCATTGATAATGTGTTGCAGGTCACAAAGAACATGGCGCAGTTTTTCAGCTCCTGGGAAATACTGAACAACGAAGGGTACCCTGTCGGTTGCAGCACGTGTCTGTCTCCTGAGGAGGTCATTACACTTCCTTGCTGTGGCACATCGGAACTGGCGGTCGATGAGTTGGGCATCGTACCCTGTTCTTGTGAGGGCATCCCTGAGTACTTCTACAATAGTAACCTAATTGTTCTTTCTTCAAGGCTGATCAACTTGCTGTCCAGATATTGCAGCTATTATCTCTGACTTCAGTTATGAAGGTGAGATTTGAGCCAATTTGTGCAGGGAGTAGCGCTGCTCATAACCCCAGTTTCAGCTGTCAGTCCATAATGCTTTGGCTGAGCTAAGTTGCCCTCCAGATATCGGCCAGTCATTGCCTCAGTGCCTCTGCATTGCCTCAACCCTTTCAAAGGTCCTCCTTCTCAGTATAGTTTTGTAGCAAACCTTGGCTGGTAAGGGCAGAAGTGGGGACAAGTTTGAACTGATGCCTCTGCCAGCCGAGACTGTCAATATAGATAATGGCCAAATCAATATAGGTTACAAATTGTGACTGGGGACTGACTGGAAACAAAGCTATTGGTGAATGAAATCCGAGCTTATTGTTTAGCTGCAATAAAAGGACAAGTCTGTCAGGATGTCAGATTTTTCAAAACTTTATAATACATTTGTGTAAGATTTCCTCATCTGACTAAATCAGTTAATTATTTTAAAAATCAAAGTGTGTCCAATTAATTAAGTTAGCAGTTGAGGTAAAACATAGTAAGTAGCCAGTTTGGCAGCGAGTTCTCCCAAGTGTGTGAAATACTCGATTAAACCAAATGTGTCATCAGTCCCAGCACTAATAACACATCCCTATTTGGTAGAATTGCTCGACAGTTAAATATGCTTTAGAGAGCAGCTGTTTCAGAAACAGCAGGGTAACATTTCTGCTATGCCACCCCCACTTCATCAATAATGAGAGTTTAAGCGGTCAGTGTTTAGTCAAGCCAACAGGAGGGTTGGTTCACTTAAAATGAGGTCTCGTTGCTGCACACTTTTTTCTTCTTCAGTTTGTTTTTGAGTCCTTTGCCAAATACTTTTAATTCATTACCTCTGGTGTAGGATTGAGCAAAAATCCCGAATGTCAAAAATGCTAACAAAACCCTGGACTTCAAAAAAAACTTTCAAAAAGGTAAATAGAAGCTGGAATGAGTTCTGTGGAGAATACACAAACGCAACTCACAGAGCTGAGATGGCAGTCTGGAATCATTGTTCAGTCTGGAATTCCAATTTACATCTCCTCCCTCAGAGGACCATCAACCAAACCTGACACTCTAGTGTGTCGTGGAGTCGCCGGTGTTGGACAGAAATGGACAAAGTTACAAAGCACACGACACCAGGTTATAGTCCAACAGGTTATTGGGAAGATTATTTGGAGCTTCCTGACGAAGGAGTAGTGCTCCAAAAGCTTGTACTTCCAAAGAAACCTGTTGGACTATAACCTGGAGTTGTGTGATTTTTATCTCTAGTATGTGGCCGACACAGATACTGAGCATTCAACTTCAATCAAATCCATTCACAGAGATACTGGATATTTAACTTGAATCAAAATCCATTCACACATACTCTAACCATCAGATTCTGGATCAGTGGTGCTGGAAGAGCACAGCAATTCAGGCAGCATCCGACGAGCAGCAAAATCGACGTTTCGGGCAAAAGCCCTTCATCGGGAATAAAAAGGGCTTTTGCCCGAAACGTCGATTTTGCTGCTCGTCGGATGCTGCCTGAATTGCTGTGCTCTTCCAGCACCACTGATCCAGAATCTGGTTTCCAGCATCTGCAGTCATTGTTTTTACCTCTAACCATCAGATGTCCGACTTCAGAAGAGAGCGTCAAGAGTTTAAGGAAAACCAAACACTTGAGGGGAGATAACAGGATGCATAGCCAGTATAATTGCCAGCCCTGATCTGACCTCAAGAGAGAGCATATTCAACAACGAGCTTCTCCACAAACAGCCTCCCCACAGGCTTCCAGCCCCAACAAGTAGCTTCAGAACCAGGAACCACAGAGGCTGAACAGAGAAGCTGAAGCAGGAAGCCCAACCAACAGCATCATCAGAATAAGGGACATCCGAGAGGGGAGGAAGCCAACCAAGTGCTATCCAAACAGGAGCTTCCAGACACAGGCCTGATCTGAACCAAATGAACCGAAGACAAGAATCTTAACAACAATGCTCAGCTTCTATCTGCGTATTCCTCAGTGCTGAGCTCAAACTCCCGAGACCCCAATGTTCCGAGCTAGCTTGTAGGGAGGGGAAGTTGGGTGGTGACAGTGCATGGGACCCCAAGCGTAGGACACCTGATTAAAGTTTGTGATTAAAACTGTTATTTAGTATGTTACCTGTGTTTAACCTAATAGTGCATTAAATTACTGTCTTCTGTATAACTGATAGTGTCAATTGCACTATTTATTGCAATTACCTTTATTGCTTGCATTATACTTACTTTTTCGTATTTAAATTAACACAGAGGTTCTTCTGACCTGAAACACCTGTCTTCATTTCACATTTTATAAATAAGTCTAGTGTCTAGAATCAGGGATCTGGGGGTGATTCGAGCGGCCTAAAATGAGCAAATTACTGATTCCAAATCAGAACCCTACACTAGTTCTTTGCACTTACCCCAAAGGGACTTTTTTTTGTATCATCTCATGCTTTTGAACACATCAGCGTTTGTTGTGTTTCTCAACCTTATCTTCTCTAAGAAGAACAATCCCAATTTGTTTCCAACATTTCCTCAAGATTGAAGTCCCTTACACCTGGTGACATTCAGTCTAGGACATTTGGTGCACACTGTACATATCCAACCTTAAAGTACAGTGCCCAGAATTGGAGACAATACTCAGTAGAGGCTAAACTAATGTTATGTAGAAATTCATCAAAATATCCTTGCCTTTGAATTTTATGTTGTGATTCATAAAATAAAGAATGCCAAATGGTGTCTTACTCACCTGTGCAACCTGCCCTGTTATGTTCAATGATTGGTACACATGCACTCCCAGGTCTGTCTGTTCTCACACTGTAACATTTGGTTCATATTGTATTCCTCATACTTCCTGCCAAAAAGTATCACTTCACAATTCTCGGTCTTAAAATGCATCCATCTCTGCAGGAGCAGAGGGATTTGGGTGTGTATGTATATTCCAACCTGCATTTTTTTTTTGAAATTGTGCCCTGCATACCTGAGTTTAAGTCATCAGTATATGCGAAGAAAGGCAGTGAACTTGGTACCAACCTTTCTAAACACCAATTCATGCCTTCTTCATACCTGAGAAACAATTCCTGACTGTCTCCTGTTAGTTTGCTGTCTTTGAATGTTTCAGTATTTTAGCAGAACTTTACCACGGTAAATTGTTCAGTAAATAACTTGAGATACCTTGATTTGAGGGGAAAAAAAAGAAATATTTTGTGGAATTCACTTCAATTTATGAGTTCTCTCTGGTTATCTTTACAGAATGTTCCATGATTGGTGAAACTTGAAACAAAGTAGTAAGCGTATTGTTACTCAGACAACAATTGAACTGCTAGGCAGAGGAACAAAAACTTAGGAATGTGTAAACTGGAGATTGTAAAAACAGATTTAGAAGAACAGTAGGTAAGCTCTTGTGGGCTAAATTGCTGTTACTTACTTTGTGGGTGTGGGGCCTGCACTTTGAGACTGAAGCTGAGTGGGAGCAAACAGAGAGCAGTCTGGGAAGGGAAGAGATTCTGATTTGAAAAGGCTTCACGTGAGGAGGAACTGATAAGTGACGTCACATGAGGGCTGTGATTTGATTGGTTAATAAGAGGTCTGCTAAAATTGAATCTGTGTTAAATTGAATCTTGTTAATTTATTGGTTACAACTTGCATAAGCAGAGATAAAAAAGCTGTTAACAATTTATTAAAAATCAATTTCTAAACTGATTACGTTTCAGATGACATGTTGTTTCTGCATGATGTGGGACCTGATGAACCCCATTTGTGGGTCCCAGTGACTATGTCTGCAGTAAATGTCGGTTGCTGGAAGAACTCTGGCTCAGAGTCAATGGGCTGGAGTCTGAGCTTCAAACAGTGTGACACATCAAGGAGGGGGGGAGTTACCTGGATGCTGTATTTGGGGAGACAGTCACACCCCTTAGACTATCTAACTTGAATTCAGCCAGTGGTCATGGACAGGAGGGTGTGGCTGTGAGTGGGGCAGGTAGAGGGATCGAGGAGGGAGAGTTACAGGAGCCTCAGCCCCTGTCCTTATTCCCAATTCCTTCGCCTCCGCCGCATCTGCTCCCAGGAGGACCAATTCTAATACCAAACAACCCAGATGGCCTCCTTTTTCAAAGACCGCTATTTCCCCTCAGAAGTGGTTGACGGTGCTCTCCACCACATCTCCTCCACTTCCCGCTCCTCCGCCCTTGAACCCAGCCTCTCCAATCGCCACCAGGACAGAACCCCACTGGTCCTCACCTACCACCCCACCAACCCCCAGATACATCGTATCATCCTTCGTCATTTCCGCCACCTCCAAACAGACCCCACCACCAAGGAT
>NC_057739.1:10302606-10402434 GCF_004010195.1 Chiloscyllium plagiosum | reverse complement strand
TGAACTGCCTTCTTGGCCTGCAATCTTCTTCCCGACCTCTCCGCCCCCACCCCCTCTCCGGCCTATCACTCTCACCTTAACCTCCTTCCACCTATCACATTCCCAACGCCCCTCCCCCAAGTCCCTCCTCCCTACCTTTTATCTCAGCCTGCTTGGCACACCTTCCTCATTCCTGAAGAAGGGCTTATGCCCGAAATGTCGATTCTCCTGCTCCTTGGATGCTGCCTGACCTGCTGCACTTTTCCAGCAACACATTTTTCAGCCCTGTCCTTGTTTAACAGGTTCAAGGGTTTTGCTCCCTGTGCGGACGGGAATGGGGACTGCAGGGAGGATGAGTCGACTGACAGCAGCACCTTAGTACAGGGAGCCATTCAAGTGGGGGGAGAGAAGAGAAATGCTGTTGTAATTGTGGATAGTATAGTTATGGGCATAGACATTATTCTCTGTGACCAGGATCGAGAGTTCCAAAGGTTATGTTGCCTGCCTGGTGCTCAGGTTCGGTATATCTCATCTGGGCTGCAGAGGAACCTGACGTGGGAGAGAAAAGATCCAGTGCTCGTAGTCCGCGTAGGTACCAATGACATGATAAAACTAGGGCAGAGGTTCTGCTAAGAGAGTATGAACAGCCAGAAGCTATATTAAAAAGCAGAACCAAAAAGGTAATAATCTCTGGATTACTACCTGAGGCATAAACTAATTGGTACAGGGTCAATAAGATTAAGCAGGTAAATGTGTGGCTCAATAATTGGTGTGAGAGAAATGGGTTTAAATTCATGGGACATTGGCATCAGTACTGGGGAAGAAGGGACCTGTTCCAATGGGACGGTCTTCATCTGAACCGTGCTGGAACCAGAGTCCTAGTGAATCGCATAATTAGGGCTATAGAGAGGGCTTTAAACTAAATAGGGCAAGGGGTGGGGAGAGGGTTCAGTTATAGAGGAAACTAGAAAACCTGAAATAAAGGAGGAGGTAACAGTGCAGGACTCGTGAGAGGTTATTAAAATCTCCAGCACAGACACAAATAGGACAGAATGTATGGAAAGGGTTAGCAATCAAACTTCAAGCACATTGGGCAAATGAATAACAATGACAAGGGGGACAGTTAATGCAGGACTGAAGGTGTTATATCTGAATGCACACAGTATAAGGAATACTGTAAATGAGTTTGTGGTGCAGATCGAAATTGGCAGGTATGACATGGTGGGCATCACGGACACATGGCTGCCAGGGACTGGGAGCTAAATATTCAAGAATATACACCCTATCCAAGCGATAGGCAGGTGGGCAGAGGAGGTTGTCTTATTAGTAAGAAATTAAATTAAATCAATAGTAAGGCATGAAGTAGGGTCAGATGGTGTAGAATCTGTGTGGGTAAAATTGAGCAACCACAAAAATCAAAAAACCATAGTTGGAGTTATCTACAGGCCTCCAAACAGTAGTCAGGAGCTGGGGTGCAAGATACAACAGGAGCTCGAGAAGATGTGTAGGAAAGGCAAAGGTACAGTGATCATGGGGGATTTTAATATGTAGGTGGACTGGGAAAATCAGGTTGGTTGTGGATTGCAGGAATAGGAATTTGTGGAATGTCTACGAGATGGCTTTTTGGAGCAGCTTGTGGTGAAGCCCCTGAGGGAACAGGCAATACTGGGTTTAGTGTTGTGTAATGAGGCAGACTCTGATAAGGGAGCTTAAGGTGAAGGAACCCTCAGGAGTCAGTGATCATAATATGATTGAAATTAGAGAGGGAGAAGATAGAATCAGAAGTAACGGCATTACAGCTGAAGAAGGCAACGACAGAGGCATGAGGGAGGAGATGGGTAGAATTGGCTGGGGGCGGAGCCTAACAGGAAAACAGTGGAACAGCAATAGTAGGGGTTTCTGGGAGTAATTCAAGAAACAAAGCATAGATTCATGCCGAGGAAAAAGCAGCATGGTGAAGAGAGGATGAGGCAACCGTGGCTGACTAGGAGAGTCAGGGATAACATAAAAGCAAAAGAGAAAGCATATAATGTGGCAAAGGGCAGTGGGAAACCAGAGGATTAGAAAGTTTACAAAGACCAATAGTGGGCAACAAAAAAAGAAATAAAGAGGAGAAGAGTAAATATGAAGGTTAGCTAGCCAGTAATATGAAGGAAGATTGTCAGAGTTTCTTTAGATATATAAATGGCAAAAGAGAGGCAAAGGTGGACATTGGGCTGCTGCAGAGATAGTAGTGGGGAACAAGGAAATGGCTGAGGAACTGAATAATTACTTTGTGTCAGTCTTCATGGTGGAAGACAGGAGTAATGTCCCAAAAATTCAAGAGAGTGAGGAGGCAGAGCTGAGTATGGTGGCCAAGGAGAAGGTGCGAGAAAAACTGAATGGCCTGAAGATGGATAAATCACCTGGACCAGAAGAACTGCACTTCAGAGTTCTGGAGATAGCTGAAGATATAATGGAGGCGATAGTGGTGATTTTTCAGGAATCGCTAGAATCAGGTAGGATTCCAGAGGACTGGAAAACCACTAACATGACACCCGTGTTTAAAAAAGGGAGTAAGGCAAAAGACGGAAAATTATAGACTGATTAGCCTAATCTCAGTCATGGCTAAGGTCCTGGAATCCATTGTGAAGGATGAGACTTCTGAATACCTGGAGGTGCATGTTAAATAGGGCAAAGTCAGCATGGTTTCATCAAGGGGAGGTCATGCCTGACAAATCTATTAGATTCTTTGAGGAAGTAATGAGCAGGTTAGACCAAGGAGAGCCAATAGATGTTTTATATACCTTGACTTCAAGAAGGTCGTTGACAAAATGCTGCACGGAAGGGTATTGAGTAAGATTAGGCCCCATGGTGTTAGAGGCAAGGAGAGAAGCTTGGCTGTCTGGCAGAAAGCAGAGATTGGGGATAAAAGGGTCCTTCTTAGGATGGCAGCTGGTGACAAGTGGTGTTTTGCAAGATTCAGTGTTTGGACCAGAACTTTTCACTTCTACATTAACAATCTGGATGAAGGAACTGAGGGCATTCTGCCTAAATTTGCAGATGATACAAAGATAAATAGAGGGACAGGTCTTAATGAGGAAGTGGGGAGGCCGCAGAAGGATTTAGACAAGTGATTTGCAGAAGGGCTAGGAGAGTGGGCAAAGAAGTGGCAGATGGAGGACAATGTGGGAAAATGTGAGGAATGTGAGAGGAAAAATAGAGTCATGGACTATTTTCTAAACAGGGAGAAAATTCAGAAGTGAAAAGAGACTGGGGAGTTCTCATCCAGGATTCTCTCACGATAAACTGGCGTTGATTAGATTAGATTACTTACAGTGTGGAAACAGGCCCTTCTGCCCAACAAGTCCACACCGACCCGCAACCTCTACATTTTACCCCTTCACCTAACACTATGGGCAATTTAGCATGGCCAATTCACCTAACCTGCACATTTCTGGACTGTGGGAGGAAACCAGAGCATCGGGAGGAAACCAACGCAGACGCGGGGAGAATGTGCAAACTCCACACAGACAGCTGCCTGAAGTGGGAATTGAACCACAGTCTCTGGTGCTGCGAGGCAACAGTGCTAACCACTGTGCCACCGTGCCGCCCAGTAGTTAGAAAGGCAAATGCAATAATGGCGTTAGTTTTGAGAGGACTTGAATATAAAAGCAGGGATGTACTTCTGAGGGTCTATAAGGCTCTGGTCAGACCACATTTAGAGTATTGTGCACAGTTTTGGGCCCCATATCTCACGAAGGATGTATTGGCCCTGGAGTGTGTTCAAAGGAGGTTCATGAGAATGGTCCCAGGAATGAAAGCTTAACCTAGGAGGAAAGTCTGAGGACTCTGGGTTTATACTCAGTAGAGTTTAGAAGGATGAGCGGGGATCTAATTGAAACATACAGAATACTAAATGGCCTGGACAGAGTAGATGTTGGGAAGATGTTTCCATTAATGGGAGAGACTAGGACCTGAGGGCAGAGCCTTAGCGTAAAGGGAAGACCTTTTAGAACAGAGGTAAGGAGAAACCTCTTCAGCCAGAGAGTGGTGAATCTATGGAATTCATTATCACGGAACACTGTGGTTGCCAGGTCATTGAGTATACTTAAGACTGAGATAGATAGGTTCTTGAGTATCAAGGGGATCAAGGGCTACAGGGAGAAAGCTGGAGAGTGGGGTTGAGAAACTTATTAGCCATGGTTGAATGATGGATTAGACTCGATTGGCTGAATGGCCTAATTTCTGCTCCGATGTCTAATGGTCTTACGTCTTATAGTCTAAGTTCCTTGATCCATTATTCAATGGTAAAAGTGTAATATTGTAAGTTGTTTTAGATAGCCGTGTGACTATCAATAAACTAAACTCAGTTTCCATCTTTTTGTATCACCTCTGTGAACTATCTGACTGTACACGTGCATTGCTTCCTGCCTTCATCAGGAACTGTCCTTGCTTACTCATATCGCATTCATATAGCACCTTTGGTAGTATGAACATGCACAAGGTGTTTAAACTGTATAAATTAAGGTTGAATATGGAGTCAGTCATCTGTAAATTTTTGGTGCACGTAAAAAGAGACTCAGTGTATACCGCAGTGCTCGAATGCATCATCTCCCCCAAAATATTATTTTAATTTAAGTTAACTTTCCTTCAAAAGTTGCAGTGCCCCTTTAAGGGGTTATCACTCGTCAATATTGTTTAGTTGGTTAGTTAGTTTGTTTTGATTGGTTATTTCAAAAGAATATAAAGAGACAACTATTGCCACAGGCTAGGGAGTGGTGTTGGAGTTTAGAGTGACACACTCTTGTGTCTCACTTTGTGAACATGTCTAATGCCAAGTAGAGATTGACCTTCAGTTTCCTTCTTTCCCCAGATGGGTGGCAGAAGTTTAACACAAGGCTTTTCACAGGAATGCTGAAAGCAAACGTACTGAGAGTAAGGTGTAAAATTAGATGTAGGACAAGTGACCAAAACTTGGCCAAGGAACATTTTAAGGAGACAGAGAGGGAGAGAGTTATTGAGACAAAGAGGTTAAAGAAATGAATTTCAGAGTTTAATGCCTTGCTATCTACAGCCTTGTTCTACTCTTTAAATACCCAAAGGGCCTATCAAAAATCTGCATGAGTTGATGATAACTAAACAGAATATTTTTATTCACACACACTGAGAAAAAAAACATTTTTTAAAAGTTGATGTATAAGGATTGTGCATTCAAATGTAAACAGATTAATAAGAATAGAAATTGCTGGAGAAACTCAGCCGGTCTGGCAGCATTTGTGGAGAGAGAAAGCAGAATCAATGTTTTGAGTCCAGCAATGCTTCTGCAGAAAATGCTAATTAATTATGAAAAATTTTATAGTGGCAAATGGTGCAGTTTCACCCTACTGATGTGTGAAAGAAGCCAAAGGAGAGCAAATCAAATTATATTCATTGTATTGTGATTCCAATCTGACAAACTCTGTAGTTAGCTTTGCACCTCAGTCTTTATCATTAGCAGATTGAAGCCTCTTGTCTGCCAAATGTTCTCATAATGCAAAGTGTGATTAATTAATCATTAAAAACAGGGTGTCCAGAACTACTCATCTTATCATTCATTTTTTTGTTAATCCTGCTGAGGCTGTCACTTTTTTTCAAAACATAACTGCCAATGGGCACTTCCTCACAAAGTAACAGTGCCAAAGACTTCCAAAGCAATGGAAATGACAACAAAAGTAAGTAGACTTTTGTATTCTGCTGATACTTGATTGGTTGGATAAGGTGATTTTATGTGTTTTATTTTATAAAAGTGGAGTGAAAAGATTGTGATGGAGAAGGCAGGACAATAAGCACACTCCAGTAAGCCCCAAGTTGAGCCTCAGTGGACAAACCTCCACTTGCAGTTCCAATGATGGCTCAAATAAAAATGACAATGGGTCATCTGACTGAAAGCTATTTTATTTTTGCACTGTGTCTTAAAGTATGACCACTGATGAATTCAGATATAATAAACAGAGGAAAGACACTCACATGTTATTTCTTGGCTTTGATTGTAGTTAACATTGATCTTGGCTAACTATTAGACACCTAGATGTCCAAAGACGTGCACGTTAGGTAGGTTGACCATGCTCAATTGTTCATAGTGTCTAGGGATGTGCAGTTAGTTGAATTAGGCAATACACTGCTACAGAGATAGCGTAGGGTGGGATGCTCTTCGGAGGGTTGGTGTGAACTCAATGCGCCGAATGACCTGTTTCCACACTGTAGGGATTCTATGATTCTCGGCCCTTTCAAAAAGGGGACTAATCTATTCCTAAATGAGTAGGATTGAACATTTTAGATTTGGTATCAGGGTAGGATAGCAAGAATATGAGCTGAGTCATAAAGTTAGGAGGTGCGCTAGATGGGGCTCTCTTCATTCTTGATCCTTTCCTTAGATCTTTTGTGATATTCTTACTTTGCTCTTGCTTAGATTGAATTAGATTACTGATTCTAGAAACAAAAGGAACATGATAGAATTTCTAATTTGTAATATTTGTAATTATTTTCACATTTTACATAATATAACTGGATTGATGTAACAATTGACAAGCTGGGTGTGGGAATAATATTTCCTCTTGTGGACAAATCCAAAACTACAGAGCTCGGTTTTAAAGTTAGGGTTTTCCCTTTTAGGACCAGGATAAAGAGAAATGCTTTCTCTCAAACATCACAACTCACAGAAGATATTGGAGGCATGCTTGCTGAATATTTTTAAGATGGTGGTTGCTACACACTTGTCAGGCAAGGAAACCAGAGGTTATTGAGTGTGGATGGAAATGTGGTATTCCAAACATAAACAAGTCATCCATGAACTTACTGAATGTTAGAGCAGACTAAATTGCCTATTGTGCAAAACTAAAGTCAAAAAAGTCTAAGATAGATGTGAAAAGTTAATTTTAAAGTTACTTTTAGTAAAACCTACAAGCATGCTGTATTCTTCTGAGGATAAAATGTCCAGGCATAACATGGTCAACTCTCTTCACATCAATGTAATATTGCTGATGAAAGCCAGCATCCCAGTGACACTTGTGATGACAACACACTTTAGGAGAATATTGCTAACTCAGAGAAGTAAAACCAAAATTTGATAAAGGAATACGAGGCTCCAAGCCTTAGTATCTTACTGGATGCAATTCTTTGGCCAAATGGGACTTATTCAGACTGGGTTATTCAGGCCTAACTTCAATGAGCATTAGTTAGATATTGAATAGGCAACCTAATTAAAATGAGAAGACCCTATAATCAAATATTGGATCATGGTTTGGGATGGTCTATTCCTGAGTGATCTTAGAACGGGTTATCATGTCTGTACCACCCACTTTCATCTCCTTGATACCTGGCTCTTGCTTATTTCTGGAATGAAATATCCAACAAAAAGCAGCAAGTGTCAAGGAGAATGATATGTTGCCTCACCCATTATCAGCAGACGATCCTGACTCTGACTGCCCTAAGCAGGGCCTGAACTGATATCAGATGCTGCCATAGAGCCAAAGAGTCATTTAGCATGGAAAGTGACCCATCGGTCCAACCAGTCCATAATCCCACAATAAGCTAGCCCCACCTGCCTGCTCCCGACCCATATCATAGAATCCCAGCAGTGCGGAAACAGGCCTTTCAGTCAACAAGTCCACACCAACCCTACCAAGAGTAATCCAGCCAGACTCATTCCCCAACCCTATTACATTTATCCCTGACTAATGCACCTAACCTACAGATCCCCGACACAATGGGCAATTTAACATGGCCAAATCACCTAACCTGCACATCTTTTGGATTGTGGGAGGAAACCAAAGTACCCAGAAGAAACCCACGGAGAAATGGGGAGAACGTGCAAACTCCACACAGACAGTGGCCCAAGGCTGGAATCGAACCTGGGTCCCTGCCGCTGTGAGGCAGCAGTGTTAACCACAGAGCTACCATGCTGCCCATCTCCCTCCAAATCCTTCCTATTCCTGGATCTATCCAAATGTCTTTTAAACGCGATACTCATACCCACATTCAACACTTTCTCAGGAAGTTCATTCCACATGCAAAACACCCTCTGTATAAACATTTTCATTTTATGTCTTTTTAAAATCTCTCTCCTCTCACCTTATAAATGTGACCCGTAGTCTTGAGATCTCCCATTCTGGGGAAAAGGCAACTACCATTAATTCTATCTAAACTCTTATTATTTTATGAACTTCCATCAGATTGCCTCTCAACCTCCTAAACCCCATTGAAAAATGTCCTGTACTAACCAGCCTTTCTTTATAACTCAAACCTTCTATGCCTAGCAACATCCTGACTGTATTGGGATTATCTTAGCAAAGACCATCCCTTGGCTGGACTCTGGACTACTGACAAGGTTCCTGGCTCTGTGTTTGCACTAAATGTTAGGACAAGAGGGGCATGGATAGGGTGAGTAGCCAAGGTCTTTTTCCCAAGGTAGTGGAGTCCAAAACTAAAGGGAATAGGTTGAAGATGAGAGGCGAAAGAATAAAAGGGCCGTAAGGGGCAACTCTTTCACGAAGATGGTGGTACGAGTGTGGAATGAGCAGCCAAAGGAAGTGATGAAGGCTGGTACAATTACAATATTTAAAAGGCATCTGGATGGGTGGATGAATAGGAAGGACAGAGGGATATGGGCCAAATGGTGACAAATGGGACTAGGTCACTTTAGGATATCTGGTTGGCATGGATGTGTTGGACAAAAGGGTCTGTGTCCGTGCTGTCCAAATCTATGACTCTACAGTGTGAGCCAGATCTCCCTGAGGCTGTTCAAAACAACAAAGAAAGGCATTGCAAGGCAAGAATGCTGCAAGCGTTCGGGTAGGCTCTGAGTGAGTGAGCATTGTGACAGTATGCGCATGAGCCCGCAGATGGGTATGTTAGCACAAAGTCTCCTTGCTGCAGCATTACAATAACAGCTGTTGAGGTGAACCATTGAAATGCAGAAGCATTCTCTAAGTGGATTGGAGATGTGCCATGAGGCTGGCACATGCCAGATGGAATATCCATGGAAATGGAATCATGTAACCAGTGTCAATAGGGCATGCCGAGATGGTGGTGCCCAGTGGCCAGCATAGTGGTCTTCTGGAGTAAGCGGACAGTTGAATGTGCCAAGAACACACTCTTGTTTCCATGTCAAGTTCTCCCAAAATCTTGTTTCAATGGTGGATTTAGTAGAATTGTAACCTGTAGCAAGTTGATCTGTTATCAAGATGTTTAACAAGCAATGGAGAGCATTAATTCGGAACTGCCTGGTGAGAATCTCACTGTCCCACTTGAGAAAAATGTACAAGATGGTCTTGTCATCAGGTTGGGGCTCACCAAATATCTCACTAATTCTACACCATTTATCAATAGCCAACACCACTCACAGCTTGAAAACATTCTGGCCTACTTGCTGACTCAAAATTGGAATTTTTTTAGGTCATGCACTTAATGAGACAAGCTCCTAATCCTGCCTCAGAACCCTCCTACCACATAGGATCAATGTGGCTTTCAAATGTTGCCCCATTTCCCCTCCTCTACCTTATCCCAGTCCCAATCTTTCAACTCGGCTCCACTCTCTTGACCTGTCTAGCTTCCTTCCCATCTATCTGCTCCACCCTCCTCTCTGACCTATCACCCACCTTCATCCACCTATTGCATTCCCAATTACCTTACCGACCAGCCCCATCCACCCTCCCATTTATCTCTCAGCCCCCTTGGCCCACAAGCTTCATTCCTGATGAAGGACTTATGCCCGAAATGTTGACTGTCCTGCTCCTTGGATGCTGCCTGACCTGCTGTGCTTTTCCAGCACCACACTCTTCAATCCTAATTCCAACAGTGGAGGGTATTTTCTGAGGAGTTGCACAGACCCTTATAATATTTGGAAAAATTATAACCTAGCTAAATAAAAAAATTGTGTTTTAGACTTTGGGAGGAAAGTTACACCCTTACTAGATGTTCATCCATTGGGTGGAGTCTTTGGACTTTGGGTTTCCAAGTTACATGTCCTGGAGTCTAGCGCCCTCTGGCGGAAGTTCAGAGAAATTGGTTGAGAGATAATCTTGATCCAAATGGTTCCAATTGAGTAACAATTTTCAAAAAACAGGACAATACTTCAATTCTTCATCTGTATGCTTGTATACACAGTGTTGCATAAAGTGGGCAGTCATAAGTTAGCAGGAGCATCTTGTCTCTAAGGCATAAGGTTTACAATTTCAAGGCACAGAATTGTTATGGTGCAGCAGGAGGCCATTTAGCCCATTGTGCCTGCGCTGTTTCTTTGAGCATTTTAACTTAACACCAATCTCCTGACGTTTCCCTGTAACCTTTATTATTTAAATAATTGTCCAGCAGTCTCTTCAATCCCCCAGCTGAATCTGCTTTTGCTACACTTTTAGGCAGTGCCTTCTAGACCTGAGCAACTTACAGTATGATTTATGCTGTTTCCTTCCCTTGCAATTACTTATTTTGTGAAAAACTTTAAATTGATGACCTCTTGTTCTCGACTCTTTATGACCAGCAACAGTTTCTGACTATGTACTCTTTCCAGAGCCCTCATGACTTGAAAATGTTTAGCAGCTCTCCCCTCAGCCTTGTCTTCTCTTAGGAAAAACAGTCCCAGCTTTTCCAATCTTTCCTGATAACCAAAACGTCTCATCTCTGGGACTTCTTCTGCTCCACATTCTGGGCCAATAGATTTGCCTCCAGGAACATCTAAGAATATCGTAGCTGTTCATTCATAAAGAATAAAAGGAAACCAATAAAAACTGATCAAAGTTAGCTGAAACAATTTTCTTGTTCTTAAGGAGAACCGAAATTCTTGTTGGAAAAGTTGCCCCTTGAAATTATCTGTGTAAGATGTTGAGGCAAAGAAATAATTCTATCCTATCTTTTAACAAACTCTTTTGCAGCATACAGATTTCAGAATCCCTCTGTTATTTATCTACTCCCTTCAATGCAGAGCTCTGGCAGTGCAGTAGACAATAATGTTCTAATTTCTGAGCTGAATATTCCAGATTCATATTCACATTCTAGGATTTGTTAGCCAATAGTGTCTTCATATACTTCAACAAGCTGATAGTTTCCAATCTTCTTCAAAGTGAATAACATATGTCAAGATATGAAACAATCTTCTTTCTGTGCTTCATTTGACCTCACACCTGAATCCACCCCCTCCAGCTTTCCATTGCCATTTTCCACATCAGCTCTTCTCTGTCCCCACTTCAGAAATACTTTATGAAATAATTGCGGTGTATGGTGTAAAATAGTTAGTACTGATTCAGTGCCATAAAGACAACTCACTGTGATGATTCCATGAAGGTAGATGGCAAAAGAATTCAATTTGTCTTTGATTTACAATATGTTAGTCCACATAATCTATACCAAAAACAGTTGAGTTCTTCTGCGTCAGATGTATTTTAAAAAAATTAACGATTTACAATATCACAGCCTTACACATAGTCTGATTCTCTGTTTAACTGATGTTACTGTTTATTACAGACACAGGTAGCTGACTGACCACACTGGCTCCATTTCACAAAGAGATCAAATGACAGAAACACAAAAGAGAATATGAGTAGGATATTCAGCCCTTTAGGATTACTGTATCATTTGATATAATCATGGCTGATCATCCAAATCACTAACTTATTCCACTTTTTCCACATACCCTTTGATCCCTTCAGTCCTGGGAACTATATTCTTCTCAGAAAGGATCAATATTTTTGCTTCAAGTACTTTTCATGGCAGGGAATTCCACAGGCTCATCATCCTTGGCTCAAGACAACGCTCCTCATCTCAGTCCTGAATGGCCAATCCTTTTTTCTTAAACTGTGACCTCTGGTTCCAAAGGCAAGACAAGTACCTTGATAGTGGAAAATCATGAGTAGTGGTGTCATGTCACCATTCACCAAGAACTGTTAGGTGTGGAATCTTTGCCACAATACAACAGGAGCTGAGGATCCTGAAGGAGTTACACCTGACGTAAGGCTTCCTGACAGTTGCTTTCATAATGTGTATCGAATCCTTGCAGCATGTAAATAGTTGAAGAAATGTAAAAATAATTTTGTTTATTAGAACAGATTCTTCCTGTTAGATCAGAAAGTGGCTGTCCCCATCTACACTAGACCATATGGGCCTTGGAGAAATGGATACCTAAAGGAATTGATTGCAGTACATACAACTGTTCTGACACCTTGCAAAGTAAATTTCTGGTCTATATGGAGAATATGAATCCCCATTGTATTTTGTCTCTGCTTTCTACAGCAAGACAAGTGTGCAGTTCTACTGCCCCAGCTTTAGTTTAGGTCTGAACAAAATAATTGCTTGTATTGTATTGTTTATAGTAATGATATTCAAACGTTTATTATCTTTGAAAAGAATAACCATTCATTTTACTTTATTATTTCTGATAAAAACATTCAAAAATCAGTGGAAGCTTCTGAGTTCATTTTGAAGTTGGCTGTAGTGGTGAAGGCAGAATATGGCCTGAGGTGTTTCATTAAATAGTAGAAGCCGCTTATTGTTAAGGTCTGTCTCAATACATCTGTTTGTGCCATCCTGATAAAGGTAGCCATCCAGTGTTCTTAGAAAGGTTAATCACAAAACAAGTCTTCTTGAAATAATTTAATTATAGTGTTTGCACATCAAGCTGCTTAATCAATCACATTGCAACTCAATGTAAGTATTATTCAAGCCTCAAAGTTATTGTCTCTTTTAAAGGCTCAGACAAGACATTGGTTAGGCCACTTTTGGAATATTGTGTGCAATTCTGGTTTCCCTTCTCTAGGAAGGATGCTGTGGAACTTGAAAGGGTTTCAGAAAAGACTTCCAAGGATGTTGCCAGGGTTGGAGGATTTGAGCTATAGAGAGTGGCTAAATCACCTAGGGTTGTTTTCCCTGGAGCGTTGGAGTCTGAGGCGCTACGTTATAGAGGTTTATAAAATTATGAGGGGCATGGATAGGATAAATAGACAAAGTCTTTTCCTTGGGGTGGAGGAGTCCAGAACTAGAGGGCATAGGTTTCTGGTGAGAGTGGAAAAATTTCAAAGGGACTTAAGGGGCAACCATTTCATGCAGAGGGTGGTGCGTGTATGGAATGAGCTGCTGGAGGAAGTGGTGGAGGATGGTACAATTACAACATTAAGAGGATGGGTATATGAATAGGAAGGGTTTAAAGGGATATGAGCCAAGTGCTGGCAAATGGAACGAGATTAATTTAAGATATCTGATCAGCATGGACAAATTGGACCAAAGGGTCTGTTTCTGTGCTGTACCCGTCTCTATGACTCTATGTGTGTACGTTAGCTCGCTGAGCTTGAAGATTTGTTTTCAGATGTTTTGTCACCATTTTAGGTAACATCATCAGTGAGAGTCTGTGGTAAAGCGCTGGTGTTATGTCCCACCTCTCTATTTATAAGTCTTGGTTTCTTAAGGAGGGTGGTGCCATTTCCAATTCTTTCTTTCAAGGCAAGGTTGATGGGGTATAAATCGATGTATTTATTGATGGAGTTCTGGTTAGAATACCATGCCTCTAAGAATTCTCATGCATGTCTTTGTTTCACCTGTCCTAGGATGGATGTATTGTCCCAGCCAAAGTTGTGTGTTTCTTTGTCTGTATGTATAGAAACTAATGATAGTGTGCTGTGTCTTTTGGTGGCCAGTTGGTGTTCATGCATCTTGGTGGCAAGTTTCCTGCTCGTTTGTCCAATGTCATTTTTTTTTTACAGTTCTTGCAAAGTATCTTGTAAAGTACCTGCATGAAAAAGTTGCCCCTTAAATCCCTTTTAAATCTTTCTACTCTCACCTGAAACCTATGCCCTCTAGTTCTGGACTCCCCCACCCCAAGGAAAAGACTTTGTCTATTTATCCTATCCATGCCCCTCATAATTTTATAAACCTCTATAACGTTGCGCCTCATATTCCGACGTTTATCTAAATGACGTTAGTTTTGTTGGTAATATTTAATGGATCCTTTAGGTTCGTTAGTCGCTTGTTTAGGTGTGTTGATAGGTCTGTGGGCTACCATGATGCCAAGGTGTCTGAGTAGTCTGGAAGTCATTTCTGTTATGTCTTTGATGTAACGTAACGGGGCTATAGTTTGTGGTTGCATTGTGTCTGCTTGTTTGGGCTTGTTTCTGAGGAATCAGTGGATTGTGTTTGTTGGATATGCATTTTTCTTGAAGACATTGTATAGATATTTTTCTTCTGCTTTTTGTAGTCCTTGGGTGCTGCATTGGAATAATGTCTTGCTGCAGCTCCGTTTGTGGGGGTTGGGATGATTGCTTCTGAAATATTTGGTTCGTGTGTGTTGTTTTTCTATAGACGCTGGTTTGAAGCTCTCCATTGACTGTACGTTCAACTGCCACGTCTAGGAATGAGAGTCTATTGTCATTCTCCTCCTCTTTTGTGAATTTTATGCCTGTCAGAATATTGTTGATGGTGTTGTATGTTTCCTCTGATTAGTTCCGTTTTATGATAACAAAGGTGTTATCTACGTAGCGGACCCAAAGTTTGGGTTGTATAGATGGGAGGGCAGCTTGTTCAAGCCTCTGCATTATAGCTTCTGCTATGAGTCCTGTTATTGGTGATCCCATACGTGTTCCATTGACTTGTTTATAGGTTTTGTTAATGAATGGGAAGTGGATAGTGAGGCTCTGTGACAAAGCAGCTGCCTGGGATGAAACTGAACCATACAGTTGGACAAATAAGCTATCAAGCTTCAATCTAACAATGAGGATAAGGCAGGCTGAACTGATATTTTAGCTCATCCACAGCTCCACAGAAGATCCTGAATTTGCAACATTGCTATGAAGATGTTACAATATTGTTCATTTTGTGCATTGAGGCAACATAGTGGTGAGTGCCTGAGATGCAAGGGGAATTGTGCATTTGCTTCAGGTTCTGCACTAGCTGTTATCTCTGGGAATTTCATTTCATGAACATGTACAAAGGAGTCATCTACGTAACAGACCCAAAGATTGGGTTGTATAGATGGGAGGGCTGCACTGGGGAGTCCTCTTCGGAGGGTCGGTGTGGACTTGTTGGGCCGAAGGGCCTGTTTCCACACTGTAGGGAATCTGATCTAAATGCAATATGAGGCAGACCCGTGACTTTGCTTGAAGTTGTAACTTTAACAGTGCAGTGAAGTTGTCACTACTAAAATCAGATTATAGATTCAACAGTGTTTTCAAAATGTGTCCTTTTAGCTCTGGATGATTAACTGCAATCCAATTGAAATAGGGGATATATAAATGAGGACTAAAATAAGTTGAGGCAGTATCCAGTCAATTGGCAAGACATAATGGATTTTTCCTGTATCTGTCTGGTCCCCAATAACATACATGCATGAGCACTTACATGGATAGACAGATTGGAGATTGTAGAGAAAAGAAATGTCATTTTAGTGCAATCCCAGTTGACCTGCTGAAATTGATATCAAACTCCAAATTCAGGGTAATCAAATGACAGGCTATTATTAAACTGTTTGGAGACTGATCATGAATGTGTTTCTAAGGGTAGCTGTTTTCTAAAACAATCAGCATGTGTCCCTAATGATTGCACCCATCAGCTTTGTACCACCTGCCAACTCTGCCAAAGTACAATCTACACTGCAACATTTCCCTCTTCCTCTTATCCACTCTTTGCAGTTATTAGCTTATTTCTTTAAAATTAGTTCTGGATCTTCCTCCCCTGCTGTAATTGGTATAGTATTCCATGTGGCAACAACCTCCGAAAAACAAAAAGATTGCTCCTAACATCTCCATTCGCTGAAAGAACTGTGGATGCTGGAAATCCGAGACAGAAGCAGAACTTGACAGAAAAGGTGAATTTTTCAAATGCAAAAATAGAGATCAAAGGAACAAATGGAGATCAGAAACAAAAGCTGAAATTGTTTAAAAAATTCAGTTCTGAAGAAGGGTCACTAGACCCAATGTGTTAATTCTGCTTTGTCTCCATTTGATGCTGCCAGACCTGCTAAGTTCCTCCAGCAATTTATGGCTTTCCTTCTGATCTCTATTTGTTCCTTTGGCAATGCTCTGAGCTATATTCTTTAATTCACTGCTTCCAGTTACCAGTTATTAACCAGTGGGAATACTACTTTTCCTGTATTACATTGTCCAATCAGCATCAGTTTAATCGTTTCGAGTTCCTTTAATTGTCTTTGCTTGAAATTAAAGGGTCTCAAGTCTCTTCATTATCTGCACATTAAATCCTCTCATCCATGTTTTCATCACTGCTATTTGTTGTTGTTACATCTCCTTTATAGTTGTGACTAGGTTGTTTTTTTCTCTTTTTTTGTGCCCAGGGTGCCATACATAAAGTAGGTTTGTTGGGCTTGCATGAAGCTTTTGGATTATCCCCAAAGGATGGTTGACTCATCTCGTGACATTTTTCCTCTCTCCTTGTTGCGGGTACAACGTGAAAACAAGCAGGATGAGTGTAGTTGGACATAAATTCACTTCCATATTTCCCTGCATTAAAACAATGACTACACTTCAGAATGACTTAGGGTCATACAATCATAGAGATTTATAGCATAGAAACAGACCTTTTGGTCCAACACGTCCATGCCGACCAGATAACCCAACCTAATCTAGTCCCATTTGCCAGCACTTGGCCCATATCCCTCTAAACCCTTCCTGTTCATATACATATCCAGTTGCCGTTTAAAGGTTGCAATTGTACCAGCCTCTACAACTTCCTCTGGCACGTCATTCCGTACATGCACCACCCTCTGTGTGAGGACGTTGCCCCTTAGGTCCCTTTTATAGCTTTCCCCTCTCACCCTAAACTTATGCCCTCTAGTTCCCCCGCCTCAGGGAAAAGACATTTTCTATTTTATTCTATCCATGGCCCTCATGATTTTATAAACATCTATGAGGTCACCCTCTCAGCCTTCAATGCTCCAGGAAAAACAGCCCCAGTCTATTTAACCTCTCCCTATAGCTCAAATCCTCCAACCCTGGCAACATCCTTGTAAATCTTTTCTGAACCCTTTCAAATGTAACATCCTTCTGATAGGAAGGAGACCAGAGTTGGATGCAATCTTGCAAAAGTGGTCGAACCGACGTCCTGTACAACCATATCATGACCTCCCAACTTCTATAGAGCACAGCAGGTCAGGCAGCATCTGAGGACCAAGAAAATCGACGTTTTGGGCAAAAGCCCTTCAACCTGATGGAAGGCTTTTGCCCAAAACATCGATTTTCCTGCTCCCCGGATGCTGCCTGACCTGCTGTGCTTTTCTAGCACCATTCTAATCTGGACTCTGACCTCCAGCATCTGCAGTCCTCACTTTCGCCTCACAACATCTATACTTGATGCTCTGATCAATAAAGGAAAGCATACCAAACGCCGCCTTCACGATCCTATCTACCTGCGACTCCACTTTTAAGGAGCTACGAACCTGCACTCCAAGATCTCTTTGCTCAGCAACACTCCTGAGGACCTTACGATTAAGTTTAAGTCCTGCTAAGATTTGCTTTCCCAAAAGGTAACACCTCGCATTTAATAAAGTTAAACTCCGTCTGCCACTCCTCAGCCCAATGGCTCATCTGATCAAGATCCCGTTGTAATCTGAGGTAACCTTCTTCACTGTCCTCTACACCTCCAATTTGGAGTCATTACTAACTTACTAACTATACCTCTGATGCTCATATCCAAGTCATTTATATAAATGACGAAAAGTTGTGGGCCCAGCACCGATCCTTGTGGCACTCTACTGGTAAGTGGCCTCCAGTCTGAGAACAACCCTCCACCACCACCCTCTGTCTTCTGCCTTTGAGCCAGTTCTATATCCAAATGGCTACTTCCCCCTGTATTCCATGAGATCTAACCTTGCTAATCAGTCCCCCATGGGTAACCTTGTCAAACGCCTTACTGAAATTCATATAGATCATGTCCATCGCTCTGCCCTCATCAATCCTCTTTGTTGCTTTTTGAAAAAAACTCAATCAAGTTCATGAAACATGATTTCTCACACACAAAGCCATGCTGACTATCCCTAATAAGTCCTTGGCTTTCCAAATCCATGTAAATCCTGCCTCTCAGGATTCCCTCCAACAACCTTCCACCAGGCTCACTGGTCTATAGTTCCCTGGCTTGTCCTTACCACCTTTCTTAAATAATGTTAGCCAACCTCCAGTCTTCTGGCAGCTCACCTGTGACTATCCTTCAGTGAGTATGAAATGTCTTAGCCGTCTGAAGGCATGGGAGACTCTACAGAAACGTAATTTTATTTGCACCTTCCAAACTGAGATAACCTCTATAATGAAATGGATTTTAAAGGTGGAGAATGCCAATGAGACAATTCAATAATGGCTACTCCTCACTTCCTGTTTCTCTGGATGATATTATCCATCTTGTCAAGGATGTCCAATGTGTGTTGCTTATTGTTGACCGTGAAGACATTGCAATCGAAATTTTGCAGTTTCAGTGCTGGAGGTGGTTGGCAAAGAGAAAAAAAATCAAACAGAAGTGTCTTAAAATGCAGGCATTCTTGTGTATGCTAGGAAGCAGAAATGAAACTGGAAACATTCAAAGTCAGGCAGCATCATGGAAAAAATATCAGTCAATACTTCAAGTCATTGATCCATCTTTCAGGTGAGAGAGTTCCACGGCAACTGATGCTTTTCCAAGGATGCTTTCTGACCTGTCAAACGTAGCCAGCCTTAGTTTGGATTTTCTATGTTTTGTATTTCTTTTGCTTCACCTTTTAAGATGACATTGGTTCAGATCACTGCCTGTGTAGTCTATAAAATCCTGACAATAGAACTCTTCATGCAGCAATGTCGAGATGTGCCAGAAAGTTTTCCTCTCCTGCATTGACTGGCATGGTGACACAAAGGTTAGCAATGCTTGAGATCCAGGTTTGACTTCAACCTAGGGTGACTATCCTTGTTCGCACATTCTCCCTGTGTCTGTGTGGGCTCCTACTGGCTGCACCATTTTCCTCCCACAGTCCAAAGATGTGTGGGTTCGGTGAATTTGCCATCGTAAATTGTCCATTAGGTCCAGGGATTTGCAGGCTAGGTGGATTAGATATGGGGAGTGAATGGGATGCTCTTCAAAGGACCAGTGCAGACTTGATAGACTAACTGACCTCGTTCTGCACTGCAGGTGTTGTATGAGAAACTAACAATAAGTAAAGCTTATATTTACATATTGGCAATTTCTTTGTTGTTTAAAAAGTGTTTTCACAAAATGAGCATTGCTGACTGGACCAGCATTTATTACTGACCCCTAATTGCCCAAATGGCAGCTAAGAGTCAATCATGTTGCTGTGGATCTGGAGTCACATGTATGACAGATGAAGTAGGGATGCCAGTTTTCTTTCCCGAAAGCACATTTTCAAATCAAGTATTTCTTTGTTGACAATTGATGAATATTCAGAATAGCTCTTTATTCCAGATTTTGATCTTAATGAATTGAAATTCCAACATCTATATGGTGGGCCTAGAGACCATGTTCCCAGTGAATTGACCTGGAATTCTGTATTACTAGGCCTGTGACTTTACCACGACATCACCATTTCCCCTCTGTGGTAGTATTCACAATAACAGTAATAATCGTAGTTTTCAGACTTGAAGGGTTTTGTTAAGAGAATGATCTACTCGTGGTCCCATTTTCTATTAATGGTAATAATGTCACTTTCATAATGTAGTGACACCCCAAAGTGATTCACAGAAATATAATCGGGTCAACTTGACACTGAGCCAAAGAAAGAGTAATTGAGACAGATGATGAAATGATTGGTTAAAGTAATCACTTTTAAGGATTTTCCTAAGAATGAAATGGAATTTAGGGCTGAAGCTAACTGAAAGGAATCCACATCTTCAGGCCTCCCATGGCATGCTGTTAATGGTGGGGTTTGGCAAAGGAGAAGCCAGTTTGGAGGAACATTGAGATGTCAGAGGGTTGTGAGGTTAAAGAAGATAAGTGAGGTCATGTGGGATATTTGAACAGATAGACAGGCATCTTTTGATACCTTCAAGTGGAAAGCTATGAGGGAGTTGGTAACTATTTCCCAAGGGATTTCAAAACCAAAGTATCATTAACGTTTAATGGTATTAAGGTTGACCAATATGTTCACGATGTTAAATCTGGCAGATTGTTGGATGAGATCTTTGCAGACCACAATCAAAGGAAGTTGTCCAGTTGTTTTGAAAATTATCACAGATCAATACAGTGATATCGAGGAACCTGCAATATGCCAGCTGCATGACATGTGCTGAATTATAAAATTTTAGTTTTTGTCTTACATTTATTTCCACCCTTAGCCTTGCACACAATAAGTAGCTTTGTTTAACTGACACTTACCAATGGTCTTGAATTTAGCGAAGCAGATTCCGTACTCTGCTTTATAGATTTTACAGGATAAATAAACCTGCATTTTAATGGGATGAAGACTTTTCTCTTCCTGCAAACTGTTTTGATACCTGTCTCACTTATAAAGCTTATATATATTTTTTTTAAAACAAGGTAATTAACTTTATTTTGTATTATTACTGTCATTAAATCCTTTAAACACTCAATTGCTGGAGCTGTTTTTATTGGTTGGCATGTATCCTATCCCATTGTTTTGCTGCATGCTTGAATGGTGCAGTAGTAAGGTGGCACTCTACTCTCTACTGAATGAAACTTTAGCCCATTTACAATTATGCTACACTGTCACTTGCTAATCCAGCTTTTCAATCGCTTTAACTAGCTCACAGTAGAGTCATGTTTGTTACTGGACTAGTCATCCGGAGACAAGGAAAAGTCACATTGGCTCAAATCTCACCATGGCAGCTAAAGAATTCAATAACATGAATTTGCAACAAATGTTTTTATCGGTAATGGTGGCCTTGAAAACTATGACTATTTTGTAGTAACTTTCCATTTGGTTCATGGTTCTTCAGGCAAGAAAAGCCACCATCTTTGATTGGTTTGAAATACATGCAACTCACAAATTCATAAGAAGAGATGACCCAGGTAATTATAGACCAGTGAGCCTTACTTCTGTTATAGGAAAGATTTTGGAAAGGATTACAAGAGATTAGATTTATAATCACCTAGCAAGTAACAATTTGATTTCAGATAGTCTACATGGTTTTGTCAAGGGCAGGTCATTTCTCACAAACCTCATTGAGTTTTTTGAGAAGGTGGCCAAGCATGTAGGTGAAGGTAGGGCAGTTGATGTGGTATACATGGACTTCAGTAAAACCTTTGATAAGGTTCCACATGGTAGGCTGTTGGAGAAAATGCAGAGGCATGGAATTGAGGGTAATTTAGCAGTTTTGATTAGAAAGAAAGCAGCAAGTGGTGGTTGATGGAAAATATTCAGCCTGGAGTCCAGTTACTAATGATGTGCCACAAGGATCTGCTTTGGGACCACTACTGCTTGTCATTTTTATAGATGCATTAGACGCAGGCACAGGTGGGTGGATTAGTAAATTTGCAGATGACACTAAAGTCTGTGGAGTAGTGGACAGTTTAGAAGAATATTACAGATTGCAGGGGGCCTTCGATAAACTGCAGGATTGGGCTGACAGGGGGCAAATGGAGTTCAATGCAGCTAAATGTGAGGTGATGCACTTTGGGAAGAATAACAGGAAGGCAGAATACTGGGTCAATGGAAAGATTCTTGGTAGTGTGGATGTGCAGAGGGATGTTGGAGTCCATATACGTAGATCCCTGAAAGTTGCCACCCAGGTTGATAGTGCTGTTAAGAAGGCATACAGTGCATTAAGTTTTATTGGTAGAGGGATTGAGTTCCGGAGCCGCAATATTATGCTGTAACTATACAAAACGTTAGTGCGGCCACACTTGGAATATTGTGTACAGTTCTGGTTGCCATATTTCAGGAAGGATGTGGAAGCATTGGAAAACATGCAGAGGAGATTTACCAGGATGGTGCCTGGTCTGGAGGGAAGGTCTTATGGGGAAAGACTGAAAGACTTGGGTCTGTTCTCATTGGAAAGAAGAAGGATAAGAGGGGATTTGATAGAGACATACAAGATTATCAGAGGATTAGATAGGGTAGACAGTGAAAGTCTTTTTCCTAGGACGTCAACTTGTACAAGGGGGCATAACTACAAATTGAGGGGTGATAGATTTAAGGCAAGTTGTCAGAGGCAGGTTCTGTACTCAGAGAGTGATAAGGGCGTGGAATGCCCTACCTGCCAATGTAGTTAACTCAGCCACATTAGGGAGATTGAAACAATCCTTGGATAAGCACATGGATGATGATGGGATAGTGTAGGGGACGAGCTGAGAATAGTTCACGGGTCGGCAGAACATCGAGGGCCGAAGGGCCTGTTCTGCATTCTATGTTCTATGTTCGAAAGATCACAACAGTGTGGATGACTCTGACTGACTCTAAAAGACCCACAAAACCAATCAGTTGTATAGCAATGGATCACAAATGCACCAACTGCAATGAATGACTGAATTTTTAAAAAATGTCAGTCCAGTTTATAAGCCATTTATTCAATTAGTGCTTCTTTTCAGATGTGGACATTTATTAAATATGTTCCAAAGATACAGTCAGTCAATTTTACTGGCTCTCCGAGGTTGATAATCATCAACCTCCTTGCGCCTTTCAAATAACATCTTTCAAGGTGAACGTGAGGACTGCAGGTGCTAGAAATTAGAGTTGAGAGTGTGGTGCTGGAAAAGCACAGCAGGTCAGGCAGCATCCGAGGAGACGGAGAAGAATCGACATTTCAGGCAAAAGAAGGAGTTGGTACCAGTAACAATAATCAACCATGATATATCTTAAGGAATAGTCTTGCTTTGAATCTTCTGCAACTGATGGGAATCTGATTTGTAAATACATCCAGTGACAAGCTGTCAACTTGGAACCTGGCATGGTCTGTGGAATCAAACCAGGTTTGTGGTTTAGTTTTCTGTTTTCTATGGAGGAAGAAATTTTTAATATGTTGCTGATATGGAAACCAAATGTTTTACTAGACATCGTTTTCCAACCTTACACTCATCTAAAAGGTGTTTCATTGTAAAATACTGCCCACAATTCCGGCAAATGACTTGATATTCAGTCCAACTGTTTCCAGTATAATATTTGTGGAAACAAATAGATAGATAGATAGATAGATAGATAGATAGATAGATAGATAGATAGATAGATAGATAGATAGATGCTTGTAAGTTCAAATATATTATTGCACTTCACATGCAATGCATTGAAGAAACAGAATATAATTTCACAATTGGAAAGATATAATTATGAGGCATTTCTCTTTGGACCTGTCAGTCCTTGCAGGCAGCCTCACCCATAATTAGTGTGTAATGAAAATTTCAGCGCATGCTGATTTTCTATTGATTAGCATTAATGGATGGATAACTATCTACACCCACGCAAAACTTTCAAATGTGCAGCATGTGGGTTGTTCCCAAAGGGAAATGTGCTGTATTCTCATAATACTATTAATTTCTTTAAATTCTTTTGTTTTAGTGGGGCATGGGTGTTGCTGACTGGGCCAGTATTTACTGCCTGTCTCTAGTTGCCCTTGTGAAGGTCGTAGTGAGCTGTCTTCTTGAACCTCTGCAGCCCACCTGCTGTGGGTTGACCCACAATGCCATTAGGGAGGAAATTCCAGGATTTTGACAATGAAGGAACGGCGATATATTTCCAAGCCTATCATCCATTTTCTATGCCCATGGATGATAGTAAAATGAGGGGTATGTAGGTTAGTTTGATCTTAGAATCGGTTAAAAGGTCAGCACAACATCAAGGGCCAAAGAGCTTGTACTGTGCTGTATTGTTCTATGTTCTACATCAGGATAGTGAGTGGCCTGGGAGGGTGGTATTTGAAGGTGGTGGTATTCCCATATTTCTGCTGCCCTTGTCCTTCAAGATGATGGTGGTCTTAGATTTGGAAGGTCCTGTCTGTGGATCTTTGGTGAATTTCTGCAGTGCATCTTATAGATATTGCACACTGCTAGTACTGAGGGTCAGTGGTGGAGGGAGTGGATGCTTGTGGATGCAGTGCTAATCAAGCAGGCTGCTTTCTCCTGGATGGTGTCAAGCGTCTTGAGTGTTGTTGGAGTTGCACCCATCCAGGCAAATGGGGAGTATTCCATCACACTCCTGACTTGAGTTTTGTAGATGGTTGACAGACTTTCAGGAGTCAGGAGATGAGTTATTTGCCGCAGTATTCCTAGTCTCTGACCTGTTCTTGTAGCCATTGCATTTATGTGGTGAGTCCAGTAAAGTTTCTGATCAACCCTCAGTGTATTAATAGTGGGAGATTCAGTGAAGTTGGCACCACTGAATGTCAAGGGGCGGTGGTTAAATTGTCACTTGTTGTCATAGCCTGGTATTTGTGTGGCACGAATGCTACTTGCCTCTTTTCAGCCCAAGCCTGGATATTGGCCAGAACTTGTTGCATTTGGACACAGACTGCTTCAGTGTCTGAGGAATTGCGAATGGTGTTGAACATTGTGCAATCTTCTACGAACATCCCCACTTTTGACTTTATGATGAAGGGAAATTCATTGATGAAACAACTGAAAATAGTTGAGCCTAGGACACTCACCTGAGAAACTCCTGCAGAGATGTTCTGGAGCTGAGGTTACTGACCTCCAACCACCACGACCAATATTAATCAGTGAAAGACAAAGATGTCCTAAAGGAAATCGAGTCAAAGTCATTCTGTGTTTCCCAATGAGCTATCAAGGTCAGATCACGACAGAAATTTCCTGCAGCACTTAACTTTTCAATATCTTTAACTCCAATGGTCTCATCTTCCCAGGAACCACACATCATCCCAAAACACTGCTGCATGTATTGGGACTGGCACCAAATGATGTTCTCACAGTGCCTACCATGTTTCTAGTCAAGTAATTCATTGAATTTGAAATTCTTACACTGCCTTTACATTATTTGATGGCCTCCCCTTGTCCTTCTGCATGACTTCTTCCAATCCTATGACCCTCTGAGGAGTTTGCAATCCTCCCACTCTGGCATTCCCACTTTCTTTCTTCACCCTGCATAGGAGGCTGTGCCAGCAACTATTGAAGCTTTAAAGTAAGGAATTCCCTCTTTAAAGCCTGGCTGGCCTCCTTATCTCTCTATCTCTCTTTCTCTCTCTCTCTGTCTGTCTCTCTCAATTTAAGTGCTCCTTCAAAGATAATTCCTTCACCAAATCGTTGATGAAATATCTCAATGGAGCTTTCCTTGGCTTTGTATCAATTTTTATCTGGTTACATTCCTGTGAACCTCTCAGGGCAGTAAAAGGAGATGTATAAATGCAAATTGTTCTTTTCTTTCACTCGCTCACTCACACACACACACACTGCATGTCTGTATATTTTAGCTGGAGGTCAGTAATATTTATTACAGTTGGAAAGGAGTAGAGCAATTATACCATGTGAGGCTGATTTCAATAAAAGGGCCATTTTGTTAATGAGTACACTTTTGCTTTATTTTTTAACAGTTTCTTTGACTTTAGTTAAAAATCACACAACACCAGGTTATAGTCCAACAGGTTTAATTGGAGCCACTAGCTTTCAGAGCACTGTTCCTTCATCAGGTGGTTGTGTCACCAAAAGCTAGTGTGCTTCCGATTAAACCTGTTGGACTATAACCTGGTGTTGTGTGATTTTTAACTTTGTACACCCCAGTACAACACTGGCATCTCCAAAGACTTTTCATAAAGACTTTATTTGTCTGTCTGGACGGAAAAAAAATATTTACTATGAATTTTTAAAATCAGATTCCTGTGTTAACAAGTGTAATGTTAGAAATTACCACTTATTAGGGATCAAGGATTCATGCTGAAAAGCTTCTTGTGCAAGACCATAAGAAGTGGGAACAGACATAGGCCATTCATAGAATGATAGTCACAGAGTCATAGGGTCATACAGCCCAGAAAAATGCCCTTCAGCTTATTGGTCCCATTTCCAACACCTGGCCCATGGTCTTCAATTTCAAATTCTCAGCCACATACTTTTTAAACGTTGTGAGATTATCCACCTCCACAACCCTGTCAAGATGTACATAACAGAGTCCCTGTCGTGATTGTGATGAGGTCAGGCAGCTGGACCTCGTAGAACATGAGTTTCCTGATTGGGGCTGTTAATTTGGTCCAATCAGGGAGCCCTGGGCTGACACATTTAAAAAGGAAGTGTCAGAGATGCTGACACTCTGAGAGCTAACTCTGAATGAGGTAGTACTAAAGTTAAGGACTGTTGATGTGGAAATAAGGGATGACTTGGTGACAGAATGCAGACCTCTGTGGAATTATTTCAATCCTAAGACCCTCAGACTGAAAAAAATCTCTCAAACCTTTAAATTCCCACCAAACCTCCCAGCCTTCACTTTAAAATTATGCTTCCCCCATTATTGATCTGACAATTAAAGGTCACAGCTGTTTCCTATTCACTCTGTCCTATTTAATCTTGCACATTTCTATCAGGTGACTTCTCAACTTTCTCTGCTCAAAAGAAAACACCTTGAGCTTGTGCTAAACTTCTCCATATCAGGCAACATCTGGTGAATCTCTTTTGCACCTCCTCCGGTGTGAAAATGTTTTTTCCTTAGTACGGTCACCAGAACTGCACTCAGTACACCAGGTGTGGCCTAACCAAAGTTCTGTCTAGCTCTAACATGACCTCCAGCTCTTATAACCTATGTCATGACTAATAAAGACAAGTCTTAACTATCCTATTATCCTATTTTGTCACCAGCAGGGATCTACAGACAAATACCTCAAGATCCCTGTTTCTCCAAACTTCCTAATGTCCTACCATTCATTGAGTACTTCCTTGTCTTGTTACTTCTTCCAAAGTGCATCACCTCACTCTTTTCAGCGTTAAATTCCATCTATCACTGATCTGCCCATCTGACTAACCTATTTACATCCTCTGGCATCCTAACACTTTCCTTCTCACTGTCAACGACCCAGACGATATGTATTATCACAACAATAAGGAACCCAGCACTGATCCCTATGGTACACCATTGGACACTAGCCTCCAGTCACGCAAACACCTTTCTACATCCTGTCTCTTATCATGAAGCCAATTTTGGATCCAACTTGCCAAGTTACAATGGGTCTCATGTGCTTTTACATTTCTTTATAAATCTCCCACGTGGTACTCTGGCAGAGCCTACAGTCTTCCTCTTACTGTGCCAAGTGTCAGGAGATCTCAAGTCACTCTCTCACTTCTTTCAGAAGTAGACTTTGACCGCATATTCAGAACAGTTTTATTATCACTTTGGTGACAAAGGAAACCTGTTTTCTTTTGTAAATTGTTCAGAAGTGTTTTCAATTTTCTACAGTGAACCCATATGCAATGCAGTAGAGAGCATTTGACAAAGTAATAAAATGCAAATAAAATTGAGTTTGGCCTACAAGGGTCAGCAACATCTTAACTAAAGCAATGGCTTTCGGACTTTAGAAAATGGAAGGTGTGGCATAGGATCCTCTTTCAGACTGGAAGATGTAAGACAGTGGTGTTATCCAAGGGTCCATGCTAGGATCACTTGTTCATGACTGGAATCCAAAATAAGATTCCTAAGTTTGCTCATGCGACCAAACTGAGAGGAGTGACAATCATTAAGGATGGCACTAATCAATTGCAATAAGGCATAAAATAGATGAGCAAATTGTGCTCAGAAATGGCAGATGGAATTTAACACAGACAAGTGTTGTATGATGTATTTTGACAGAAAGGATATGAATATTATTTTGCAGAATTTTAAAATATGTCCAGGGATAGAGGAGGCTGGCTGCACATTCATGCTTGAAAGCGGTCAGACATTTTGGGAAAATGGGATGCATAGCACACAACATAAACAGAAGGACTGAGTACCAAAACTCAAATGTTTTGCAGAATCTTTTTCAAGCTCTAGTTGGGCCACCACCAGGGTAATTGCTGTTATATCTGGTTGCCACGCTCTAAGAAAGATCTGAGGGTCCTTTTACCTTAGTCTCAGGGACGAGGAATTTTAACTATGAGTCCAGGTTTGAAAATTTGACATTGTCTTTCTTGGTTCCACTGGAGGCACTTGCAGCCCTAGATTACTCCTCTGTGTCATTCAATCACCATTTCTGGACTGGTTCCAATGAAAGATATTAGACCTGAAATTTCAGTTCTATGTCTCGAATGCTGCCAGTCCTGAAGAATATTCAGAACATTTTTTGTTTTCAATTTTGATTTCCAGCATCTTCAGTAATTTGCTCTTGATATTTGGGTAGTTCCCTCCCCTCACACCCATACCATCCACCCCCACACCCCAAACCTCAATTTTACAATTCCCATTCTTCTGTTCAAATCTTTCTATGGTCTTGTTTCTCCCAATTTCAGTAATCTCCTTCAGCCTCAAAATCCTTCCTGTGACACCTTTACTACCATTTTCAATTTAAAACTGAAATAATATTCTATTTGTCTGAGTTCAATTGTGTTGCATAAATCATGGTTCTGAAAGGGTTAATGTTAGAGAATGTTTAGGCTCCACCAAATTTAATGACCTTGGATAGAGAAAGAGAAAATCTAATTTCAGATCCTGATGGAGTCAGATATATTATGTCTGGCTCCTAATTATCTTATTAATAATGTCTATATGATCAAAGTAACTGGTACCTACTATGATCACACATTTATTGCAATTCATCTCGGTTCCTCTTCTTGTTAAGGTTCATGAGTGGTTCATCCTCAACTATTTTTAACCCAACAGGTCCTTTGTAGGAGTAACTCAGAAGGGAATAAGTTTCAGGAGACAACAGAGTTCAGGTACATGGTTGTTATACGAGCAATCGCTAAGTCATGCAGGGAGAGGTACTTGCGACATGCCACACAGGGCTGTGTCAAGTGCGCTCTTCCTTAATATAAACAAATGCTCATTTTATACTTCTTTCTTGTCCTTCTGACATTGCAGCATATGTCCCCCCTCTGTATACTATTGGTCAACAATGCTGGGTCATCCAACTGTGATTGGATCATTGATACATCACTCTATATTAGCAGTTTGCTTGTGCTGTGTTCTAATTGGGCTGTTTTAGTGGGTAAGAAATTTAACTTTGAATGTATATTCTGTTACTCTCAGGCAACTCCCTATCTTCGAGGAGTAGTCAACTTAATCTGTTACCTCATAGCAGGATGTACAGAAACTGTCAGGGCTTTTTCAGCAACATTTTCTAGATCAGGAACTTGCATATTTTCAAACTACAGGGAATACAAAAGGATATTGATATTTTTTATCAGTTCCAACAAGGCCATGTGGTTACATCTCATGTCAGAATACTTTAACTGGCGAGTTGTGTCTCAATATACATTCCATTGCTTGTTAGCATCTGTCCTTGTTGAGAAAATAAGATAGGTCACTTCTATTACCTGAAATTAGTATTAAATATTTCCTTCTAATGCTTTTGGTAACTTTTTTTATACTCATGTACATCTACAACTACTTTGAAATCTATATCTATGATTATCTTGAAGGATTTTAACTAAAACCTACTCATAATATTTTATCAGATTGATTAAATAAACTCAAGAGAAACAACTAATTAGTGTGAAATGTTCTTATCTATGTTAGCAATTACAGCTGCACACTCTATCATATTTAAGACAGACCTGCTATTGTTCCACTTGCTGAGACGACACTAAGAAAATATTTTCCCACACTCTCGAATGACCTTGAGCCATGTTCTGCTGAGAAAGTCAGGGGCAGTTGTTGGCCATTTTGTGCTATTCTGACATGGGCAGGAGAAAGTGGGGACTGCAGATACTAGAGGTCAGAGTCAAGAGTGCGGTTCTGGTAAAGCACAGCAGATCAGGCAGCATCTGAGGAGCAGGTGTCTGACCTGCTGTGCTTTTCCAGCACCACACTCTTGACTTTGTCATGGGCAGCCTTAACACCCTTAGACCAAGTATAGAGAGCAGAATTTAAGGTGCTGTTGGTGCAGTGGTAATAACCTCACCTCTGAGGCAAGTTGCTTTTGTTCAAAATCGCATCCAGTCCACGAATGTATAATAACATCTTTGAGCAGATTGATGACAGACTATCTTAAAGAGGATTTGACGCAGGCATTAACAGTTTATGGTTGGTTCCACAACATATGTAAGAAATGGTAATTCTCTTTCTTCTGAGTTAAAAGATCAGGTATTCAGTTTCCATCCCAGTGACTTGGACAATTCCCAGCCCAGTACTGAAGGAGTGCTGCAGTATCAAGGGTGTTACGTTTTGGATGGGAAATTAAAACAGTCGTCTTGTCTGTAGTTAGGAGAATAATTTACATAATTGTGTAAAGGTTTATCCAATATTAGCCAATATTAATCCCTGTCCTGCAAGCAATTATGCTAAGACAGTTTAAGTAATATTTATTTCATTGATAGGGGGATCGTGTTATGCACAGCCTTGTCACTGAGATGCTAACCTTTAAATCAGCAACAACAAGCCCCACTTCATAAGCTGAAAATTTTTGAGGCATCCCAAGATCATGAAAGACTCAATGTAATACATGCCCTTTTCTTTTTTTCTGTGTAGTACGTACAATTTATAACAACATTCACCTTCACTCTGCATGCAGCAAGTTACTAATTTTTAATTGCTATGCTGACAGCTGGACATTCTGCAAGTGTTGGCAACCCAGAGATGAATAAACAAATTAGAACCAAAGCAAGATGTTGTTAGCTTTTCAACTTTTGAACATGTCTGCTTAAGCTGCACTGTTTACTCATGCTCCCCCCCCCCCCCCCGCCACCTCCCGCACCTCCCCAACCCCAGCCATTCACTTTGCACTTTCAGCATTTGCTCTGGCTCTGTTTGCCGAGCTGGGAATTTGTGTTGCAGACGTTTTGTCCCCTGTCTAGGTGACATCCTCAGTGCTTGGGAGCCTCCTGTGAAGCGTTTCTGAGATGTTTCCTCCGGCATTTACAGTGGTTTGTCTCTGCGCTTCTGGTTGTCAGTTCCAGCTGTCCGTTGCAGTGGTCGGTATATTGGGTCCAGATCGATGTGCTTATTGATTGGATTTGTGGATGAGTGCCATGTCTCTAGGAATTCCCTGGCTGTTCTCTGTTTGGCTTGTCCTATAACAGTAGTGTTGTCCCAGTCGAATTCATGTTGCTTGTCATTTGCGTGTGTGGCTACTGTGTGTGGTCACGAAACGGCATGACCAGCTATCCTTAGTAGCCACACACGCAGATGACAAGCAACATGAATTCGACTGGGACAACACTACTTTTATAGGACAAGCCAAACAGAGAACAGCCAGGGAATTCCTAGAGGCATGGCACTCATCCACAGATTCAATCAATAAGCACATCGATCTGGACCCAATATACCGACCACTGCAACGGACAGCTGGAACTGACAACCGGAAGCGGCAGATTCAAACCACTATAAATGCCGGAGGAAAGATCACAGAAGCGCTTTACAGGAGGCTCCCAATGCACTGAGGATGTCACCTAGACAGGGGACGAAACGTCTGCAACACAAATTCCCAACTCGGCGAACAGAACCACAACAACGAGTACCCGAGCTACAAATCTTCTCACAAACTTTGAATTTGTTCTGGCCTCTGCAATTGTGAGATCTACAGATGTGTTAAGACTTTAAAGCCTCAATTAACTGCATCTGAGCAAGAAATGGGTAAAGTATCCCAGCCCACTCAGACTTTAGTGCAGAGAAAGAGACTTGTATATTTCTATTAGAATTTTTGAAGGCTAATGTATAATTAGTCCACTTGTATAAGGCATTGGTATCTTGAGGTCTTTATGGCTAGGTTTGGCAATATTGCACTGCTGGCTGTGCACCATGAAAACACAGTGAAATTCTGGAACTGGTTTTGATGTTGACAGTAATTTACTCTGGCTGTGGGAATCAAATCAATGAATGAAGATTTGGCCTTAAGTTTTGAATTTCTGCAGACAAGCTTGCCTTCATTTGGCAACTCACTAGAATACGATGTTAGCAGCTAACAAGATGTAGCATCAGGTCTACAATCAAATTTTCATTCCTCAGCATGACACTGAAAGGGCATGCCACCCACAGACTATCACTTGTAAACTGTATGCTTCAGGTGATTAGTTTGAAGCTGTTCCACTTTGTCAGTTCAAGACTGACTCGAGCTTGGCTTCCCCATAGTTGAGTGAGATGAAAGAAAAATTGCACAGGACCATTGCAAAGACAGAATACCCTTCCTCAACTGTTTTCTTTGTTCGAGAAAATTATTATGAGCAGGAATTCCTCCGTGTAATTGGGCAATATTTGGAGAAGCTAATATGAATGTTTTATGAGCAGAATGATATCAGTGATATGGCACAAAACACAGGGAGTGCAATGTGATGGCTACTATTTTTCCTACTGCATTTTTTATGTGTGAAGACTGTGACATGCAGTTCGATGTCCCTCTACGATTCACTTCAGTGATAGCATGTTGTTTACCAACCCAGGCTCAGTTCAGTTTGCTTTTCTCTACCTGATCATCAGCAAATGAGCATCATTATGATCTAATATTATTGCACCTTGTGTGCACAAAGTGGAAGATCCTCCATTGAAGTACAGATATTGATCCTGTCTAGTTTCTTTCTTTCTCTGTGGGAAGTAGACTACACTGGCATTTGGATTCTAGGGTTTGATGAGCTCATTATAACTGGGCTCTTGCCCTATCAAATTTGCTTTAAGCGAATATCGCTACCTGTGCATTAAGACACTGGTCTGGAGAATTTTGGATTGTGCAAATGCACACACACACACTGTACTTGAAGCTGCTTGCTCCGAATCAATGTTCTCTCTGAGCGGCAGCGTGTGCATGCAGCGACTCCAACGTTCTCTGCACTGTGATCAGTGTCAAACAAGAAGTTGCTGCCTCGCACATGCCTCAAACATCCATACAGCTAGGAAGGAAACTAGAGGGAACATTGCTCCTAATCTCCAAGTAAGGCTCTTCATCTTTTTATGCACTGTAACACTCCATAATTTATGTCTGCACACAAAACGTTTTCAAGTTTTGTAATGCAGTGTAGTTTACAAAATCTCTCTCTTCACATCTTCATTCTAGCATAGTGTCTCCTCCCTTACTGATGCCAGAATCATGTGATAAGTCATATCTTTACGATTCATCCTTATACCATGAGGTTCATAATAAAAAACAGTTTTCAGAGGACATTGTATTCATGTTACAGCTAGAAATATTCTAATTGAAAAGAAACTCTGGATACAAGTACCAGACCTTTGGATAAACAATTGTCTCCTTGCAATGGTATTTTGCATGACCTTATATTGGCCATCGCCAGTGATAGTGAATGAATGATCACTTTTCAAAGTAAACCAAGTAGTGGAATTTACTTTTAATATCAGAACCGTCAAAGAATCATGAAAACTGGCAGCTTACTACTGGTTACTGTCAGACTACATTATGCTTCTCAGAATCATTCATGAGCAATGTAGGGAACATTATGGAGTAAAAGTGTTTACGCAAGGCAACTGAAAAAGACATAAACAATTTAGTTAGAAAGGAGAGTTGGAGGTAGAGCTTGAGAAAGAAATATCACTCTATTCGATGGTCACAATGCTTATTCAGAGTTGGAATTATTTTATCATGCCTACTAGTGTCCACTCTACTAGTAAAATAGAGCAGAGGAAGTTCACCCACTAAACTAGCATTAAGGGAATAGGACATATAAGTCAGTGACAAAAAAACAGACTAAGCCATGTGGTGCAGAATTTCCTTCTATTGTCAACCCCATCCGAATGGGATAAATTTAGTACAGTATTAAACAAAAACAGGAGAAACTCAGCAGATCTGCCAACATCTGTGGAGGGAAAACAGTTTACGTTTTAAGTTTTGTTCAGAACTGTTTTTGTTTCGTATCTTTAGCATCTACTGTTCTTTATTGAAATAGATTATTTCTTGCTGAATTGGAATGGCATCTACTGATCACAGACACATATAGTTTAACTGGGGAAACAAACAACTGAAACAGAATGGGGTAAATGATGAAATACAGTTCAATTGGCAACTTGTCATCTGGGATCAAATTAGGCTGTTGACACGGAAACATGTGATTCCTGTACTTTATCTTTCAGGCAGAATTGTGTGACCCATAAATTTCTGTGTTCAAATGAGATCATTTGCTTTAAGCACCCAAAGAAAGTATCAAATAGCTTGCTTGTTTTTGAACAGACGATTTGACAGCAATCAGAAGGATAAGCCAGAATATCATAGCAGCTATGAAAGATGCGGGAAAGCTGATTTAATTAACTTTGTAATGCAGACAATCTTAGCAGAATGGGAACAACTTAATCGCTTTTCCAATGACATTAATAATTATTTCTAGACATAATTATGCCCAGCTTTATTTCCCACAAAGCCACAATAATTAGTTTTGCGATAGTTAACAAAATTCCACTTTAAATTCACGATTCTTTTTTTTCATCATTCACGTGATAGGGCCATTGCTGGTCAGGAGGCCATTTATTTCCCATTCCAAATTGCCTTTGGAAAGTTGAGAGTGAGTTACCTCCTTGAACTGTTGCAGTCCATGTGGCGTAGGTAGACCACTGTGCTGTTATGGAGGGGACACCAGCATTTTACCCAGTGGCTTATAGAGTCAGAGAGTCATCGAGATGTACAACATCCATGCCGACCAGATATCCTAACCTAATCTAGTCCCATTTGCCAGCACTTGGGCCCATATCCCTCTGAACCTTTGCTTTCAATATACCCACCCAATGCCTTTTAAAGTATAGCAATAAATTTTCAGTCAAATGGTGTGGGGTTTGAAAAGCAACTTGCAAGCGATGGTGTTCATGTGCATCTGCTGCCCTTATCGTTCTAAGTGGTGGAGCTCACAAGTTTGAAAGGGCCTTAAGAGTTGTTGCAGTCCACCTTGTAGGTGGCACAAACTGATGCCTTGTGCATTAGTAATGGAGGAAGTGAATATTCAAGGTGTTAGATAGGGTGACATTAAGGGGTTACTTTGTCCAGGATGATGTCAAGCCACACTCATTCAGGCTGCCAACACACCCCTGACTTGTGCCTTGCAGATAGTGGACAAACTTTGAGCTAGGATATTTCAGAAACCAGATAAGAGTCAACCTTACTACTGTGGGTCTGGAGACACATGTCGACCAGACCATGTAATGACAGTTTCTTTCTTCCTTCCCTAAAGGGTGTTAATGAACCAGATGAGTTTTTATAACAATTGACCAATATTTCATAGACAACAATAGACATTTAATTCCAATTCTTTAAAAAATGCAAGTCAAAATAGCCATCTGCTGATTCAAACTGAGGTCCTTATTGTCATTACTAGATTACTAGTGCCATTACTAGATTACTAGTCCAGTGACAACACTATTATGCCATCATCTATCCCGTGCACAACTTGGTCCTTCAAGAATGGGACCTGTGTCAGTGAGTGTCATCCAATGTATTTAGATGATGTGGTTGTAATGGGTTCAGTTTCAGGTTTCGTTTCATTCCTGACGAAGGGTTTATGCCTGAAACGTTGATTCTCCTGCTCCTCAGATGATGCCTGACCTGCTGTGCTTTTCCAGTGCCACAAGTTTCGACTCTGATCTCCAGCATCTGAAGTCCTCACTTTCTGCTATGTTTAGTGTTAGTAAGTGCAACTGTGAGACGTGGATTTGAGGACTGCAGCAGTAATAAGTGTGTAAGTTGGACCTGAAACTATGAAATTACGTATGAGAGTGTAGCATTATGTAGTGTCTGTACATTCAGTTGGATCTGGCAATTGAAGATGCATTCACACTAATGATGACCATCTGTGAGAGTTTATTGAAGGTCTTGCGGTACTGCATCCACTTGCATGAGACATGATTCCTGCCAATGACCTTTTCAATTATTTACTCCCACTGCAGTTTGATCTTGTGTCTGAAGGGCCTCCCAACCACCTCTCTACTCCTGCACCATGAGATTCGGCTGAAAATCTGAAACCTTATCACCTGCTGTTTTATGCAATTGTTCTTTTCAAAACTAAATTCTAACCACCCATGGACCCCAAAAAATGGCTGCAGCCAGGATAAACTCCCATTCCTTTAAAAGCTAAAAGATATTTTGTAGCAGGGAAGACTATCTTGAAGTTATGATAGTCTTGCAACTGATAGGTCCAGTCAATCAATTGCCTAGTTACCTCCAAATGAACATGGAGGTAATAATTCAAGTAAATAAGAAGCGCCAATCTGTTATTCTGCCTATAATGTAATCAATAGCTGTGGGTCAATCTACATGGAGACCCCAGGTCTTTTCTGTTGGGTATCCAATTTTGTCCCATAGGGTGCCAGATAGTAGTCAAATGGCAGATAGAGTTTAGTTTAGGTAAATGTGAGGTGCTACATTTTGGCAGGGAAAATTAGGGCAGCACTTAATAGAAAGCTCTTGGGGAGTATTGCCAAACAAAAGGACCTTGGAGTGCAGGTGCATAGTTCCTTGAAAGTGGAGTTGCAGATAGATAGGAAAGTGAAGAAGGTGTTTAGTATGTTTGCTTTTATTGGTCAATGCATTGAATATAGAAGTTGGGAGGTCATGTTGAGGCTGTACAGGACATCAGTTAGGCCACTTTTGGAATACTGCGTTCAATTCTGGTCTCCTTGCTATCGCAAAGATGTTGTGAAACTTGAAAAGGTTCAGAAAAGATTTCAAGAATGGTGTCAGAGTTAGAGGATTTGAGCTGTAGGGAGAAGTTGAATAGGCTGGGGCTGTTTTCCCCAGAGTATCAGAGGCTGAGGAGGTTTATAAAATCATGAGGGTCATGGATAGGATAAATAGACAAAGTCTTTTCCCCAGGGTAGGCGAGTCCAAAACTAGAGGACATTGGTTTAAGGTGAGAGGGGAAAGATTTAAAGGGGATTTAAGGTGTGACTTTTTCACACAGAAGGTGGTGCATGTTTGGAATGAACTGCCAGAGGAAGTGGTAGAGACTCATACAATTACAACATTTAATAGACATCTGAATGGGTATATAAATAGGAAGGGTTTAGAGGAATATGGGCCAAGCGCAGACAAATGGGACTAGGTTAATTTAAGCTATCTGGTCGGCATGGACAAGTTGGACCGAAGGGTCTGTTTCCGTGCTGTACATCTCTATGACTTTAAATGTATGCTTTGCACAGAACACACACCAATAACTCTGACAAACATAAACATTGCCTCATTTACTGTCTCTTGAAAATAATTCTTGTCAACCCAAAATGGTGATTACGCAAATTGTTACATTATCCATCTTGATCTAATAATCTATTGCATGTTTTCGCTTGACAAAGGTGATTTATCTTTGGTCACATTAGCACATAATCCAGAGAATTTAACATACTTTTCATTATTCAGGCTTTCTTTCTGTACCTGACTTTGGATCAGTTATAATCTGTCAAAAAATCATCACATCTAGCAGTTTATGTTGCAAAGTTGCTGCCTTTCCACTTAGAATATGCATTTTGATTTATGACAGATTGTCATTCCTTCATAAAATCAAAGACTCAATGTGAAATCAGTCAGTGTTATCTTTCCCTAGTTATGGAATGGGGATAGAACAATTTAGTCATTGTATATTGCGATTTAACTGGAAGAACCACAAAGTCACTGAGGTCATAAATAATGTCAGACTGGCTTAGCCAGAGATGGCCTGAGACAATAGGTGAACTACTAGGACACAGTAAATGAAGGTTCATTGTGCACCTAACCTGTTACATTAACATTGCTGGCTATGGCTCAGTGGTCACACTCTTGTCTCCAAAATAGACGTTGCTAGCCGAATTCCCACTCTTAAGCACAAAATCTCGATTGACACTTTGCTGCAGTACTGAGGGAGATGCTGACGAAAGTAAAATGTCACATCAATATCTACTTGGTCTTTCAGATGAAGGCATGAGAGCATCATCCTGGAGAGGCGGGGAAATCTCCCTGATATCATTGAGTCATAGAGATATACAGCACGGAAACAGTCTTACATTCTTACAGCCACAGATTTTTCCCATCCTCCATCTCATAGAGATGTACAGCACTGCGACAGACCCTTTGGTCCAACTCATCCATGCCAACGAAATATCCTCACCTAATCTAGTCCCATTTGCCAGCACTTGTCCCATATCCCTCCAAACCCTTCCTATTCATATACCCATCCAGATGCCTTTTAAATGTTGTAACTATACCAGTCTCCACCACTTCTTCAGGCAGCTCATTCCATACACACACCACCCTCTGTGTGAAAACGTTGCCCCTTAGGTCCTTTTTAAATTTTTCCCGTCTCCCTCTAAACCTATGCCCTCTCGTTTTGGACTCCCCCACTCCAGGGAAAAGAACGTGTCTATTTATCTTATCCATGCCTCTCATAATTTTATAAACTTCTAGAAGGTCACCCCTCAGCCTCCTACGCTCCAGGGAAAATGGCCTCAGCCTATTCAGCCTCTCCCTATAGCTTAAATGCTCCAACTCTGGCAACATCCATGTAATTTTTTTCTGAACCTTTTCAAGTTTCATAACTTTCAATAGTAAGGATACGAGAATTGTATGCAATATTCCAGAAGTGGCCTAACCAATGTCCTATACAGTCGCAACATGATATCCTAACTCTTTTACTCAATGCTCTGACCAATAAAGGAAAGCATAGCAAATGCCTTCTTCACTATCTTGTCTACCTGTGACTCCACTTTCAAGGAGCTATGAACCTGCGCTCCAAGGTCTCTTTGTTCAGCCACACTCCCTAGGACCTTACCATTAACTGCATCAGTCCTCCCCGTTTTACTTTTACAAAATGTAGCACATCGCATTTATCTACATTAAACTTCATCTTCCACTCCTCAGGCAATTAACTGATCGGATCAAGATCCCCTGTACTCTGAGAAAACCTCCTTTGCTGACCACGACACCTCCAATTTTAGTATCATCTACAAACTTATTAATCATACCTCCTTTGTTTACATCCAATCATTTATATAAATGACAAAAAGCAGTGGACCCTGCACTGATCCTTGTGGCATATCACTGGTCACAGGCCTCCAGTCTGAAAAGCAACCCGTTGTCTTCTACTTTCAAGCCAGTTCTGTATCCACATGGCTAGTTCTCCCTGTATTCCAAGAGATCTAACCTCGCTGAGCAGTTGACCATGAGGAATCTTGTCAAATGCCTTACTGAAGTCTCTATAGATTAAGTTCACCATTCTGCCCTTATCAATCTTCTTTGTTACTTCTTCAAAAAACTCAATCAAGCTCATGAAACATGATTTTTCATGCAGAAAGCCATGCTCACTATCCCTAATCAGTCCTTGCCTTTCCAAATGATGTAAATCCTGTCACTCAGGATTCCCTTAACAACTAGCCCAGAACCAATATCAGGCTCCATGGTCTACAGTTCCCTGGCTTTTCTTTACCACCTTTCTTAAATAGTGGCACCACATTGGCCAACATCCAACCTCTGGCACCTCACCTGTGACTATCAATGATAAAAATACCTCAGCAAAGGGCTGAGCAATCACCTCCCTAGTTTCCCACAGAGCTCTAGGGTACACCTGATCAGGTCCTGGGGACTTATCCATTTTTATGATTTTCGAGACATCCAGCACCTCCTCTTCTGTAATATGGACATTTTTCAAGATGCACCATCTATTTCCCCACATCCTATATCTTCCACAGCAAACACAGTTGCAAAATACTCGTTTAGTATCTCCCCATCTCCTGTAGCTCCACACAAAGGCTGCCTTGCTGATCTTTGAGGGTCCCTATTCTATGCCTAGTTACCCTTTTGTCCTTAATGGATTTGTAAAAACCGTTTGGATTCTCCTTAACCCTATTTGTCAAAGGTATCTTATGTCCCCTTTTTGCCCTCCTGATTTCTCTTTTAAGTATACTCCTACTGCCTTTACACTCTTCTAAGGATTCACTCGATCTCTGCTGTCTATACCGGACATACACTTCCTTCTTTTTCTTAACCAAAACCTCAATTTGTTAAGTCATCCATTATTCCCTACACCTACCAGCCTTTCCTTTTGTCCTAACAGGAATATATTGTCCCTGTACTCTCGTTATCTCATTTCTGAAGGCCTCCCATATTCCAGCCATCTCTTTATCTGCAAACATCTGCCCCCAGTCAGCTTTTCAAAGTTCTTGCATAATACCATTAAAATTGACTTCCCTCAAATTTAAAACTTTAACTTTTAGATCTGGTCTTTCCTTTTCCATCACTATTTTAAATCTAATAGAATTATGGTCGCTGGCCCCAAAGTGCTCCCCCACTGACACCTCAGTCACCTGCCCTGCCTTATTTCCCAAGAGTAGGCCAAGCTTTGCACCTTCTCCAATAGGTACATCCACATACTGAATCAGAAAACTTTCTGTTTGTGGAGATTGGGAAGCAATCAAACGGAGCTGCATCAAGACATTATTTCATCGAGCTACATCACACTGCTGCACCCAAGGACTACAAAAAACAGAAGAAAAATATCTATACAATGTTTTCAAGAAAAATGGGTACCCAATAAACACAATCCACCGATTCCTCAGAAACAAACCCAAACCAGCAGACACAACGCAACCAAACACTATAGCCAAATTACCTTACACCAAAGACAAACCTGAAATAACTTCCAGACAACTCAGACCCCTTGGCATCATGGTAGCCCACAAACCTACCAATACACTTAAACAGCAACTAATGAACTTAAAGGATCCATTAGATACTACCAACAAAGCTAACATCATTTACAAGATACCATGCAAGAACTGTTAAGAAAAAAACCACTACATTGGACAAACCGGCAGGAACCTTGCCACCAGGATACATGAACACCAACTGGCCACCAAATACACGACCCATTATCACTAGTTTCTATACATACAGACAAAGAAGGACACCACTTTGACTGGGACAACGTACACATTCTAGGACAGGTGAAGAAAAGACACACACGAGAATTCTTCAAGTCGTGGCATTCTAACCAAAACTCCAATGAATGAACATATCGATTTAGATCCTATCTACCTCCCTTTGAAAAAAAGAACTGGAAATGACATCACCCACCTTAAGAAACCAAGACCTATAAACAGAGAGGTGAGACATACCACCAGTGCTTCACCAGAGACTCTCACTGATGATGTTCCCTAGTACAGTGACAAAATGTCTGAAAACAAATCTTCAAGCTCAGTGAGCTAACTTACATACTTATCATCAACCTGAACTACAAATCTTCTCAAAAATCACTATCTGTAACAAATTTCCCTGCCAGTATATTAGTCTTCTTCCAATTCAAGTGCAAACCATCCCTCTTATACAGGTCACTTCTACTCCAGAAGAGATTCCAATGATCCAAAAGTGCGAGCCCTTCTCCCCTGCACCAGCTCCTCAGCCACACATTGTATTCTCCTATTCCCACCCTCACTAGCTTGTTGCACTGGGAGTAATCCAGATTTTACTACCCACAAGGACTTCCTTTTTAAATTCCTGTCTAACTTTCTACATCCTCCCTTCAGAATCTCTTTCTTTTCCATTCCTATGTCATTGGTTTCAATGTGTGCAATGACCTTCTGCTGGTCCCTCTCCCTTTTGAGAACATTCTGGACCCTCTCCAAGATATCCTTGCAACTGGCACCAGGGAGGCAACACACCATTCTGACTTTTCGCTGCTGGCCACAGAAACGTCTGCCTGTGCCTCTAGCTAGACAGTCCCCATCACAATCGATCTCTTGGAATCTGGCATTCCCCCTCATTACATTACAGCCAGTCTCGGTGCCAGAAACTTGGCTGTTCATGCTACATTCCCCTGAGAGTTCATCACCCCCTACATTTTTCAAAACAGCAAACTTGTTTGAGATGGAGATAGCCACAGAAGACTCTTGCACTACCTATCTACCTCTCCTACCTTTCATGGAGTTAGCCCATTTACCTGACTCTATCTGCAGCTTTACTCCCTTCCTATAAGTGCCATCCATTACACACCCTTGTTCTTGTAAATTTCTTATTTCCTCAAACTGCCAATCCAACCGATCCATTCAATTGATAGGATTTGCAACCAAACACACTTCCTGCAGACATAATCATCAGTAATGTTGAAACTCTCCCTAAACTCTCACATCCGACAGGAAGAGCACATCACTCTACTAAAGGCCATCTTTGTTCCTTAACAAGCTACAGACCCAAAAAATAGCACCATCTTACTTTCTAAAATAGCACTGCTCTAGGCTCATATAATACATATGATTCATGTTCTTAAAATTTAATCAAGAGACATATCTCAATAAAATATATCATCAAGAAAGAACCCACTCTACACACTATTGTAGATTTACATCAAGGTCACACTTAGAAGTTATACACTTATCTGTTCCTGTACAGTGAGCTCAACTACACTGGTAGCTCTAATGTCAGCTGTGAATTTCACTGTTTGTTATTTTTTCTTAGACACGTTCTGATGTCCACCGACACATGAACTCCAATAGCAAAGGTGGGAACTGTGAAGATTCACCACTGTGTCAGTTTCTCTCTCTCCCTCACTGACCATGTGGTTGCCACCTTTTGTCTAACTTCCTCCTTTTAAACGTGCCATTGTTTTGATTGCTTTTCCCCAAAATTCCAGAACAGCATATAACACGGCAAGTGCTGCTCCTGGAATTCAAGAAAATCACTTCCAACACCTAAAATACCTCAAAAGGAGCAGCCCTTACAGCCACAATCTTTTTGCCATCCTCCATCTTGTAGAGATGTACAGCACTGAAACAGACTCTTAGGTCCAACTCGTCCATGCCAACCAGATATCCTAACTTAATCTCGTCCCATTTGCCAGCACTTGGTCCGTATCCCTCTAAACCCTTCTTATTCGTATACCCCTCTAGATGCCGTTTAAAGGTTGTAAATGAACCAGTCTCCACCACTTCCTCTGGAAGTTCATTCCGTACTACCCTTTATGTGAAAACTTTATCCTTTAGGTCCCTTTTAAATCTTACCCCTCTCACCCTAAACACATGTCCTCTAGTTCTGAACTCCCCTACCCAAGCAAAAGACAATGTCTATTAACCCTATCCATTCATCTCATGATTTTATAAACCACTATGAGATCACCCCTCAGCCTCTGATGCTCCAGGAAAAACAGCCCTAGCCTGTTCAGCCTCTCCCTATAGTTCAAATTCTTCAACCCTGGCAACATCCTTGTTAGTGCTGAAAATGTGTTGCTGGAAAAGTGCAGCAGGTCAGGCAGCATCCAAGGAGCAGGAGAATCGACGTTTCGGGTATGAGCCCTTCTTCATTTAACATCCTTGTTAGTCTTTTCTGAACTCTTTCAAGTTTCATAACATCATTCCGATAGGAGGGAGACCAAAATTGCACACAATATTCCAAAAGTAGCCGAACCAATGTCCTGTATAGTCACAACATGACCTCCCAATTCCTGTACTCAACTCAAATGCCTTCTTCACTATCCTATCTAACTGTGATTCCACTTTCAAGGAGCTATAAACCTGCACTCCAAAGTCTCTTCATTCAGCAATACTCCCCAGGACCTTACCATTAAGTGTATAAGTCCTGCCTCTGACTTGCTTTGCCAAAATGCAGCAGCTCATATTTAGTCTTTTACAATTAATTCTCAACGAGCAGCACCATAACATTACCTGGTTATTTTTACATCAGGTTTTTGTGGAATCATACTGTGTGAAAATTACGTGTTGTATTTCCTGCAATTCAGCAGTGACTACACATCAAATAGTCTTTCACAGGGTGTAAAGCTTTTTAAGAATGTCTTGGGCTCCTGAAAGATATTTAAAACCTACTCTCTCGACAGTGAGCCAAGGCATAAAATTGCCTTGCATTAACACAACAGATGAGCATGAAATATGCCAATACAATTTTTTTCTGACAAAAACTCTGTGCAGATCACATCAAGAATTAAGCGAACTACTGAATGTTGCGAGTAATATATTCACTCAAGCATGTACAAAAACAATTGTACAAAAAAAGTTCAGAGAAAGGCATATTTTACAAAACCGTAACCCAATTCATACAGTCTCTGGACTGTCAGTTCTTCAAAAAAAAGATTTCTCATCTCAATAAATAAAAATCTCTTAAAATCCAAACTTCACATTTTGCGTCCCATCAGCTATATTTCCCTTTTGCAACTGTTATTTTGATTAAAACCGGAAAATTGAGAAGCCTGCTGTAATAATTATGATAAAAAGCAATACAGATTTGTGCAACTAAAAGCAAGTGACTGAGTGACAAGTGTAAAACAGTTCTTGCATTTTTTTTACATGAATCATACCTCTGGTAAATTCATTTGCCCAAACTGCTCTGATTCGAATAAGAACTGGAGGTAAGTTGGGACGTCATTTGGGCTGTCAAGTTGGCTTCTGACAAAACAGTTTGAAGAAGACATAGAGTTAGCATACTGGATTTGTTTATAATCATATTCCAGTAATTGATGGCATTTTTTGATGCAGAATGTTTCAATAAAATTAGATATCCTCAATTGTCTGCCATTTCCTGGAGATTGAGCTGTTTTTCATTTATTCAGCAGTAACCATACAGGCACCTAAAGTCTAGAAAGCCCTCTACAGTGATTTTACTGACAAGAAAGAAAAAAGGCATCAAACTTAAATATGCTTTGAGAACATTTAGCTTGGCAGCTTGCTGACGATTTCCAGGGAAATGCAAACAGTGAATTCAGACAAAAAAAGACTTTTTGACAAAAATACAATGCCCGGAGGAGGAACTCACTTTCCATTACATAAGTTGCAATTCTTCCACTGCCACAAGCTGTGTTGTTACTCAAAAGAAAAGCAGCATTAAGAGCTATGCCAATCATTTGTTTTGCATCTCACACACTAGAACGTATGCACCATTTACGAACCAAATCAGTAAGTAGCTCAGATAAACCAGATAAATTTGAGGAACAATGCAATCTTCTTCTGTTGAAAGGAAAGCTGGTCGTAATTGCAATATCTTTATTTATAAATAAATGAAATAAGAGCGGTGATTGGCCCATTCACCCTATCAATCTTGCCCCGCCATTCATTGAGAGGATGACTAATCCAGTTGCATTTTGAATTTCACTTTGCCATCCACCCCAACAAATCTTTAATTTCCCTGCCTAAGAAGAATCTATCTATCTCTGGCTTAAAGATAGTCAATGACACATCCCTGACTGCCTTCTGAGTTAGGGATTTCCACAGGCACACAATCTTCTGAGAGACACGAGCCAGATCATTTGCTTTGATTTGATCATTTTTGATGTATTATTGTCACTTAAATACAGTGAAAAGTTTGTTTTGTGTGCAATACAGGCGGGTCATAACATACAAAGACCACAGGGTGATTGAACAGAGCGAGAAATACAAAGTTACAGCTGCAGAGAAGGTGCACTAAAAGCAAGATCGACAATAGATTTGAAATTTGAGAGCTCTTCTCAGAAGTCTAATAACTGTGGGGAAGAACATGTTGCTAAAGGTATTAGTATATGTGTTTAAACTTTTGTACCTTCTGACTGAAGGAAGAGGTTGGAAGACAGTATTACCAGGGTGGAAGGGGTTTTTGATGATGTTGGTTGCCTTTCCACAGCAATAAGGAGTGTAGGTACAGTTAACGGATGCAGAGTTGGCTTGTGTAATGGTCTAAGCTGTGATAACAACTTTCTGTAGTTCCTTATGGTCCTGGGCAGAGCTGTTGATACATCAAACCATGATGCATCCAGATAGAATGCTTTCTATGGTGCATCTGTTTGATGGGTAGATTTATTTTTCTGCAGTACAATAGAGAGTTGCGCGTTAGGACCTTACAGAATTCCCTACATAGTAGACTCTGAAGAAAATACCCTTAATTATGAACATTCCAATGTTATTTATTCTATGCCCGGACCCCTCCAGAAGTGTCCATTTCAATCGACCATAAATATGTCCACCATAAATATGTCAGTGGTAACTCAGGAAATGTTAACCTATGTAATTTTTGAACTCAGTAAAACTCTGGAATTAAGAATCAAAGGATACCAATTGTCAGGAAAAACCCATTTGGTTCACTAATGTCCATTAGGAAAGGAAACTGCCATTCTTATTTGCTCTGGCCTGCATGTAATTCCAGTACCACAGCAATGTGGTTCACTCATAACTGTCCTCTGAGCAATTAGGGATGGACAATAAATCATCAACAAGGACACTTAGCAATATTTGTGGATGCATCACAAAAAGCATTCTGTCTGGATGCATCACAGCATAGTCTGGCAACTGCTCTTGCCAAGATCACAAGAAACTACAGAGTTTTGTGGACATAGCCAGTCCATCACACAAACCAGCCTTCCATCCATTGACTCTATCTATACTTCCCGCTGCCTTGGGAAAGCAACCAGTATAATCAAAGACTCTTGCCATCCCGGTTATACTCTCTTCCACTCACTTCCGTCAGGCAGAAGATATAAAAGTGTGTACACACATATGAATAAAGTCAAGAACATGTTCTTCCCATCTGTTATTAGACTTATGAATGAACCTCTCAAATTTTAAATTTAATGTTGATCTCACTCTCTGTGAACCTTTCTTTTCTGCTGTATTCTTCATTCCACTCTATTACCTTATGCACTTTGTATGGCATGATCTGCTTGTACTGCACACAAAGCAACACTTTTTACTGTTCCCAGGTGCGTGTGACAATAATAAATCAAATTATATCAAATAAATTCTGTTGGAGCCAATGGTGCCCTCATCCTTTTAATGGAATTTAAAAATTAATGAAATCCTTGTCAAACCCCTGAGTAACTATTACCCTGACACTCCAAATTAGCAGACATACCCCCAGCTAGAATTCTCTCAGACGCCTTATGCTCTCAGACTCTGATCCTCCAACCTCCTCTCCTCCAGGGACCTGACAACACACATTCTCCACTTGGCTACTTTGCCTAAGTTGGGTGGTGAGGCATAACTTCCTTATTTGAGGGGTCTTATTTTGGTTGCTACGTGTAACAATGCTTTAATCATTGATTGTCTGTGAAATTTCTTAATAAGTAGGTGAACTCAAGGCAACTCGTTGATTTACTCACAATAGTATGTTCACTTTATTCATTAATGTCTGGAATATGTTTTGTTTTATAACTGTAGCCCCAGTGCTCATCCCTGTGCCAGTCCATTAGACATAGGTTGCCATTTGAAAATGTCCCCCTTATTCCAACCCTTTGTCTCCTATTAACCAATCCTCTATATGGTTACATATTACCTGGAATACCACTGGCTCTCATTTTATTATGTAGCTTTATGTGTAGTACCTTATGAAACACATTCTGATAAACCAAATATACCACAGCCACTCCTTCACCTTTGTCAATTTTGCTAATTCCATCCTCAAATAATTCGAGAAAGTTTGTCAGGCATAACTTCCCCTTCACGATGCTATGCTGACTCTGCATCTTCATGTTATGTATTATATTCATTACAATAGACTCTTTTAACATTTTCCCAAAAGCAGATTTTAAGCTAATTGGACTACAGTTATCTGTTTTCTATCTCCTTTCCTTTTTGTATACAGGGCTTGATTGGCAGGTTTCCAATCTTGTGAGATGTTTCCAGAATCTGAGGTTTCCTAGAAAATTTTCACCAATGTATCAACAATGTATGTACCTACTCACTTTAATATTCTAAAATGCATCCCATCAGATCCAGGTGCCTTAGCCATCTTTAGCCCCATTAGTTTCCCTTGCATTTTCTTTCTACTGATAGCTATTGTACTTATTTCCATTACTCCCTGCTCTCGATGATTATTTAATAATTTCAGAGTATGATTATTGTTTTCTATTGTGAACATTGATGCAAAGTATTTCTTCAACTCCTATGCCAACTGCTAGAATCCTTACAATGTGGAAACAGGCCATTTGCCTTACTGAGTCAACACCAAACCTCCAAAGAACATCCCACCCTGACCCATCCCCCACCGTATCCTTATAAGCCCGCATTTCCCACAGGGAAAATTTGCAAACTCCACACAGTCATCTGAGGCTGGAATCAAGCCCAGGTCCCTGGCACTGTGAGGCAACAATGCTAACCACTGAGCCACCATGCTGCCCCCATCCTCCTCGTGTCTGTGCGGGTTTTCTATGGATGCTCCTGCTTCCTCCCACAGTCCAAGGATGTGCAGATTAGATAGATTGGCCATGTTATATTGCCCCGTAGTGTCCAGAAATGTGCAGCATCCGCAACATAATATGAGGGAGAAAGGGTTGTCAGAACTATCTCTTTTTATGATGATTGCACCCATTTTTATGAAGGTACAGAGGTACTGTACCTTTAAGAGAGTTGAAAAGCTAGCAAGTACAAAGCATACAGAGTCCAGAACTAGGTAACAGCGTAACACTTGGTTGAAACAAATAGCAGCATCTGGGTTGCTATGAAACAAAAGTAAATTCAAATTCGGCCAATCAGTTTAAATTATACCCCAAGATACCAGAATCCAACTAAATTTGAATTTAGTATTTTGATCAAATTAAAACCAATGAAACGATCCAATGTTTAGAGGTATAAAACCAGACATTTTGAACAGCTAGGGCGAGAACTGCCAAGTCACCAACAACACAGACTGCCTGCAGAACGGCTCACTGAAAGATATCTGTCTATTAAAAGTTTGAGCAGCAGAACATTGAAAAGACGACAGAGGAAAACCTGCAGAGGAAGATACAAAGAGAAGATTTGACGGCTGACTAGTTTTGAAAGCTGAATTTTTTTTTGTAAATCGGGATTTTCTATCAGACTTGTATTGTAGAATGTAATGTAATGGATAGTTTAAGAGAAAGGAGTTGTAAATAGTTGTTGGACTTAAAGAATAAAGTTGTTAAATTTTACATTAAATAGTGACCTCTGGGATAGCTCTTTGCTGCTTGAATTTTAACAGATTATAGCACGGGGTGAATCTTTTCCGTGTTGCTGATTTAAATTAACAGAGGAGTTTACCCTGTGTCATAACAGTTTGGGGGGCTCATCCGGGATTTGAATCCAGGACCTCTCGCAATGTGGAGCGTGTGCAGTTACTGGGCCAAACCCACACCCTAAAAATAACTGGTATAATTTCTAAACCAGACAGATAGGCAACTGTTATGACTCTCTCTCAAACGTTTAGATGACACCAGTCTATTCAGCGTGTTGTGATAGCAGGTAACTCTCTCTGGACAGCAAGTCAGGCTTGGAGAAACTTCCCTGCATTCTGCCCTTGAAAAAGGAAATCTGGATTGCACCAATACGAAATTGTCATCCCAGTCCATGGGCAGGAACAACATGGATACAGTAATAGGCTGTTCTGAGCCTATTCTGGTGACACTGCATAGGAATATATGAATTAGGATTTGTACCATCTCTCGGATCCTCAAACCTAGGTTGTCAGTGGGATCATGACTAATCTGATTACTGCACATTTCCCACCAAGCCTTGTAATTTTCACTTCCTTGCTTATCCAGAATCTACCTCAGTCTGAAACACATTCAAAGATGTTGCTCCCACTTTGATTTAAAGAAGCGAGTTCCAAAGTCTCACCATCCTCAGAAGTTATTTTTGTCTCTGTCTTAAATGGGCAGCCCCTAACTTTTAATCATAGTCACTGGTTTTAGATTCTCCCATTAAGAGGAAACATCCTTTCCACCTCCACCCGATGAAGACTGCCCAGTCTCTCACAGGTTTCAAGTCACCTCTTCTATATTCCAGTGGGTACAAGCCTAACCTGTCCAACCATTCCAGCTATTATTGTTGAAAAGTGTGGTGTTATCACTGATGTTATTAGTACGACATGGGGTAAACCTCTCTGCTAATTTAAAACAGCAACACGGGAAAGATTCACCCCGTGCTGTAATCTGTTAAAATTCGAGAGGCAATTAACTATCCCAGAGGTCACTATTTAAGGTAAAATTTAACAACTTTATTCTTTAAGTCCAACAGAGAATATTAAACCAGCAAGTATTTACGACTTATTTCTCTTAAACCTATTTTTTACCTCCCACTCGACAATAGTTGTCTGATAAAAAAAATCCTGATTAAGATTTACAAAAAAAAATTCAGCTTTCAAAACAAGTCAGCCGTCAAATCTTCTCTTTGTATCTTCCTCTGCAGATTTTCCTCTGTCGTCTTTTCAATGTCCTGCTGCACAAACTTCTAATAGACAGATATTTTTCAGTGAGCCGTTCTGCTGACAGTCAGTACTTGTTGATGATTTGGCAGTTCTCCCCCAGTTGTTCAAAATGTCCGGTTTTATACCCAAAATCATCAGATCATTTCATTGGTTTTAAGTTTATCCAAACACTAAATACAAGTTTAATTGGATTCTGGTATCTTGGGACATAACAAACTGATTGGCTGAATTTGAGTTTGTTTTTGTTTCATAGCAACCCAAAATACTGCTTTTTGTTTCAACCAAGTGTTACATTGTTACCTAGTTCCGGAATCTGTGTGCTTTGTACTTGTTAGCTTTCTAACTCTCTTAAAGGTACAGTACCTCTAAACCTTCATAACACCTATGAAATGCAGTTTTGAAAATATAAATGAAGGGCAATTATGTTATCGAAATATGTAGCTATGTAACATCATATGTGCTGAAAAAGAATGGTTGTGCACAACAAATCTTCATTATAGTGACCATTTAAGTTACATTTACTTTTAATTTGAAGCAACATTTGACCTTAAATTTGTTTCTTTTATTTGCATTGGCTCTGATTCATGTAAACCAAAAATTTGAAAAAAGTTGATTCCCATTGGTAAATTCTTCATTTGTTCATTTATGGTTGTTTGATAAATTATGACCAATGCTTTGCACTTACCACCATTTCTTCTTTCAATTTCCATTCAACGGTGCTGGTGATTTATTAAATGTAAGTACTGCCAACTATTCTAAACTCCACTCCTGTATTGATTTTTAATCCAACCTTCATTCCCTCCTTTTCGCCTCTGACCTCCTTGGTAGTGATGAATGCAAAGAATTAGTTTAACATCTCAACCTTCCTCTCTTCATTCATGGTCCCTAATAAACCCCAGCTCTCCACTTACTATTTATATAGAATTCCTACAACATGGGAGCAGACCATTTGACTCATCAAGTCCACACTGACCCTCCAAACAGGTCCCACCTCAACCCACCACTCCCCATCCCTGTAACCCTATGTTTCCCATGGCCAGCCCACCTAACCTTCACATTTTTGGACTGTGGGATGAAACCAAAGCACCTGGAGGAAACCCATACAGGGAATTGAACCCAGGTTCCTGGCACTCTCAGGCAGATAGAGCCATCAGGCCACCTCTTTTATGGTTGTTGAAGACTCTTGAATCCTCTGAAGGGACCATGGTTGGTTCCAGACAACAATGTTAGCAAAACACAAGTTGTGAATATTGCAATTTCACATTCATATTCTCAGCATCTCTTAACACAAAGGTTTTAGTAAGCTGTAGTGAAAGAAAATCGAAAATTACTCGATGTCACTCGTTCAATATAGCAATCACACCAGTATGCCAGTGTCAGTGTTACAATGGTTGGTGTTTGAATATGTTATCCTATTCAAAAGCATACTCAGCTTAGTTCAGATTAGGATGGTTAGATTTTTTCTCAACAACCCCTCCATTTTCAGATTCTTACTGGCTGAGAACAATACCATCACTGGAAAAATTGTGAGAACTATTCAAGATGCTAATTCAGGTTACATGACAAGGGGAGATATCAATCTACCTATTATATCCATTGAACAGCACCTAAACAATGTAGCTGTAAAAACCATATCATTGTTATCAATATCTTAATTCATATTAAAATATTGTGATTGACATTTCTCCATCCATAAATATTGCATTATATCTACACAATAATAAGCAGAAACATTAAATTCCAAAAAGAGTCAACAATTGGTTCTTTCTTGTTCTTAACCTGACATTACCTTCGTGTTAGTTGAAGCAAGAAACTACACCTCGAGAATGACAGAAGGCTCTTTTAATCATGAAATTGTACACGTCAATGGGCTAAAATTTGAAAAGCCTTTACTACATTCTTTCAGCAAACTTTCACTACACCATGCCTTAAAGCATTTCTGATTTTCAAGGCTTTGCTACCATTCATCGGAAAGATTTATTACCTTTCATAACTCAGTGCAGAAGAATGAAGAGCTTCTTTTTGAGATTAGAATCATAGACTCCCTACAGTCTGGAAATAGACCATTCAGCCCAACAAATCCACACCATCCCTCTGAAGAGTATCCCAGCCAGACCCATCCCACTACCCTATCCTATCCTTGTAACCCTATATTTCCCATGGCTAATGCACCTAAGCTATATATCTCTGACAATATGGGCAATTTAGCATGGCCAACCCACCTAGACTCCACATCTTTGAATGGTGGGAGAACACCAGAGCACCTAATGGAAACCCACACAGACACAGGGAGAATGTGCAATCTCCACACAGGTTGGAATCAAACCCAAGTCCCTGGCGCTGTGAAGCAGTGATGCTAACTGCTGAGCCACTGTGCCACCCTAAAAGCTGCTGTAGATGTGGTTTCAATTACAACCTCAGCATTTCACATGACTCTATACCGTCATATAAATACCACATAACCTAGCCAATTGCATCACTGGAGGCAAATGCAATTATGCATTTGATTGTTATGAGAATAAAAAAGTTTAGTTTGTTGAGTTATAACTTAAAATACATGTTAAAGCTTCTTATTATACATACGCAAAGATAGATTGTCCACCTTATGAACATATTTGCCAATTATGATCCAAGCTTCAGTCTAATTAATTCAAATAGTTATGGTGCATTATTCTCCCTTGACCTCTCCTCAAGATCTGATTAAGTTCATCATTCAAGACTATTCGATTACTTCTCCTGTGTGATCCATGTATGAGGAACAGTTGTTGCACACATCTACACTATGGCTACCAATAAAGCCAACCCAAGTCCTGCATGATCTATTCCTTCATTACTTACAAAGACACATCGCCATCATTTCATCCCCAACAGATACCTTTCTCTCATCGTAATGTTGCATCTTAACACCACTCATCATAGGTTGGAGGCCAGTTTCCACAAGTGTGCCATTGTGATCAGTGCAACGTCATAGTATTAGTAAACTGTTCTTAAAATTTATTTATTCTTTCATGGGATTTGGACATCACAGGCAAGGCCAGCATTTATTTTCTTTCCCTAATCCACCCATCTCTGAACCTTCAAGGGGAGATGGCAGTGTGGTGGCAACTTCATGACATTAGCAATGTAGAATCTCAGGTTCAAACCCATGGCAGACATCAACATTTGAATTCAATAAAGATCTGAATTTGAAAGCTATATTAATGATAAGCACGTAACAAATGCTGGGTCTTTTAAAAAAATATCTGGTACATTAATGTCCTTCAAGGAAGGAAACCTGCCATCCTTACCTGTTCTGGACTACATGTGACTCCAGATCTGCAGCAACGTGGTTGATTCTTCACTGTCCGATGAAATCGCCATAATAAGCCACTCAGACCAAGGGGTAATTAGGGGTGGGAAATAAATACTGTCTTAGCCTGTGATGCACTTTGCAAACAATTAAGTAATTTTATAAAATTATGGTATTGGAAACATGGCAGCCAATTTGCTAACACCAAACTCCCACAAACAGCAATGTGATCGTGACCAGATAACCTCTGTTTGTGGTGTTGAATAAGGGATAAGTATCAACGAGAACATTGTTTTGAGTTTTCCCATCGTCCTCTTAGGTTTCTTCTGGGTGCTTCGATTTCCTTCCACAGTCCAAAGATATGCAAGTTAGGTAAAATGGCCATGCTAAATCGCCCATGTTAGGCGAAAGTGAGGACTGCAGATTGCTGGAGATTAGAGTCAGGATTAGGGTGGTGCTGGAAAAGCACAGCAGGTCAGGCAGCATCTGAGGAACAGGAAAATTGATGTTTCGGGCAGGAGCCCTTCCTCAGGAATGAGCATCCCTGATGAAGGGCTCCTGCCCGAAACATCGATTTTCCTGCACCTTATATGGCCCATAGTGTCCACAGATGTGCAGATTAGGTGGATTAGCAATGGGAGATGCATTAGAGGAATAGGGTAAAGGGGTGGGTCTGGATGTGATCCTCTTTCAGGGTTGGTGTAGACTTGATGGATTGAAGGGCCCGTTTCTACACTGTAAGGATTCCTTGAAATCTTATTTGGAGAAAAGAAGCATCTTTGAGAGATGATACCTTCAAGGTGGTTCAGGGAAGATCCTTTGGGCAAATCTAGAGGAAATGTTGTGGGGATGGGAACTGGAACAATGTCCTCTGGAAACATTTCGATTGGTAAGATTTGAATCAAGCAATGCAGACTTAACTAAGTGGGCACCAGTAGCATTTGCAGAAGAGGGTATATATCATCAAATGGGTATATTGGAATTTTGTTAATGATGTCCTCTAAAGTTCATGTTATAGAACATAAAACATTAGCCACATGCCTAGTTCATGTTTGGTCATTACAGTAGGTGTCAGACTATTAATACACCATAAGATATAGGCATCCGTGCATTAAAGAAATTATGCTCTCCCATAATTAGTAGCATTAAAATATCATCGTCTGTCATGAAATGGGTATTTCCAGAACATTATTATAAACAATCTGAAGATAACATTCTGCAATTTCCCATCATGTTTCCATAGTCTCCTGGACTTGCAATAAATTTAATTGTCTTTTTTTGTAGCAGGACCATTGATTTATGATGACTGAATAAGGATAAATGTGCTTTCATTACAAGGCATTTAGAAGACTGTATTCCATGATTTGCTTTTGTACTTCTCATCAAAATTAAAAATCAAGGCTTTATGTTTAAGAATCGCCTGTTAGTGGCATCTTGAGAACCACCACCATTTTTATTAAGAACATAAAAAAGCTTTAAAAGTTTACACTTAACATTTTCCCCTGCATTTTATTTAATCCTACAGATACATTAGCGTCTATCTTTTTGTACAATGCATTTCTCAAAGTACTTTCTGATTGCTTACCCAAGAGGTTGGTAAAAGTCCATTAATATCCTGAATGTAGTATTGTCCCACTGAAACACCTCATTGTCATGGATGATTTCACTCAACAAAAGGAATACAGCAGCAACTCTCTCAACCAATATAGCCGATCATTTTACGGACAGGCTGTCTCTGCAGACAGTAGAGAATGTATTGAAGTAACTGGAATAGGAAGGTGCAATTCTCTTGTACTGATGCTGACAATTGGGTAGGTGTTGGGCTGGATGTAGTTATTTTCACAGCAGGAATTTAACAAGGTAGCACTAATCGTTTCAAAGAACAAGTATTCCCAGAGCGCCACATGGCTGAAAGCAATGTCAAGCTGAGCTGACACCGATCCACCAAACAATGCAATTCTGCTTCAACATCCTTTTATCTCCCCATTTCATCAAACAACAGTTTTGAGAGTTAGTAAACTATTTATTACAAAGTCAATAATTGCGAACTTCTGCTTTACACCCAGGAACAACCAAAGAGTTGAGTACATCGTTAACATTTCAAAAACAAAGTGCACTACAGAAAAGCACTACCATTTTTATTTTAAAAAGAGAACTAGCAATGGTTTCTTCATTCCAGAATGTGAAGTCTTTTGAAAACTGAGATCTCTTTCTTTTTTACCACTCTTCTCAGCTTCTTCAGTCAGATGGCAGTCATATATGTGGTTCAAACAAAACCCAGAAAATGATAGAAGTTCTCAGTAGTTCTGGCAGTACTTCTGGAGAGAAGCAGAGGTAATTTGTCAAGTCTAACATGACTCTGCTGAAGACAAATCAATAATCAATAATCTTGAAAGTTTCAATGAGATCACCTCTCATTCTTCTAAATTATAGAAAACACAGAAACGTAAAAAAATTGGAAGATGACTTGGCCATTTTGCCCTTTGAGCCTGCTCTGCCATTCAATATGATCATGGTTGACCATTCAGTTCAGTAACCTGCTATCTTTCATCCATTTTGCTTTCAGAACCAGATTTTTCTTGAAAATATTCTTGCGTGGGAATCAACCGCTTTTTGTGACAGAGAATTCCACAGGCTCACCATTGTTGGGGTGAAGAAATCTTTCCTCATCTCAGTCATAAATGGCCATCTCATATCCTTGACCCCTGTTTCTGGAATGCCCAGTCCAGCATCCTTCCTGTGTTTACCCTATCTAGCCCCATTAGGATTTTATAAGTCTCTATGAGGTTTCCCTTATTCTAAATACCAATAAGTGGAGTCCTAACCAATCCAGTCTTTCTTCATATGTTCCCAATTCATATAGATCCAATTTACTCAACTTTTCATCACTGCTCTCTGGAATAAGGTGGTCTTCCTATCTTGTGAACCTTTGTCGCATGACCCATAATCTTTCCTTAAATATGAAGACTATTTTTGCAGGCAGCATTCAATGTATGAATTTACCAAGAGCTCTATAGTCGTTATAACATACCTTTACTCTTGTTCAATAAAAAATCAGCAGGCCATTGGTTTCCAAACTGCTTCCACATCTTCCTCATAGGGAAGATAGTGGCTCAGTGGTAAGTCCACTGGCTGAGGAAATTGAGATCCCAGGCAATGTTCTGGGGACATGGGTTCAAATCCCATCATAACAGATGGTGAAGTTTGAATGCAATTAATTAAGTTCTGAAACTGGTAACCACGCAACGATTGGCAATTGTCATAAAAATCCATCTGGTTCACTAATGTCCTTTCTGGTCCAAATTTTCAGTCATTGCCTGGTGTGACATGTGACTCCAGAGACACAGCAACATGGCAGGCTTATAGCTGCATTCTGAAATGCTCAGAGATCCATTCAATTCTAGGGCAGCTACAGACGGGCAACAAATACTGACCTTGCCAACAATACCCACATCTCACGACAGAACAGAAAAGCACATCCAGCTTAACTTTTTGTGTTCCTGGTATAAATTTCTCTGAAAGTTTAGGAGTTTCACATCTTTTAAAATGTATTATTTTCTATTCTTAGGTCTAAAATAGTCTTTGTTTCCTCACATTATATTGTAACTGTCATTCACTTTGCATGAGCATATCTCTTTTTGTCCTGTCTGTGACTTCCTTACAGTTTGCATCCCAATTTAGCTTTTTATCATTAGTCAACATAGACAAATTAATCTCTGACTTTTTGTCTGAGACATTAGTCCAGATGGTAAATAGTTGAGACCAGAGAACAACTACTTGTGGCACTCCATTTGTCACAGCCTGGCAACATTAATTTGTTCCATTTATATCCACATTCTTCTTCCTGTCTGTTAACCAAACCTTTATCCATGCTAATGTATCACCCTAACTCCACAACACTTTAGCTTGTGTATCAATATTTGTGAGGCATCTTATAGAATGCCTTTCAAAAATCAAATACATTGTCAACAGGACTTCTATCACTTTCACAAAATCATGTCACCTTTTTCAAAAATGGCTATGCTTTTCCATACGTAATGTTAAGGCATTTTTAATTATAGACCCCATTACTTTCCCAATGTCAGAGTAAAAGCCTTTTAGATCCTTATGTTCTGACTTAGCTGCTTTCGAAACTGCTGTTATATTTACTATCCTCAAATCTGCCGAGACCATTCCAGAAACCTTTCCTGATCACAGTTAATCTCAGCCTTATTTGCAAACACCTACAAAGCTTATGAAGTTAATTATTTATCAGGCCAACAGACCCAAAACTTAAACCTCCATATCACTCACGAACTCTCCACTTGATTTATCCTTCTCATGCCAAATTTTTACCGTGGGGTTCCAGATGTGTGGATCATAGTTGAAAAAATGCTTGGAATGCACTGTTTTGATCTAATACTATTGTAAATTATTTAGTAAGGCACAGATTTATCTTTCTTGTGGAGATTTTACCCACACTGTTTGCCATCAATTCTATTTCTTGTCATACATTTTGAATTATTTCCCTTCTATAACTTTTAGTCAATGTCATCAATTTATAATCTAGTCTGGCTTTTCGCCTGTTATCAATGCAATTGGCAATGTTTAAGTTTACAATTCTTATTTGTGACTAGAATGTGTCATTTCCATACTTAGTATGGAATTCAGTTGTATCATGTTCACTATTACCAATGGATCTTTTTCTACAACATTGCTAGTTAACATTTCTTAATAAACAAACTAGATCTAAAATAGCTTTATTGGTAGTTGGGGCAAAAAGTATTGTTGCAAGCAACCATCATGAAAACATTCTCCAAAATCATCTTCCAGATCACCTATGCCAATTTTGATCAGTCCAGTCTGTAGGAAAATGAAAATCACCTATAATTATTGCATGGCATATGGTACCTGTAATGTTCCCACTGAGCAGTATGGCAACGTATACTGATTGGCTTGCCAATGTAATGACTTCTGGTTTCAGAAGTCAATTACCTCAGAGGTCCATACACCAACAAAGCTCTGCACTATTGCCTTATCCCTTTCCTGTTAACCTTTCAAATGTTTCCTCACAAAAACCCTAGTGTCCTTGCCTTTTAGTCATTTTAATTTGCAAACTTCTTACAACTGTCACCATCCAATAATGTTGAATATGATCTCGTGTGTCAAATGAGACATCAGACTCAACTTAAGAACAAGTTCCCATTTGCAGCTCCTGAAACATTCTCACACACCATTGGCAACTATCCATGTCAAAAAGCTCCATCTGTGACCCGAGTTCATTAACAATTCACAGTCCTTGGGCTCCCATGGGCCTGCTCAAATTCTACTGTTGTACCAGGATTCATTCAAAGAAAAGCAATGGAAAAGGCAAGACAGAAAATGGAAAGAAAGACAATGGCTGTTCTAGCTATGTGCGACTCCCAAAGTATATGATTGATCCAGTAACATTTCTAAACAGGAGGGCTGTTACAGCTTAGGTCACAAGAAACTAGTACAGATACTTCCTTTTTAAATTTGGCCACATAAGCTTTCAACACTGAGGTCTATCCATTTGTTAGGAGTATTTCAACGACAGAGATAAACCTATTAGAAGCAAGTATCAACCCAAAGTAGGATTGGTTAAAACAATTCTTGAATGCTCTACTAAGAACAGTCCTTATGTCCAGAAGGATGGAGCTTAGTTTGTAATGTCAGGAAGCTTTTTCGGGTACTAACTGCCTTATATAACAGCAGTTTTAAGCTTAGAACATGTGTTAATATGTTTATCTAACATTTTCATAATTCTGAACACTGGGACTTGATTTGTGCTTTGACATCAGTTCAAGAGCTGAAAGAATCAAGCATCTGTCAAGTACCAATGACAAAAAAAATCCCATTTATTGCCCATTCATGTGAATTCATATTAAATACCAGATTCACAGCCAGGTTTCTGTTAAGATTGTGTAACTAAAAGAGAAGGTCAAAAGCCTGCATCTCATAACTGGAGTATTCTTGCCTGCTTCAACACTGTCAAGTGATTGTACGTAGTCTTTATACAAGGTAAAATGGTTGGTTTTTTTACATTATACAATGTGAGTGAGTTGACTCCTGTGAGAGTACAAGTCATTCTGAGTAATATTGGTTTCAGCAGGAAAGCAATTAATTCTAATTTTTTTTGGCCTACCTGTGTTTGGTGAATATACTTCGGCCAGAATGTATGTTGCTTCCACAACTGTCACAGCAGAAAGGAATTCGAAATTTGATGAGATGACAAGAGTATTGTGTTGTCTTTCATTGTTCCAGCTCAATAAGGTTCACATCATTGTCCCTTAAAAGAACATTAAGAACTTTGTAGCTTTTATGGTTTTGGAAAAGATGGCGGGAGATTAAGTATTGTGTTTATTTTATTTTTATCTGCTGATTGTTTCTCCTGTATGGATATATTTGAAGGATATTGGATTTTCTGTTTTGAGCTGCACTGATAAGGAGAAATCTGCAGAATGCAGTGGACTGTACCAATTTGGGATCTTATATACTCTGATTTTATAAGGGTTCCACTGAGATGTATTATACTTAAAGTACAAACTCAAGTTTCATTCCAGGCCTCATAAAGAAACAGACTTTCTATAGTGCTTCAATATTAAGTATAGGTGGAAGTTCAACTTACATCTGTGTTCACTGTAAATAAAGTTGAACTTCATTAGAAATGAAACATTGGATTTTCTGAAGAGTATAATCTTACACACATAGCCACTTTGTCGCTTTCTTTTAACGAAGGGAGGGAGCTGCACATTTCTGACATAAGGTTCAGGGAGGTTTAATCAGAAATGCAGAGCCATATTTCCATTCTGAATTATTTTGTAGTAAGGAGGTATATAGGGCAGATTCTAGATTAGAGTGGTGCTGGAAAAGCACAGCAGTTCAGGCATCATCCGAGGAGCAGGAAAATCAGGATTCCCGATGGAGGGCTTTTGCCCGAATCGTCGATTTTCCTGCTCCTCGGATGCTGCCTGAATTGCTGTGCATTTCCAGCACCACTCTAATCTAGAATCTGGTTTCCAGCATCTGCAGTCCTTGTTTTTACCCAGGTATATAGGGCAGACCTATCAGAATGTAAACTACATTCCCTTTTCATTGCATGCATTGAAATTTAAAGATCCTGACAGCCACAATCACAGTCGCTCTCAAACGGTAAGTACATCAGGTCAGTATGATTTTAGTATGCTGGGGTGAGGAGTGGTCAGGGACCCAGATAGCTAGGAGAGTGTGTTCCCAAGTAATAGGCAGCCAGGTGGTTAAGGTGTCAGGGTTTCAGATAAGCAAGGTGCCAGGTGGGGAGACTGGGGTTTAGGTGGATTTGGATGTTAGGTCCAGCTGTGATGATGTTAGAGTGCTGAGGGGCCTGTGCCAGGTCCTCTGATAGGGAAGTGAGGTGCGGATCTGGGGCGGTGTTTGGGTCCCCAGAGGGGGTTAGGCAAGGGGTTGGGGCTATGTGAGCTAAATATGGAGTCTCTCAAATAGTTAGGCAGGAGTTGGACTCTGCATTTAATAGTCTAACTTATCCTGAGTAACTATTTTACTTAAGTTCGCTGGAAACCTCTAAGTTCTCCGATTTAACTGTTTGCAGAGTTCCAAACAGTTTCCAAGCAGAATCATTAATTTCCCTGAGCAATTCCTTCAGAGTTTGTGACAATGGGGATTCCATAAGGTCCCCGTGCATACCTATACTGGAATGACAACTGTCAGGCCCATAGAAATATAGAATGTAGGAGCAGCAGTAGACCATTTAGCCTATCACATTGACTCTAACATTCAGTATAGTCATGGCTGATTCTCTATCACAATGTCATATTCTCATTCTGTTCCCATACAACTTGAGACCTTTCATGTCTAGAAATTTCTTTCTTTCTTAAACATATTCAGTGACTTGACCTCCATAGCTTCACATTGTAGAGAAGTTCACAAGTTCATCACCCACTGAGTAAGGAAATTTCAACTCATAAAAGTCCTCCATGGCCTACCTCTAAACTGAGACAGTGACCTCTTGTTATAACCTCTTTCTTAACAGTCCTAACCTGCATCCCCTTCTCAACAGCAATGGTTATTCACATTTAACTTCAACCAAGTCTTCTGCAAAACTATCCAAATTGATACTAAAAGCTTTCTTTTAAGTTCAAATCACAATTCCCAGAATGAAATACTCATGTTCTATACAGTTTACTTTGTTCAATTATAAAATCTCCTAATTTAAATGAAAAAAAGTATTCTCCAGGAAGTCTCTGTTTAATGATTGATTTAAAGTAAATCACTATGGTTACACAGATACTTGTAAGACAATCATTTAGCCTCTTGGGACACACAGAAAACTCAAATGCCACTAGTTCAAAATGTTTCAAAATTCAACATAAATGATATTAAAATATATATAAATCACATGTATCAAATTATACTCATTTCATTGAGCAGAACTATTTGCTTATTGGAGGACATAAACATGCCCGGATGATAAGTCTCAGACTTGAAATATTAACATCGCCTTTTCTCTAATATTAACAACTCACAGATGATGCCAGTCCTGCTGAGTATCTCGAGCATTTTTTTTTACTTTATTTCAGATTTCTAGTACTGGATCTATTTTGCTTTTATATTGATTCAGTTTATATTTTCCATGTATTTTTGGGAAGATATCTCACATGACCATCAGTTTTTAATGTGAAAGTTAATTGGTGATATTGATACATAACTTCTCTAGTTCTCACAGAAGAAACAACTTATTTAAACTGCTACTTGAATAAGCAATGCCAATTCCATTGCAGTTCTAACCATCTCCAGGCGAGTGTTTTATAAAGGATTCGAGGGGAAAGTGAGGACTGCAGATGCTGGAGATCAGAGCTGAAAATGTGTTGCTGGAAAAGATGAGCCCTTCTTCATTCCTGAAGAAGGGCTCATGCCCGAAACATCGATTCTCCTGCTCCTTGGATGCTGCCTGACCTGCTGCACCTTTCCAGCAACACATTTTCAGCTTTTATAAAGGATTACCAATGCTTATAGATGCTTTCAAAATCTCCTATGAATCCAGCCATATAATTTGCCTTCAGCTTTCAATATCTGAAGCTTTCTGAATTCTACTGATGAGAATAGTTCACTGCCTGGATATTAACAACACCATGACTTCAATCAGTCTTGAAAAAAGCCTTTGCAATGTAACATTTCATGAGATAAATCAAAAAATTGCTCAGCATCTGCCTCTTCTTTACTGTTGAATTCCAAGGGAGTCAGTCCACAGTATATGCCCTGTAGATTACAGATATTTGCACCATCTGGCACCTGCATTTTTGATTATTTATTGCACTCTCGTGTAGGGATTTTGGTTTTCAGTCAGTTTCTAAGTGGTTTGAATTGCTCCCAACCCTTAGTTCTAGGCACTGGATGCATTAATTAGAATGAAATGAAAAGGCAGCAGACAGATGTTTGAGGGCAAAAGAATCTCTGTATTTATCAATATATATATGTATATAAAAGCACAACAAAGCACTCCTTTACAGACTTATATTGCACCAATGCTATCTGCCTCCTGGGACTAACTAAATTGGGACTCTGGGGTCTGAGGATTATGTGCACAATCCAAGCACGGTTTTGATGTTCACTGGAGTGGTTGTTCTGGCTTGCCGTACCCCAGACGTGGCAGAGGACTTCTTGCTGCACAACTGCTGAGTCGGAGTTGAGTCGGCTGATGCGGATACACATGTTGGATTTTGCTGGGTGAGTTCTTGGTTTTCTTTACTTCTGGTTGGTTGTTGAGCTCAGTCTCCACCTCAGTTTTGCTTGACGACTTGCAGTGTCTGTCGGCGTTTGTTGTTACCTTGGATTTTGACGGACTTAGTTTCTTCTTGGCGTGGTCAGTTGCAATGTTTCTTGAGGTTCACTTTTCTCGATGCTCTCTGTAAACACATTCCCAACACACCCCAGATGTAAGATAAAGGCTTATAGTTATCCCAGTTGCAGGGCCTCCCAAATACTTGCATCAATCTCCAGGCCCATTGTCTCGTTGATATTTCTTTGTGGACTTGAATGGTTTCATGGAATTTCTGATGGTTAGAAGGGATGTTAAATTTGAATGGGTTTGAATACTGAGTGATGGTTACAGCGGTCCTCTTGGCTCGACACTATTTCCCTGGGCCAGGATTCTGTAACCAGAGGGGTAAAACACACTTGGGACTGGATTCCTTTTGGTTCCGAGTTAATTGTCTCGGATGCAAAGTTTTAGCAGCAAATGTAAAATGTTTGATTGAGTCAGTGTTACCTGTTCGACAGCCCTTTCCTTGTAACTGCATTTGGGATACTCAAATCCCCAAACATAGGTCAATTCCACCACTTTCTTGTGGCTTACTTCTTTTGCAGGCCCACCACAGTTTTAATTGTTTTAAACATCCAAATCGCTGTCCGTTTATCCCTAACACTGAGGGTTTTTGCCAAATAATACACTAATCAAAGGATTATTTTGTGTAAAAGATACAGACAGATTCTGAACCATCCCAACAATGATCATAAAATGTCCCTTACAATCTTTTTGACATCCATATCAGTCTTCTACTTACCTAGGTCTCTGTGCCCTGATGATCAGGGAATTAACCTAATATTACGGCACTCAGAGAATCCTAGGATAAATGCCATCAGGCCCAGGGGACTTATCTATTTTCACCACTATTACGGCACTAAAACACATCGGGGTCTAGAGATCTCTGTCCTGTGCAGAATGAGCGCTCTGCTAACTTTGGCTTCTTTACTAGTGGGCTGTTGAAAGACACAGTTATATTCCTGTTTAAAAAACTGAAAATGCTGGAAGCACTCAACATTTCTCACAGAATTTGTATCGACAGTTACTATTTCAGGACAATGAGTTTTCATTAGACATTCATTACTTTGAATAAATGAAGAACTGCAAGAGTATTATATACAAAGGAACACTGTTCGTTACAACTGAGACAGACAAATCAAAAAGTGAGGAAGGTAAGGTTGTGATTATGGTGCTGGTCTAGTATTTTAAGATCTACTTAAATGATCTAAGGTTTTGAATTCAAATGCAACAATGATAAGTGGGTAATTTAAATCCAGCTAATTAAATAAACCTTAAAAAGAAATATCGGTCGTAGCAACAAGAACGTTACCGATTGTCGCAATAAACCATCATGTTTGCTAATATCCTTTACTGAGGATAACCTGCTGTCTTTCCCCCATCTGGCTGATAACTGACACCAGACCGCAGCACTGTAGTTGATTCTTAACTACCCTCTGAAAGGGGATAGCAAGCAATTTAATTGCGCAAACCACTACAAATGAAAAGGTTTGGATCAATCTGTCAACACCATCCTCAATACAATGTTCATTCAAGACCAAGTCTTTCTCAGTATCTTGCAAATTCCTTCCCATTGACATCTGAGGACTTGTACCAAAATTAAAATTGCCATCTCACAAACCATCGAGCAACAGCCTAATTTAAACTTACTCACAGCATCATACCTTTGAAAGTAATAAACACGTCCCTCACCATTTGGAGAAAGTGAGGACTGCAGATGCTGGAGATCAGAGTCGAGAGTGTAGCGCTGGAAAAGCACAGCAGGTCAGGCAGCATCCAAGGAGCAGGAGAATCGACATTTCGGCATTATAGAGTCATAGAGTCATAGAGATGTACAGCATGGATGCCCTTCATCATTCCTGATGAAGGGCTTATGCTCAAAATGTCGATTCGCCTGCTCCTTGTATGCTACCTGACCAGCTGTGCTTTTCCGGTGCCAAACTCTTGACCCTTGCCATTGTGAGAAACGAAGCTCGCTGTTCAATAATTTCAGTCCGAGTCAAATTCTGAAGCAGTCTTTATTCGCACGTTCTTGCAAGCCACAAAGTAGGCACCCCGATCAGGCGGTTACATTACAATTTACACAGTTCAGTTGAGTCTCTTGGTACTCCCCTTTTACTTCATATGTGACAGTTGTATTGCTCTGTGCAGCTGCTAATCTAATTGCCTTACCATATCTGTCTGTGGCCTGTTGGCCTGTTGTTTGTGTGCAACCTTCCCCCCACCCACCCAAACCCTCTTGATAACTGGGTCTTATTACTTTTGCTGACACAACACTGGGTCTTATTTGGATATCTTGTTCATACTAACTCCCTATGTGCGTGACAATTGCAACTGTATGTCAATACATCTGTTTCTACCAGTCGACCATCTCTTTTCAGTTAGTTATTTCTTGGTATACAACCCCATGATTCCACTTTGCGATTTCTGCAGAAGCAAGATGCAGCTACTTGTAGCTGTTTGTGCAAGCATATCTAGCTTAACATATACCCCCACCTCCTCATGATTCAGCCTTGTGATTTTTGCAGAAACAACAGCATTTGCAAGCGCCCTCACAAATCCCCTTTTTTAAAAATAATTGTTGTTTTCTGCATTTCTCTCATATGTCACCCCCAAATTTGGCATATCTAGCTTAACATACACCCCCACCTCCTCATGATTCAGCCTTGTGATTTTTGCAGAAACAACAGCATTTGCAAGCGCTTCTCACAAATCCCCTTTTTAAAAAATAATTGTTGTTTTCTGCATTTCTCTCATTTGTCGTCCCCAAATTTGCAAGCATCATCTCCGATACTTCATCCATCTTGGCCTCAAGGTCACCCATCCCCTCATTGTTCAAGAGGTAGAGTTCCTCAGCCTGATTACCTTTTAGGGGCATCTGTTTTGCCAAGGCTGTCTCAATCAGCCGTTGGGTTAGTCCCTGTACACAAGAGGTGATACAACAGCCAATTGCTACCAGTACCCCTGCTACCACTATCAGGGAGGTGAGGATGGAGACTACCACTCCCTTCCATTTTCAAAACCATGATTCCAGCCATCCCGTGAGTGATGTGTCCACCCCGAATTCTCAGCCAGTTCTTCCGCCAAGGTGGTCAATCCTTGCAAGGCACGAGAGATTGACCCATCAGGTGCTGTATTATTTGGAATAAAAGTACAACAGCTACCTCCTAACATCACGCATACACCCCCTTTTTCAGCTAAGATCATATCGAAGGCCATTCTATTTTCCCAGGCCATTGTACTGGTTGCATCAAGCTGTTCTGCTTTGCCTTTGACTGCATCCCTAGTGTAATTGATGAATCTTTGCTGATTATAGAAAATATAGTTTATCCAGTCCACATTCTTGTTGACTGTTACCCACCAGAATAGAGCTGGTTCAAAACCTGCTGCAATCTGGTTGCGAGCCTTGTACCTCTCTAGGAACTCCTATAGAGTCAAGATAAATCCTATCATCAAAAGAGGTGTCTAATAATGATTTTTTTACTCCTCCACCTTTTTGTTGCTATCTTCTCCTTTTCGAATGCCAAGGTGAATGGGATTGTCAATTGCACAATTGCACATATCCTTCTCCAATCTGGAGGGAGGGTGGGTCTCAATAGTTTGCCTCCACAGTACCACCACAGATCCGCTCGGGGAACCTTCAGTGCTGAGTAGTTCTCTCCCTTATCCATTTCGGTGACATTCTCAATTTCTATACATAATTTCAGCTCCCCCAAGTCTCTGGACCGATTTGTACCTCGTCTACGTACACACAACGTGTGATTTCCGACTGCGGCTGAAAACGTAGGGGGGGGTCTTTTAAATTTTTCTTCTCCAGGGGAGGGAACATTAGAGATAGGGAGGTACAATTCCTATCATTCCATGCAGTCTTATCCTGATACAGGGCTATTATACATTTCATGCCCTTCCTGTCTCGCTTCCACCCGAGCGGAAAGGGAACCACCTGGGCCACTGGCCTACCGGAGGCACATGCATAGCAATTGCTCTTGTTCAGACTTTTTAACAGTATACTTTACCCATTCCACCAGGCATTTGCATCCCCATATCCAGATTCTATTTCAATGGTCTGTTTCAAGTCCTTCACCTCTATAATCTTTACCACCTTAGGGTCATCAGGAGGGGTGAAAGTTTGTATCTTATTATCCAGTTGTTCTGCCCGTTTTCTCTTTCCTACGCTAATTCGGAAACAACAGTCTGAGAAATCCTTCCCGTTTTGTTTTCATTTCTATCGCAAATGTTTCATTTTTTTTTAGATTACATTACATTACAGTGTGGAAACAGGCCCTTCGGCCCAACAAGTCCACACCGACCCGCAGAAGCGCAACCCACCCATACCCCTACATTTACCCCTTACCTAACACTACGGGCAATTTAGCATGTCCAATTCACCTGACCTGCACATCTTTGGATTGTGGGAGGAAACCGGAGCACCCGGAGGAAACCCATGCAGACATGGGGAGAACATGCAAACTCCACACAGTCAGTCGCCTGAGGCGGGAATTGAACCCGGGTCTCCGACGCTGTGAGGCAGCAGTGCTAACATTGTACCTGATAGATGTCCCTCCCAAGAATTGCTTCGTGCCATGAGGTTTTCTTTATCGTGAAGTATATTGGGTTACACTTTTTATCAGGACAATCGAGAGCTGGTCGGAAGGGGGTCCATTATACTGTGACAAGACCAGTATACCAAGTACCATCCCCAAGGCCATCCCCACAGGACTTAAGGTGTATCTCTGAGCTGCTGTACTGTCTCTGATTATCTACATCCCCACAATTTACTAAGCTGCATGCATCGGCATCTATTACTTGCAGATTATCAGATTCAGGGACCGTTAATAACAAGTATGAGGACGATGTTTGACAAAATCCCAATACTAAAAGAGTTAATATCATAACCCTAAGCATTGCCAGAACTCTACAACAATATTGAAGCACTGAGAGACTTTACATGTAATCTATAAAAAAAAATCTAGCGCTTGCGTCGCCACGGTATAATCAGTCAATTAAAGTCTTTTTAGCCTGAGTTTTAGTGGTTCTTGCGTTGATTCAGCTGTCCAGACTTATTTCTCAACCGAGGATTCCATTGGCCCCTTAATCCTGGTGTAGTGAGTCCAGCTTTTCTCCGCCATTCTTATCGCCGTTTCGGTAGGCAAAAGAGCCTGGTACGGTCCCTCCCAATCCGGTTGCAATTTAGTTCCTGTCTATGACTTAATTAGGACCCAATCTCCCGGCCGGATGGGATGAACAATGAATTCAAGGGGCGGAGTCTGTGCCAATAAACCCTGTTTCCTTAGGAAAGACAAAGAGGAGGCCAAGCCCAGTATATACTTCTTTAAAAGCAAATCTCCAGTTTCTGGGATTGGCAGTTCCCCTTTTGTTCCCAAGTAGGGCAGGCCAAACAATATCTCATAAGGGGACAGCCCCAAATCTTTCCTTGGGGCCGTCCGCACTCACAAGAGGGCTATAGGTAAACACTTAGTCCAAGGGAGTCTGGTTTCTGTTATTAATTTAGATAACTGCCTCTTGAGTGTCTGTTTCATTCTCTCAACCTTTTCTGATGAGGGTGGGTGCCAAGGGGTGTGGAACTCCCAGGGGATTCCTAACCCCTTCATCACTCCCTGGAATACCCTGGAAGTAAAATGACTTCCCTGATCTGAATCTATACACTCCATTATCCCGTATCTGGGAACTATGTGTTCAAGTATTATCTTGGACACCCCACTTGCAGTGGCAGTGGCCAACGGATATGCCTCCGCCCATCCAGATAAATGATCAGCTATTACCAACATATATCTCAGTCTTCCCAGTCTGGGTAATTCGGTATAATCTACCTGGATGCTCTGAAATGGTCTTAGCCAAGGTTCTCTCCCTCCTGGGACTTGTTTCCTTATCACCTTCTTGTTTACCTTCCTGCATGTTATACATCCCTCACATATCTGTTTGGCTAGCGTATACATCCCTTTGCATCCATATTTCCTTAAGACTAAATCACACATTGCTTGTACTCCCCAATTATTCCCCTGATGTAGGACAGCCATAATCTCTCGCATCATCATTTTATTCAACATCTTCCTCCCATCGGGTAACATCCAGCGCCCATCTACTGTCTTTGCGGCCCCTAAGTCTTTTAGTTCCTCCTCCTCCTTTGCAGTAAACAACGGGGTACCCTGAGGATCCAGAATTACATTTATTAGGGAGTATATTGCAGCTCCTTGTGGATTTAGGGCCGCTTCTTCAGCTACCTCATCGGCCAGTCTATTTCCTCTTACTTCTGGATCATTCCCCTTTTCATGTCCCCTTTTGCACATTCTCCCCATGTCTGCGTGGGTTTCCTCCGGGTGCTCCGGTTTCCTCCCACAGTCCAAAAATGTGCAGGTCAGGTGAATTGGCCATCCTAAATTGCCCATAGTGTTAGGTAAAAAAGGGTAAATGTAGGGGAATGCTTCGGGTTGCGCTTCGGCGCGTCGGTGTGGACTTTTTGGGCCGAAGGACCTGTTTCCACACTGTAAGTAATCTAATCTAAATGTCCATTTATATGAACTATTGGCTATTTCCCTCGGGAGTAACAGGGATTCTCATACTCGTTCTATCAATTCCTCATGTGCTGGTTCTTTCGCTCGACTATTTATTAGTCCTCTTTCTTGCCAAATTTTTCCGAAGGTGTGCACCATTCCAAATGCATATTTGGAGTCTGTATATACCGTTCCTTCCTTGTCTTCTAAGGCTCTGAGAGCTCTTTCTTGGGCATAGAGTTCACAAGTTTGAGCTGACCAGCCATTAGGCAGTCTCTCAGCCTCTATAACTCTTCCCTCCATCCCATCTACTACAGCATATCCATTATGTCTCTTGCCCTCAATCATCCAGGAGGACCCGCCGATAAACAACCAAGCTCCCGCATAATGCAGGATGTCCCTTCGGTCCATCCACACTTTCGTCTGATATTCAATAATATCAAGGCAATCATGTTCCGGATTACCAGGGGCATCCCCCTCTCCCTTCAAAGGAATGTGGCCAGATTTAAGCAACTGTCTGTGACTAAAACAAGGTCATCCTTCCCTATTAAAATTGTCTCATATTTCAGGATCATAGCGTCTGTGAGCCATCGTCCTGCTTTCTGATTTAATATGGTCCGTACCTGGTGTGGAGTGCTGACTATTAGGCTCCCCCAAAGGTAAATTTCTGACTTTCTTTTACCAATAAGGCTGTTGCTGCCACTGCCTGCAACACACTCTGGCCACCCCCTTTCGTCCGGATCTAGCAATTTAGACAAGTAGACAACCGATTGTTTCATTCCCCTCATCGCTGGATTAGGACCCCTACAGCCACTCCCTTATCCACTGTGGCAAACAAGTGGAAGGGCTTGTCTAGGGAGGGTAATACAAGAACAGGGGCATGGATCAGGCTCTTCTTTAGTTCTTCAACCAATTCCCTCTCTTCATCTGTCGAATTCAGTAATTCAAGTTCTTCCTCCAATAGTTTCAAATATATAACTCTTTGTTTTCTGTGCATATGAATCTATCCATAATCTACAGTACCCTGTTAACCCCAAGAATTTTCGCAACTCCCTTTCGGTTTTGGGCAGTGGCATTGCCACGATTCCCTTTATTCTTTCTGGGCTTATTTTTCATTTTCCTTCACTGACTAGATGTCCCAAATACTGAACTTCCTTTTCTACATGCTGTAATTTCTTCTTGGAGACCCTCAATCCTTGTTGTCCCAGAAAGTTTAGTAATTTGTTTGTGGCTTCTATTGCTTTGTCTCTCCTCTTGCCTGTTACCAGAAGATCATCTACATATTGTAACAGAGTAATCCCTTCGGGACCACTGAATTCCTCCAAGACTTGTTCCAACACCTGACCAAAGAGATTCGGGGATTCAGTGAATCCTTGTGGGAGGACTGTCCACCTATACTGTTGTTTTCATCCTGTCTTTGGATCCTCCTACTCAAAGGCAAACATATCCCTACTTCCTTTTGCCAGTGGACGTGACCAGAGGCACCTTTTAGATCCACTACACTGAACCATTTATGGTCATGGAGAATCTTACTCAATAGTGTATAGGGGTTAGGGACCACAGGGTGGCGGATCTGTACTATTTGGTTCAAAGCCCTCAGGTCTTGTACCAGATGGTAAGTGCTGTCCAATTTCAACACTGGAAGAATAGGGGTATTGTAAGGGGACATGCAGGGCTCCAATAATCCATCCTCAATTAACCCCTCAATTACCGGCTGCAATCCCCTGTGTCCCTCTATTGAAATTGGACACTGTCTTTCGCATACTACGTCTCCCTCTCTCTTTAAACTGATCTCCAAAGGAGGTATTTGTAATCCTCTGCGATTCCGTTCCCAAGCCCATACTGTGGGTTCTATTTTTCTCTCCTCTTCCTCGGTCAGGATGGCAATCTCTGGTCCCATACTCCAATAAATTACTTCCAATATCAGGGATATATAACAGTTCACCTTCGACTATCTCTTCTCCACTTTCAATCATCATAGGTTCATAAACTGGGACTGTAAATTCCTCCCCTTTTACCCCAGAGACAGTTAATATTTGCTTCGAAATTCCCACTCCCCTGGGCTTGAAATTTAGAGATGACCTCGCTGCCCCCGTATTGACTAAGAAAACTACATCCTCTTTATAAGGTCCCACCTTTAAGTTTATCAAGGGTTCCAAGTGGGTCCACGGGGGCAGGAACCCCTGACACCCCTATTCTTCATCAAAGTTCATAAGCGGTATCGTCCTCTCTTCCCTTTTCAGATCCGGACATTCCCGCTTAAAGTGACCTGATTTTCCACTGTAGTAACATCCCGCCTGTGGGAATTTCCACCTCGATCCCTATCCCTGTCGACTGGACCCCCTTACGGGTCCTCCTCATTCTCTTCCCCTACCTCTATTTTCAACATGCTGCCAGCCACCACTCCGGTTGCTTACTATCGGTTCCATTCTTTCCTTAACTACCTCATCAACCGTGGCTACCATCATTTTTGCCTTCTGTTTTTGCTTCTCATCCTCTCTTCTCACAAACACTTTCTGAGCTTTCCGCAACAACTCATCTAGGGGCTTTTTGCTCCACCCCTCTATCTTTTGAATCTTTTTCTGGATATCTAGCCATGATTTTGTTATGAAATGTACCCTCAGTAGCCCTTCTGCTACTGACCCTTCCGGGTCTATTCCAGAATACTTTCTCATAGAATCGCTTAATCTTTGGAGAAAGGCCGAGGGGGCCTCATCCCTTCCCTGGCACACTTCAAACGCCTTCACCAAATTTTGTGAGTTCGGCGCCGCTTCTCTGATTTCCTTTAATATTAAGTCTTTGAGCTCTTTCATTTCCTCTCTATGATCTTCATTCTGACTATCCCACCCGGGGTCCCTGAGGGGAAACTTTGCTTCACCTTCTCCAGCCTGCCCAGCCCCGATTGGATGCTCCCTGTCCCAGATCTTAATTGTGGCTCGTCTAATAAGCCCTCTTTCCTCTCCAGTAAATAAAATGTTTAGTTCCGCCCAAGTATATAAACTGGGACCCAGAAATTGGTCAATCCCAACGGGTTTTCTATGAGGACCTTCATTTCCTTCTTAAAGGTCCATACCTCTCCACTCGTTAGGGATGCACTTACAAACCCGATTTCCTTATCCCCTATTGGGACTTCGTGGACGGGATACACAGTGGAACTTCCTTGTGGGTCTTTGTCCAACTTTTCCGTCTGCCTTTCCTTTTGTTTGTGGGTAATCATCTCTGTCATTCTAGTTCCTCCCCCCCTCCCCGACCCTGGTCCTGACTGTGACTCTGGATCTGGCCCTGTCCCTGCCACCGATTCCCCTGTCTCTGCTCCTCCTGAGTCCCCTTCTTCCCTATTTGCAGGTTCATTATATGGGGGCGGCAGATTATCTAATACTTCCCATGGAGGTGACACTGTGGGAGAGTCTTTCTTCTCTGTTTTAACTAAATGAATCTTTGTTCCTGAACCCCTCTTCCAACATGAAGCACAATCTGATTCCTCCTGACTGAGGGGCTGTTTGCTGTTGACATATTAGTTCAAATATTGACAAACCCAGTCCTCGTCCGACCCGTACTTTGGCCAGAAGACGGTGGGATGAAGACTGGGCTCCAAAACAACAATATTTAATCATCCTCTTCTTATCCTTTTCCCTTGCGCAAGTATTATGTTTCCAATTACTCAACATCCTCCCAAATGGACTTTCTGGAGGTATGTTGTCAGGGACCCCGCCTCCATTTCCATTTCCTTTATCCCCCGGAGGCTTTTTCTTTACCCTCGGCACAGCCCATATTGAGTTCCTTCATTAGTGCTTACTAACTACTAGAACTAGATCCCAGCCACCAAGGCAGTACTTAAAAGACAATTTTCTTACCTTGGTCTATGCACAGAGTTGCCTGGCTTAACATCTTCCTGAGCTTACCGTTCAAATATTACCACTTAACTCTTTCCTGGTTCAGAATGACTCCCTGAGGATTCTGGTCAGTCTACCGGGAGGGGCACCCACCACCGAGAAACACAGGACCATTCTAAAAGGGAACGGGACGTGTCTTCCCAGCTGTTGACAGTGTCTACTCCGCCAGAGGTGACAGGATCCCGGACAAGCCCCCAATTGTGAGAAACAAAGCTCACTGTTCAATAATTTCAGTCCAAATCAAATTCTGAAGCAGTCTTTATTCATACATTCTTGCAAGCCCAGGTGACCACAAAGTAGGGACCCCGATCAGGAGGTTACATTACAATTTATACCGTTCAGTTGAGTCTCTCGGTACTCCCCTTTTACTTCATATGTGACAGTTGTATTGCTCTGTGCAGCAGCTAATCTAATTGGCTTACTATATCTGTCTGTGGCCTGTTGTTAACGTGTAATCCCCCCTTGATAACTGTGTCTCATTACTTTTTCTGACACAACACTGGGTCTTATTTGGTTATCTTGTTCATACTAACTCTCTATGTGTGTGACAATTGCAACTGTCATGTCAATACATCTGTTTCTACCAGTTGACCAACTCCCTTTTCAGTTAGTTATTTCTGTTATCTCTGCAGTTCTATATCTGAGTAGTTTGTACACAGGGTTCAGTTCAATGTGTTGATTGACTGAGTTCTGGTTGGAATGCCAGGCTTCAACGAAATCTCTAGTGACGCAGAGACATGCCAGAGAATTCCTTGAAGCCTGACACTCCAACCAGAACTCTGTCAATAAACACATTGAACTGGACCTCGTATATAAACTACTCAAACATAGAACCATAAGTACCAACAAACAGAAACATATAAATACCAGGCAGGACAGACCACCAACACCTTATCAAAGATGCACTGATAATGTCACCTAGCAAGGTTATTAAAATTTCAGAATGAGTAACAGAAGTATCAATATAATCAAAAACTAACTTCAGGCATAGTAGGTAAGGGGATAAATGAGAGGGGGGGGGGCAGTGAACACCGGACTGACGGTGTGCTGTGCTGTGTATGAAACAAGGTAAATGAGCTTGTAGCACAACTGCAAAAAGTGGGTAGGATGTTGTGGGTATCACGGACACATGGCTGCAAGGGGATCAGGGTTGAGAATGAAATGTCCATGGGTACGCTATCAAGAGGACAGACAGATGGGCAGAGATGAGGGGTTTGCCGTCTTAGTAAGGAATAAAACTAAACCGACAGAAAGAAGAGATAGAACCTGTGTGGGTAGACTTGAGGAACTGTAAAGGAGAAAAGACTCGGATGGGAATTGTGTATTGGTCTTCTGGCAGTTGTCAGGATGTGGGGCAAAAAATAAATCAGGCGATAGGACAGGCATGTAAAAAAGACACAATTACAATAATCATGAAGGACTAAGAAAGTTAGATTGATAGTCAATCCCAAGAAAAGGAATGTGTAGAATCTCTGAGTGGTTTGTTTTTGAAAAAAACTTATCGTCAAGCACAGTAGGGAACATGCAGTTCTCAATTTGGTGGTTTGTAATGAGGCAGACTTGATGAGGGAGCCGAAGATGAAGGAACCCCTTAGGGTGCAATGACCATAATATGATAGAATTCACCCCGCAGTTTGAGAGGGAGAAGCTGGATTCAGATATAATGGCATTACAATTGAGTAAAGGTCACTTATAAAGGGGTGAGCTGGCCAGAGTTGATTGGAAGGGGAGCCTCACAGGGAAGATGGTGGAGCAGCAATATCAGGAATGACTGGAATTAATTCTGGAGGCACAGCAGAAATTCATCCTAAGGAAGAAGAAACGTACTAAGGTGAGGACAAGACAACTATAGCTGACAGAGGAAGCCAGGGATAGCAGAAAACAAAAATAAAAACATACAACGTAGTGAAGATTAGTGGGAAGATAGGGGATTGGGAAACCTTTATTAAAGAGCAGAGTATAAAAAGCAATCTGGAGGGAGATGACTAAATGAGAGTAACCTAGCTAGTAATATAAAAGGAGTTTTCAGAAGTATTTTTAGACATGTAAAAGTAAGGGAGAGGCAACAGTATACATTGGACCACTGGAAACTGAGGCCAGAGAAGTAGTAATAGGGAACAAAGAAATGTTGCAGAAACTGAATAGATATTTTGCATCAGTCTTCATGATGGAGGCACCAGCAGCATACAAGAACTTTCAGAGAGTAAAGAATGAAGGTAAAGCTTCAAGCATGCATAAATGCATCACTGTGTGAATCTGACTGATGATCTTAAATTGGTTTCTGGTGTAATTCTTAACACAGTCCAGATTATTTAATAAATGCTTTCCAATAGCAGAATCACATCAAATGACAGATGTGATTCTGCTATTCTGCTATATGAGAATTGCAAGCATGGGCCTGGTTGGAGGTATAAACTACATAACTTTGATGAGAATTTGTGCAGAGCGGGCTTTGGTCACACCCACATTAGGACATGATTGGCCGTTTCCTCAGGCTGAGCTATATTCTGATTCACTTGTCCAGCTGTCAATAGGTTGCCCATGCAGTGCTGGCTCCTTCCCCCTGGTGGGCAGCTGAATCCCTAACATCAAGAGAATTGAATGGTTGGCTTTTGAGTGAAAAAGAGAGGTTGGATAACTGGAGCGTAGGGAGTTGTGGGGTGACCTGATAGAGCTTCATAAAATAATGAGGTGCATGATAAGGTGAGCGCCAGATGTCTTTTCCTTAGAGTAGGGGATTTCAAGATTAGGAGGCATATTTTTAAGGTGAGAAGAGAAAGACTTAAAAAGGAAAAAATATTTTTGCACTGAGAGTGGTTCATGTGTGAGTTGAACTTTCAGAGGAAGTGGGTACAGTTACAATGTTTAAAAGACATCAAGATAAATACATGAACATGAAATGTTTACAGGGATATGGGCCAAATGCAGGCAGGTGGGACTAGTTTAGTTTGGGATTATGGTCAGTGTGGATTTGTTTGCACCAAAGTGTCTGTTTTCATGCTGTATGACCTTATGACTCTACGACTCTATAACTGACCTAATTATATCATGGTACCATGAGAAGTGCATCCTTGATGGAAAAGCCACTAACTTGCTACCCAGTGCATATTTCTGATGCTTAGATAATATGTTTGTGATATTTCAGTCTGCAGCTGAGACTAAGAATTTCTTTACACAGTTTAATAAAGTTCATCCTGGAGTTTATAATATTCAATATATTTGTTCAGAATTCCGACCATGGGTTCTTACCTACTATCTACCGAAAGCCAATATTGACTGCCCAACGTCGATTATCTGAATATCAGTTATTCGAATTTCAGATTATCCTAAGAAGAACTCAAGGTCCCGCAAAAATGTTACATCAAAGAGGTAAGTGTATTCGATTTACCTGTACTGAAGAAGATGTGAAAATACTGGCAAAAACAAAGAAACCTGAGCACCTTAAGCATCAGCGACTGGATTTTTTTGAGGTAAGGGTTAGTTACACAGCCCTTTGCAAAAGTAAATGTTTTATAGTACAGGATATTCCCATTACTTTACCAGGCTGTTCATGAAAAAACGGCCAAGAAAGTAAACGCATGCACGAGGTGGTGCGACACTGAATTCCCCAAAACTGATTAATGCTCTTGCAATCATAGAAGCAGTTCAGGACCTTGTTTAATAGCTTCCCTTGTTTAAGGTTGAACTGATTATCGAAGTAATCAATTATCTGAATGAAATAGTGCCTGCCCATCCTGTTCGGATAATCAAGGTTACTCTGTATATGTTTGGATTCCCATATGGCCCAAGTTCAATATTAATGGTCACTCATGAATAAGATCCTAGTGACTGCGTAAGCTTGAAGCTGCAAGAGGATATATCAATCTATCCCACTTAATAAAAGGTACCCTGATCAAACCATTGCTCGTTGCATATTACGAAAACTCATGAAAGGACCTGCGTCTTCAATTTGTGACCCAAGTGGTGCCCAGTCAGGAAGGGGATGATGTTCCAAAAAATGTGAACAGCAAGTGAAGGTAGCTGTCACTCACTGTTACTATGTAATAGATCTACCAGTGGTTTCCTCCACTAACAGGATGTTACCATCAGCCCAAAGAAATGTTTATTCAATTACGTAAATGAATAATGTGATACTTGCGTCTCATTGCCGCTGTGATGCCAAGTATGAAGGTTATACATCTCAATGATTGTCAGTCCGTGTTAATTAATGTCATCCATTGACCATTCATGCCAAGTAACATGCCACTTGTGCTCAACCAACCCGTCATATTTAGGCCATATTATTGCTTCTATCATGTCTTCTTCACATTATTATTTAATCTTCTTACTTTAAAATATTTAAATTATGCAGTATCTCAATGCTGTTGTGATCTATTTTCCTTCAAGGATTCCACTTACATAAATGGCAATGCTATTTTACCTTCCTTGTTTTAAAACATCTGAACAATGCAGCAATTCTATTATTATTTTTCTCCTTTTATGGCTTTTAAGTCTATTCAATTCTAATGTAATAATTCTAATGTTGCTCACGAGGGTGTTCCGATATTTTGCAGTCAAAATAGAAATTTTCCACCTGCTTACACATAAAATGGATGATTGCCCAGTTTTCATGACTCAACTGATAATACATACTTTCTTTTTGTGACTGTGGCCTTAATAAATTCTTCCTGAAGGAACTGAGGGATTAAATTATGGATTTTCTGTTCTTAGCATTGCCTCAATTATACCAAACTAGCTACTTCTGTTAGACTCTGCTTCAACTTTTAAGTTGTCCCTCTTTGTCACCACAATTCTGTGTCACAAAGGCCTACAGCTGTGGTCTCACTGTCAAGTATTTCTGTGGTTGTTGAATTTCCTTCTTGAGTTGTGCTTTATAGTATCAACTTGTTATAGTTAAAATGTTCATGGTGAGCTGCAAGTCCTCAGCTTCTCACCCTGGTTTTTGCATTGTTAGTTTAAATTTCTCCCCTTGCCCAATGTTTGGTGTTTAAATTTACTCATGTATCTCTTACATGTTTAGAATCCCTATAGTGTGTAAGCAGGCCATTCAGCCCATTGGGTCCACACCAATCCTCCGAAGAGCAACCCACCTAGACTCACTCCCTACCCTCGCAACTCTGCATTTTCCAAGGCTAATCCACTGACCCTGCACGCTAAGAGCAATCCACCTAACCTACACATCTTTGGATTGTGGGAGAAAACCGGAGCACCTGGAGAAAACCAATTTAGACTAAGGGAGAACAGACAAACTCCCCAGGGTGGAATCAAACCCAAGGGCATGGTACTATGAGGCAGCAGTGCTAACCACTGAGTCATCATGCCACTCACTTTCCAACTTTGCTTCCAAAGCAAACAACTAACCCAGGATTGCCCCAACTGAAACTGTAACTGCCGGTTGTGACTAATCTCTCAACCTTTTCTATCCCACACTGCCGTTTCTACACTTCTTACCAGGTGTGCAGTAAAATCTTTAACCTTTAAGGAGTGCTGTTTCTTCTTTGTTGGTTTTCTATGAATCCCTGCCCACTGTTATTATTCAAACACTTTCAGCTGCTGATTGTCTGCATATGTACTCGCTTAAAATATTCAAAAAAGTTTAATGTCTGTAAACTCACTTTGCTTTCCGGAAATTAGTTCTCCCAACTCCAACCTATTTGCTTCCTAACGGAACAATTAATCAGGAATGCTACAGATCCCATAGATTCTTTTCATTAATATATCTTGTAGCGTAAAGCAATGGCACCAACTGTTGACCACCACATGGTATTGTGAACAAAAGGATACTACAAATCCTCGATCCTTGATTGTGTCCAAGGGATTGTTTGGTTTACAGCAGTAAAAGATCTAGCACTATTGTCTCTGAACAAGGAATGACTGTTGCCTTAACAGTCGGGTTTATTGTTTGATAACTATTATTTACAGGTTACATTTCACATTACTTAGTTAGACATTGTTCTGAAAACTATTGAGTGACATTGACAATACATTTGTCCCTTTCAAAATTCACAGTAGTCCCCATTTTCCCCAATCAAGGCTGTATGGTATTATCATACTTAATGGAGATTAATGCAATTGTCTAAATTAATCCTGTCAGACCTATTATCTTATGCAACATGTGACATGGAATTATTTAATGAATATAAAACAAAGGACTGAGGATGCTAGAAATCTAAAACAAAAACAGAAGTTGCTGGAGAATAGCAGCATCTGTGAAGAGAAATTAACGGTTCGGATGCAGTGACCCTTAGAAAAAGACCTGCCGAAGTTCTCCAGCAATTTCCTTGGGGCAACTGTCTGTGTGAGTTTGCACGTTCTCCCCTTGTCTGTGTGGGTTTCCTCCAGGTGCTCCAGTTTCCTCACACAGTCCAAAGATGTGCAGGTTAGGTGGATTGACATGGTATATTTGGGAATAGGGTCGGGAGGGGCTGCTATTTGGTGGGATGCTCTTCAGAGGGTCAGTGTGTACTTGATGGGCCAATTAGCCTCTTTCTTTACTGTAAGGATTCTTATGTCAGTCAAATGGTTGACCAAGCATCAGTCCATCAGATCCTTCCACAAGAACTAAGGGGGGGGGGGGGCTAAGTGCTGTCATTATTGCAGAACTGTTCCTTTTTGGGACTGGGGCTGGAATCCCTGGGAAAAGGTGCAACACATTGTGAAGGGGCCAGCAAGTTTAAAGGTGGGGTATAGCATGTAGCATGATGAGGAAGGGTGTGGATGGTGTCATCTGTGATCAGAAGTGCCCTGACTTTCCCAGAAGTGGGGCAACAGTGAATGCCCATAGGGGCATGATCACCTCTAATGCCAGGGGCTGACTAAGCAGTTGTAGGTTCATCTCAAAACAGTTTGGGTGGCATCTTGGGAACTGTGAAGCCTGTGAGGTTCATTGGAACACCAGGAAGGTGATGTGGAAGTTTAGGGTCTCACCAGTACGTTCAGTCTAAGGCAGGGAACAACCCGCAGAGGAGCCCTCACTGTCACCTTCCAAGATGTTGGGAACTGAAAGAGCACAATGGGGCAGAAATTGACTGTGACCGCACTCAGAGTGAGTGGGATAAGTGACTGGAGCTATGAGGGAGAGGGATGGTGCTGCATCAAACATTTATCACAGGCAGCATACAGCACACAGGTACACTTGCTGCCTGTTCCCTGGCCACCCCACGGCATCACCCCTCTCTGTCTAGTAGACCTCCCTGGCACAGTCACTGCCAGACAGCTCTTTGACAGCTATACTTTCACCCACAGATGGAGCCAAGCATTAGGGATGATGAATGGAGAGGGCTCAAGGTGTTACTATGACCCAGTTCCATGTGGAAATATTGTTCCTGTGCTTCCAGATGATATAGTAGGCTCTCAGCACAGATGTCCATCTGTGTGGCCATGAAGTGCTGCCAGACGGTATGAAAATATGCTTGATACCTTCCCAGAGACACTCACAGACACATGAAAGGAACACTTATGCATAAGCCGAGAGTCATGTGCAATCTTTCTTTACCTGTGCAACCAACGCATGCTCTTTATGTTCTCTTCTTTCTCTCCCTCCCACTATATGATTGTGTGCTCCCCAGTTCCACACTGAGGTGGAAGGAGCATTATAATTCATGGGGGGCATGGATTGGGTGAATAGACAAGATCTTTTCCTCAGGGTGGGGCTGTCCAAAACTAAAGGGCATAGGTTTAGGATAAGAGGGGTAAGATTTAGAAGAGACCTAAGGGGAAATGTTTTCACACAGAGTTTGGTGTGTGTATGGAATGAGCTGCCACAGGAAGTGGAGGATGCTGGTAAAATTACAATATTTAAAAGGCATCTGGATGGGTAGATTAATAAGAAGGATTTAGAGGGATATGGGTCAAATGCTGGCAAATGGGACTCGATTAATTTAGGATATCTGGTTGACATGGACAAGTTGGACCAAAGGGTCTATTCCATGTAGTACAGCTCTAAGACTTTATAACTCTGACATGGCAAAAAATGGCAAAGTTCAACCTAACTATTTTACTTGGATGACCTGTTATTCCTGAAATGTTAATCAAAAGGAAAAGTTTAATCCTTGTTATGCTATCAGCTATCAACTAAATCTCATTTGAATCTCTCTGTTTAATGGAAATACCTGCAGGGTTCGTATCTCAAGCTTGTCTGTATATCTATAGTTTTATATCCTTGGCATCATGTTGCTGTATCTACAGTACATTGGGCTAAAACTGCTTCACAGTTCAGACACTAACTGCTCACACTCTTCAGTAGAAACTCTTTCTTGGTCACCTATACCTAATTGCATCCACATGGACAAAAACAACCTCCCACCCTAGGTTCCTCACTAACCCTATCGAAATGTCCCTGGGCCTAGCAACAGAGAAGCAGCACAGCCTTCAGCACCCACCATTTTGGCTGCAGGTGTCTAGCCTGACAATTGTACTTTGCCAACTAAATGTAACTATGTCCCTTTATAGTCTGCTTGTTTGAATGGTTCCCTACACCGGGATACCATGGTTAGTTTGCACCCCATTCCTGAAATCCCTGGTGTTATCCACCACGGAACATTGAACCTGGTAGACAATTGCTAGCCCTGAAGCTAAACAGCAGCTGCTATTGGCATCTGTCAAATTGTATCTTCAATAATGTCTCTCTGTCTCCGTCTATCCTGGGTGAGACGTTATTTATATATTTGCGGCAAAATTGCAAATTAATATACTGCAACAACAGAATGCTAATTAAAGAGTTCAACTTGAATAAATTAATGTGGCTCCATTAAAAAGGTACATCTGAACAAAGAACACACCGCAATTCAATAAATTTTCCATTAAATTATTTATCATGTTTCAGTTGCTCCCTGTTTAAATGTATGGCAAATGTCATTGGAAAGAATAGTGAAATAGATTTGGTAAGCTAATTGCCTTTCTCAGATAATTGGCTCTCAGACACAGAAAAAATAATGTACTTAAAGCAAAGTCAGACCAAATATCATTACTTTAAGAGTTTTCATTTCTCTGTTCTTGACAGGACAGCTTAGATTCAGTGAAGGTCTCTTATTCACAGCCATCCATGATGGACGCTTGTTTGTGGCTATTTAGGACCCATTACTCTGAATACTACAGTTGCCAAGTGAACTACAATGATTCCCTGTTGCAGTCAAAGTAATAGCTTAGCCAGTCACGCATTTGTGAGTGAAACCTTTGGATTCTTCTGTTCACTGTGTGCCCATGCCTTGAGTTGCGAACAAAGTTGACATTGAACTGCTGAGAATGAGCAACAGAGATTAATGCTTTGAATTCTATATTTGTTCAGAATTTAAGACATAGGGTCCTCCTCAAACATTAAGCACATTTCCAGTATTTGCTAATGTTACTTCTTAAATTTTCACAAACAAGACTACAGTAATGAAAGGCAACAAATTCAGACTGATGGGAGAACATATTGCCAATGCTGGTGAAACATGAGCTTGGTTCAGTTGGCAACAATATCTCAACTGAGTCAGAAAGTTGGGGGTTCAATTTTCAGTCCTGGAAAATTGTGTAATTAAATTGTTGGATTTTTCTTTGAAGAGGTGACGGAGAAGGCAAGATTGTTGATGTCGTGTATTTGAACTTCCAAAGCTTTTGATACAGTACCACACAACAGATATGTGAGGAATGTCATACGTAATGGAATGAAAGGGACACTAACAGCATGGACACAAAAATAGGTTGAGAAGTAGGAAACAGAAGGCAATCATTAATGAGTGCTCTTTTGAGCTCAAATAAAAGTTCGTAGCAAAGTTCTGTAGGAGGTGTCAGTGTTGGTACCCTTGCTTCTCATGATATACTTCAATGATCAACATTTTAGTGTTCAGGGCAATCTGGAAGTTTGTGGATGACACAAAACTTGGGGGAATTGTAAACTGTGAGGAGGACAGTGCAGAACTTATAAGGACTATAGCACAATGGAGTGGGCAGATAGGTGGAAGATGAGGTTTAATGTAGAGAAGTGTAAGGTGATACACTTTGGTATAAAGGAGATAGAATCACTACAGTATGGAAGCAGACCATTCAGCCACACCACATCCACACTGACCCTCTGAAGAACATCCCACCCAATTCTTGTAGCCTTGTATTTCCAATGGCCAATCCAACTAGCCTGCACATCTTTGGACTGAGGGAGGAAACCAGAGCACCTGAAAGAAACTTACACAGACACAGGGAGAATGTGTAAACTCCACACAGACAGTCAACTGAAGTTTGGTGCTGTGAGGCAGCAGTGCTAACCACTGAGCCATTGTGCCACTCTACAGGTAGAGTCTAAGGGTGCTATTCTAAAGGGCGTGCAAAAGCAGAAAGACCTTGATGTATATGTACATAAAATGGCAGGACAATGGATAGAGTTGTTAATAAAGCATACACTATTCTAGACGTCATAAATGGGGGTGTTAGGGTCCAAGAATAGGAAGATTGTGATGAAGGAATGTAACGCACTTGTTAGATGCCAGCTGGAGTATTGTGTATAATGGTGGGTCACAAAGGATGTGAATGTGTTAGAGAGAATGCAGAAGCAATTTACAAGAATGGATCCAGGAATGAGATCAATGGCCTCTCTAAGTTGCAATGCTGGATGCACAGTCGCTCCAAAGATCCACCCAGCGATCAGCCGAATGCAGCACTGACTTCTGGCACCGGAAGACCTTGTAGGCCTGGACTGCCCGAAAGAAAATTTGAGGGAACACTGGATGGGATACTCAATTTATCGGAAGGATTGTAAAAGTTGAGCCTGCTTCCCTTGGAGAGGAGAAAGCTAAGTGGAAATTTGATACAAGGTTCAAAGAGTAATGAGGGACAAACTGTTCCCGTTCATAAAAAGATTGAGAACCAGATGGCACAATTTTAAATGTTTCACCAAAGATTGAAATGAGAAGTGAGAAAAGAAAACTTGCACAGTGAGTTGTCAGGGCCTAGAGTACACTGCCTGGAAGTGTGGTGGAGGCAGGTTCAACTGAAACATTCAAAAAGGTATTGGATGAATCTTTAAATAGAAACAACGTGTGGGGTAATCAGGTAAAGGCAGGAGCTCGACGCTACGTTAAAATACTCCGTGAACTGGTGCAGACACAGTGGCGTGAATGGCCATTTTCTGCACTGTGAGCATTCTGTGGTCCTGTGAATTGAGTTTAAGAGCATTTGAGGGTCAGAACCTCAGACTTGAGATTAAGGTCAAGATGCTTCATACTTTGGACACTTGAATGATCTGCAACAGGTACCCTATAGGTGACATTGTAGAAGGGGCACTTCGAGCCCAGTGGAAAGAGAGGTACCCAAGAGCATCATTCTCTCTTAAGCCAAATTGACCAGTATCGCGGTACTCAAAGTCCGCTCAAACTCAGCTCTACTGTTGACACATTGTCGATGTGTCTGACAGAGAATTCTTCAGCAAGTGTTCTGCTAGGTCATAGAGTCACAGTGACATACAGCACAGAAACAGACCCTTCAGTCCAACTTGTTCATGCTAATCAGATATTCTACATCAATCCATAGTTATTCGGCAGTATCTCTCTAAACCCTTCCTATTCATGTATTGACCCAGATGCCTTTTTAATGTTGTAATAATTGTACTAGCCTCCACCATGTCTTTGGGCAGCTCATTCCATTGCAGGAGACTTCCAAGGAGACAACAGAAATGCTTTAGGGAAAACTCCAAAGTATCCTTGAGAGTCACACATCCTCTCTAACCCAAGAGACTCTCTGGCCTGTGACCAACTGAAATGGAGAAGGCCCAATGGCACCATAAACACATTGAGAGACTTCAATAGCAATACGTAGAAGCAAAGTTGAGTAGGTAAGAGACAGCGAGCAAACAACTAAACTACCCATTAACCTTACCATCTCCGGGCCTGCATGTGGTAAAGTCTATAGATCAGGCATGGGAGCTAGCTGTTTCAGATCCTTGTTCCTGATATACTGTCAAAGGAGAGTGAAAATCATTGCAGAAAGTTGGGCAGCTGCTTGACAACATGTCAATCTTTAAAGTGTCAAGTTCCAAATGTCAAGTGCCATTCAATCTCAGCAGTCCTGAAACAGAAATTTTAGAATGATGAAACCTTATTCAGGGAGCTAGGATGGAAGCTTAGAGCTAGGACAAACAGAGTTGTTGTCCCTGGTTTGTTGCCCATGCCACGTGCTAGTGAGGTGAGGAATAGGGAGAGAGAGGAGTTGAACACATGGTTACAGGGATGGTGCAGGAGGGAGGGTTTTAGATTCTTGGATAATTGGGGCTCTTTCTGGGATAAGTGGGACCTCTACAAGCAGGATGGTCTTCATCTGAGCCAGAGGGGTACCAATATCCTGGGGGTGGGGGGGTGGTAATTACTAAGGCTATTGGGGTGGGTTCAAACTAATCCAGCAGGGCGATGGGAACCAAAATTGTAGTTTGAATATTGAAAAGGTTGAGAGTAGGGAGGTCCAAAATCAAGTTTCAGGGACACAAGATGGAACTGGCAAGCAAGACGTTGGTTTGAAGTGTGTCTACTTCAACGCCAGGAGCATCTGGAATAAGGTGGGTGAACTTGCAGCATGGGTTGGTACCTGGGACTTCGATGTTGTGGCCACTTCAGATACATGGATAGACCAGGGACAGGAATGGTTGTTGCAGGTTCCAGGATTTAGATGTTTCAGTAAGAACAGAGAAGATGGTAAAAGAGGGGGAGGTGTGGCATTGTTAGTCAAGGACAGTATTGCAGTTGCAGAAAGGATGTTTGGGGGCTCGTCAACTGAGGTAGTATGGGTGAGGTTAGAAATAGGAAAGGAGAGGTCACTCTGTTGGAAGTTTTCTATAGGCCTCCAAATAGTTCCAGAGATGTAGAGGAAAGGATAGCAAAGATGATTCTCGATAGGAGTGAGAGAGACAGTGTAGTTGTCATGGGGGATTTCAACTTTCCAAATATTGACTGGGAACGCTGTAGTATGAGTACTATAAATGGGTCAGTTTTTGTCCAGTGTGTGCAGGAGGGCTTCCTGACACAGTATGTAGACAGGCCAACAAGGGGCAAAGCCACATTAGATTTGGTACTGGGTAATGAGCCCGGCCAGGTGCTAGACTTGGAAGAAGGTGAGCACTTTGGTGATAGTGATCACAATATTGTTATGTTTACTTTAGTGATAGAAAGGGATAGGTGTATACCACTGGGCAAGAGTTACAGCTGGGATAAAGGCAATTATGATGCGATTAGGCAAGATTTAGGAAGCACAGGATGGGGAAAGAAACTGCAGGGGACAGGCACATTAGAAATGTGGAGCTTATTCAAGGAAAACCTTCTATGTGTCCTCGATAAGTATGTACCTGTCCGGCAGGGAGGAAGCTGTGGAGCGCAGGAGCCGTGGTTTACAAAGGAAGTGGAATCTCTGGTCAAGAGGAAGAAGAAGGCTTATGTTAGGATGAGATGTGAAGGCTCAGTTAGGGTGCTTGAGGATTACAAGGTAGCCAGGAAAGACCTAGAGAGAGCTCAGAAGAGCCAGGAGGAGACATGAGAAGTTGTTGGCGGATAGGATCAGGGTAAACCCTAAGGTTTTCTATAGGTATTTAAGGAATAAAAGAATAGCGAGAGTAAGATTTGGGCCAATCAAGGATAATAGTGGGAAGTTGTGTGGAATCAGAGGAGATAGGGGAAGCACTAAATTAATATTTTTCCACAGTATTCACTCTAGGAAACGACAATGTTGTCGAGGAAAATACTCCGATACAGGCTACTGGACTAGGTGGGATTGAGGTTCACAAGGAAGAGGTATTAGAAATCCTGCAGAGTGTGAAAATAGATAGGTCCCATGAATATTTTTCGACAGTATTCACTCTAGAAAACGACAATGTTGTTGAGGAGAATACTGAGATACAGGCTACTAGACTGGGTGGGATTGAGGTTCACAAGGAAGAGGTATTAGAAATCCTGCAGAGTGTGAAATTAGATAAATCCCCTGGGCCGGATGTGCTTTATCCTAGGATCCTCTGGGATGCCAGGGAGGAGATTGCCGAGCTTTTGACATTGATCTTTAAATCGTCATTGTTTACAGGAATAGTGCCAGAAGACTGGAGGATAGCAAATGTGGTTCCCCTGTTCAAGAAGGGGAGTAGAGACAACCCTGGCAATTATAGACCAGTGAGTCTTACTTCAGTTGTTAGTAAAGTGTTGGAAAAGGTTATAAGAGATGGGATTTATAATCATCTAGAAAAGAATAATTTGATTAGGGATAGTCAGTATGGTTTTGTGAAGGGTAGGTCGTGCCTCACAAACCTTATTGAGTTCTTTGAGAAGGTGCCCAACAGGTAGATGAGAGTAAACCAGTTGGTGTGGTGTATATGGATTTCAGCAAGGCGTTCGATAAGGTTCCCCACAGTAGGCTATTGTACAAAATGCGGAGGAATGAGACTGTGGGGGATATAGCAGTTTGGATCAGTAATTGGCTTGCTGAAAGAAGACAGAGGGTGGTGGTTGATGGGAAATGTTCCTGTAGTCCAGTTACCAGTGGTGTACCGCACGGGTTGGTGTTGGGTCCACTGCTGTTTGTCATTTTTATAAAAGACCTGGCTGAGGGCATAGAAGGGTGGGTTAGTAAATTTGTAGACGACACTAAGGTCGGTTGAGTTGTGGATAGTGACGAAGGATGTTGTAGGTTACAGAGAGACATAGATAAGCTGCAGATCTGGGCTGAGAGGCAGCAAATGGAGTTCAATGCGGACAAGTGTGAGGTGATTCACTTTGGTCGGAGTAACCGGAATGCAAAGTACTAGGCTAATTGTAAGATTCTTGGTAGTGTAGATGAGCAGAGAGATCTCGGTGTCCAGATCCTTGAAAGTTGCCACCCAGGTTGACAGGGTTGTATAGAAGGCATACAGTGTTTTAGTTTTTATTAATAGAGGGATCGAGTTCCAGAACCATGAAGTTATGCTACAGCTGTACAAAACTCTGGTGTGGGCGCACTTGGAGTATTGTATACAGTTCTGGTCACCACATTATAAGAAGGAAGTGAAAGCTTTGGAAAGGGTGCAGAGGAGATTTACTAGGATGTTGCCTGGTAGGGAGAGAAGGTCTTATGAGGAAAGGCTGAGGGACTTGAGGCTGTTTTGGTTAGAGAGAAGAACATTGAGAGGTGACTTAATAGAGACATATAAGATAATCAGAGGTTTAGATAGGATGGACAGGGAGATCCTTTTTCCAAGTATGGTGATGGCGAGCACGAGGGGGCATAGCTTTAAATTGAAGGGTGATAGATATAGGACAGATGTCAGAGGTAGTTTCTTTACTCAGAGAGTAGTGAGGGTATGAAATGCTTTGCCTGCAGTGGTAGTAGATTCGCCAACTTTAAGTACATTTAAGTCGTCATTGGACAAGCATATGGATGTACATGGAATAGTGTAGATTAGATGGGTTTCAGATTGGTATGACTGGTCGGCGCAACATCGAGGGCTGAAGGTCCTGTGCTGTAATGTTCTATGTTCTATATTCCTAAAGATAATAAACAGTTCCTTGAGGTTTACAAAATGTTCAAAATGATCGTCCTTTTCCTTTCTCCTCATTTTTTTTCTCTTACTCAAATCTTTCATTTCGTCTGTACTTCAAATTCAATATTTAATTGTGGTTCCTATTTTATTTTCATCATTCATCTCTGTTCCCTTGAATATCTCTGGTTAATGAGATAGGCTGTTAACCTCATTGTTTATGTGAAGGATAGGGCAACAAATGTTACAGGTTGCAAAGCTGAACCAATAAATTAGGTGCCATGGTGAGAGAGCACTGTTCTGTAGGTTAAACCTGGTGGCCTATGGGCAAAATACAACATCAGAACGCTATTGGAACAAGAGCAGACAGCATTGTCAAAGTCCCAGCTCTATTTCTTCCTTCAACATCACTAAAATCCGACAAACTGCCTATTCCTTACTTGCTGCCTCTGAGTTTGTGCTCTGCAGAAGCTTTCAGATGACCAAAGGAAGTGACACGATATTATGTAAATGAAAGCCCTTTTCAAATAAAATAAAGTATCCATAACAGGTTCTGTCAGAGAAATTACCCAATTGAACAGAGGCCACACAAGTGCAGAGCGGGTGAAATTGACAAACTGTTTATTACCAGCGATATCATTGGAAGAGAAATTGACCAGGCTGAGACAGAACTGACAGTCTGTGCAGGTAGACCAAGGGCTCTCTTCCTTGTGCAGTGAGCACAGGCAGTTTTATAGGGGTAATGTGGTGTGAATTACAGTACAATCAAGAGTAAAACACAATCAATAGGAGGACGATCAGCCGTCCGGTAGCAGCAATCAGTTCGTGATTAAGTTAGGCGATTCCAATCCTCTGTGAGAGTAGCTGCTGTCTCTCATCCTGGCATCAATGGGTTTCCATTGTGGTTAGTCCACAAGCGAGGAACCTTGGTGCCTTTCAGACTGAGCATCCTTTGTGGAGTTCCAGCATGTGTAAGAAATGAGGCTGCCCTTAGGGCTTCAGGAGCAGTTATGCTCATTGAGGGCTAGGAAGTCTATTAGGCAGGTGCTGAGCGAAGGATCCGGAGGGAGGTCTGTTGCTGGAGGCTACGGATTTGTTGTAGGTACTGGTTGTCCTTGAGCGAAGGATACAGAGGGAGGTCTGTTGCTGGAGGCTTGAGCGAAGGATCCGGAGGGAGCCCATGCCCGAAACGTCAATTCTCCTGCTCCTTGGATGCTGCCTGACCTGCTGCGCTTTTCCAGCAACACATTTTCAGCTAGAAAGTCTATTGTCAGACTGTCTTGGGAAGTGCATATCCCAGTCTGGAAGTGGCTTAAGTCATCTCCTGTTTGCTGTCTTGTGTCTTAGTTAGCCTGTTTGGTCAAGGCTGAGGCACTTTGGGTAGTTTCTGTTCTGGTTTAGGCAGACATGGTTCCTTATGCTCTTTGTGGCCATGCTGTGGGTGGACAGAGTAGCAGATTTTCTCCTACAGGTTATCTAATGTTCTCATTTCAGAATTATTTCTGCTGGTTTCTGGCTATTAATTTGTACTTGGCCAATTCATATGACTGATAAACAAAAATGCAAAACCTCAATTTCAAAACAGTTTGCATTTTTTTTATTTTGCCCCAAGGCAACTATTACTGAATGAATCCAAATTGATGAACATAATTTTGAAAATTATGCAGGGAGGAATTTTCATCTAATAGGATCACATCAGAAATTTGACCTGAAGGCTATGGGCTCAGTGGTTAACACTGCTACCTATCAGAGGTTCTGTCCACTCTGAGAGCTGGGGAAAAAAATAAACAGGAGTGTCACTTATCCTGTTCATGCTGAGAACTGCCTCTGAGGGAGCTGGATCAGTGTGAGTGAAAGACTCTTCACTTTTCTGTGTGAAGGAGAAGAGGAGAAGAGAGGAACTCCTGAACAGCCTGGAACCAGCCACCCAGTTAAAGAAAACACTGCTGCCTCACAGCTCCAGGGACCTGGGCTCAATTCCAGCCTTGCACAATTGTCTGTATAGAGTTTGCACATTCTCTCCATGTCTGCGTGGGTTTTCTCCGGGTGCTTCAGTTTCCTCCCACATTCCAACGATGTGTAGGTTAGGTAGATTGGCCATGCTAAATTTCCCATAGTGTGCTGGCTAGGTAGATTAGCCAAGGGAAAAGCAGGGTGAAAGGGTCGTCGGGGGGGGGGGAGCGGGCGGGATGGGGGCGGAGGATCTGGATGGGATGCTTTTTAACGGACGGTGTTGACTCAGTGGCCTGCTTCCACACTATAGGGCTTCAATGATTTTATCACGAGCATGATCTTGAGAAATACACTGAACTAATTCTCTCTCTCACAGTCACACTTCTGAAATCAGCCAATTGTGAAGAGAAATAATTTCTTGAGAAAATCTTTACTTTTTGAAGGGATGGCGTTCAAAGATTTTACCTTTCATTTGAGGGCAATATAAGATGAAGTCTACAAATCATAGGGATGGGTAAAGGAAAGCAATCACTCTTATTGATCCAATCCTGGTGAATGGAAAACCTCACACAGTAGCAGTCATTCACAGACGCATCATGTTCAGTCTAACAGTAGTTTCTGACTATATTGAATCCTTGACACCTCAAGAAGGCTGCACCATCTAATTAAATCCGAATCTCTCTTTGAATGGTCAGGCAATCCCTCACCACTTTTTCTAACAAGTTGATTTTGTTTGACACATCAAGGTAAATAGCTCATCATAAATCACTACCTACGTGAATGATCTGAAGCACAAAAACAATAAACAAGAGACAGCAGTATAAACAGCTTTGGGAGAATTCTAAAGTCAGTAATTTGTTAAGACTGAATTGGTGTATGATATTCTACATTAATCTAGTCCTATTTGGCAGTATTTGGCCCATATCCCTCTGAACATTTCCTATTCATGTATCGACCCAAATGCCTTTTAAATGTTGTAAATGTTAGTTTAAAAGCTACACCAATTAATTATACAGAAGATCTATTGTGCATGACTGTGTATGTATGGCCCTTAATTCAGTTAGATGTGAACCTAAGGACATCTACTGATCATAAAATCCTTACAGTGTGGAAGGAGGCCATTCAGCCCATTGAGTTCACACTGACCGTCCCCAGAGCAGCCCACCCAGACCCATCCCCATAACCCTGCATTTTACCATGGCTAACCCACCCATCCCTGGACACTCTGGGCAATTTAGAATGGCCAATTCACCTAACCTGCATATTTTTGGACTGTGGGAGGTAACCAGAGCACCTGTAGGAAACCCACACAGACACAGAGAGAATGTTAGTGTGGAGTCTGCACAATCAATTGAGGATGGAATCAAACCCAGGTTCCTGGCATTGTGAGGCAGCAGTGTTAACCACTGAACCCCAACACCCTGGAGTTGTTCACGGAGAGGTAGGCGCCGCAGGGAGTGGAGTGCATTATTTCTCCCTCCAACTCTATTTTGATTTAGTCCCTACCCTCCCCTTCACTGTTTTGATCACACAGCACTGCCCTTTGATGTGAAGGGCAGTGTTTGTCACTGGCCACCCGGGTGTTTTCCTATCTTCCTGGTGGTGGAATTTGAATAAAGATTCATGCACTTTGTGTCTTTCACTGTGTCTCACACCTACACACACACACCATGGGTGCTGGGGAAAAAATAAGCACTACCGCACTTAGGTGGTAGTGTGGGGGTTAAATAAAAAAAGAAAAAAAAGAGAGAAAAAATATAAACAGGAGATTGCAAAAAAAAATTAACCACTGAACCACCACCACCAACCTGATAGCTGGCTGTGTTCTTGCTTCTTTAATCATAATGATATTTTGTACTGCAAGCTGTTGCAAGTGTAATTCTATAACATTGCAGAGAGAAGTAGGGCACCAGGATTTCAAACAGGACGTGATCGCCTATCTCTTTCTTCCTACTCAGATGGAAGGACTACAAAATAAAGAGTTCAAGGATGGAAAAGCAGGTGTAAATTAGAGTGAGTGAAGGTCAAGTCAGGTACAATAAAAGAAATAAAGAGAATGTACGTAAGAGCTTTAAGTTGCAATATCAATGTATTTTTAAAAGCATGTTCAACAACAACTGAAACATGACTGAATAAGACATTACTTTTTTAATCATTCATTTATTACTCTAGAAAGTTCACTCCTGCAATTAACAATGATTACATTACTAAAAGAATTTCTGATAGCAGATCCAGAATTATTAAGTCCACAATGACAAAGGAGTGGACCATTCAACGGCTTGAGCTTGTTCAACAAAATCAAAAGAGACATTAGAGAGACCAGCTCCAGCTTTCTACAGTGACTCTTGTTTGTATTCAATGTGCAAGAGCAGGGACTTCACATTACTCAATGCATTTCACTGTGGAGTCAAAGAAACACCGAGATGGTGTTTTGAGTAAGCCGATAGCAGAGTGTTGCGTCCTGAGCAGCATTATTCACATTGCGCCTGTGCCCTCACTCGAGGTGCTGTAACATTTGCGCATTAAAAAAAAATGCCTCAGTGCACACTTTTACAATTGTATGGAACAGGCCAGGCAAGCTTGTGAAAAGGCCTTTTATCTGAAACTCTGAGACTGCAACTGAATGGTGTTTGATTTAGTCTCCGTCTCTTTTGGAACATCTTTGCTTTTGAATGTAGTCTGCAGATCACAGCAGCATAATCGTACGGAATCAGAGTCCATGCATTATGTAAGAGAGTTGATGGTTTTTAAGTAAAGCATCATCCCATACTTTGAAAAGGAACTTCAAAGATATAAATACAAGAGAATGTTATGCGCACACTAACGCAAAAATCAAAAATGATTTAGACTTTCCATCTTTTTCAATAAAACTGACACCCATCAAACAGGAATGACTCTGCTTCAACTCAAAGTGAATGGCCAGCGTAATTGAATAATATACCACCAAGGTTGAAAAGAGCAAAAGAGACAGCAAGATCCATCAGGGACTAATAAAACAAGGATTACAACAGTGGATTTCTGAGAGATGGAAAGCCTGAGAGGGGCGAGGTGGTTCATGGTTTTGAGCTCTCGAGAAAGAGTGGTATGTGTCTTGATTTCAAAACATAGGGGAAGCAAGGACAGTGTTTGCCTGTGCAATAAAATATTGGAGCTTAGAGAGGATGAGAAAGAAAATTCAGTGCAAGGTTCAATGTAAAGATCGTCATCTGATAGCGAGAGAAGCATGTGAAAGCAAGAGGTGAAAGGAATCACCGATGAGTTTTTAGCAATTTACAAACCACAAGGAAGCTTGGCCTGCCTCAAGAGCTGTAGCTGATTTTAAAACAGTATTCAATGCTTAGCTGAGTTTCCTACATGGGGAAATAAAGTCAGAAAGACAAAATAGTGCACTGCTTTTCTGAAGGTAGCTTCAATATTGCAAGCGAGAGGATATTGAAATGAAGTTTCAGACAATAGTCAAATGGATATTGACAATAGTCAATACTAAAAATTAATAAATTTGAAGACAAGATGTTTATTAAAAAGGTAAGCCAAACTTAGCCTATCTCAATGATCCAACTGGATCAGTACTAGGAAAAACAATCCACGTTCGGTCTGCTATACTGTCAGTAGTCGATGAAATTTGACTCCTTTTCGCTGGTTGCCAAGCAGCAGTAGCTGGCCTGTGCTCAGAAACCATTTTTGGAAGTGCGCAGTCAGTTTTGACATTGGTGTTAGTTGAGCGTTAACTATAACTGTCTTTCTACAACCTGGATAACTATCAAAGTATAATTTCACTGAAATCAACGTTAATGGTACGGCATTATATTTCAACATTCCTTTTAAAAACTAAGGGATAGATAGATATCTCAAGTGATGTAATACAACTCCTCTTCGCTCTCTTCTAGAGGTGTAGATCTGACCTTGAATGTTGCTAAGTGAAGTCCAGAGTGGTGGACATTAAATTACAACCTTATTGAAGGCTGAATTCATTTTGTTTTGATGGCATGTTCTTGGCTCAGACGCCTTTTTAAAATGCTTGGATCTCCATTGAAGCAAATTGCAGAGATCAAAATCTCTGTCTAATTTTGAGCAGCAAAGCCGAAGAAACATATAGTTATGGGTGATATGTTGGATTTCAGTTAGGATTTTGGATATTAAAAAGTGTTGATCAATACTGACACGCTCAATACCTAAGTTCGGCAGATTGCTTAATGCATCTAGTAAATGCCAAATACAAATAGCTATTGTGTGAGATCTGTTTCTAAATCCAAACTAGTGATATCTGTATCTGACTCTTAACAGTTAACATTTGTATTACAATCAGTCACTTAATATGCACACCTTCTTTCTTCATGTGTGTCCGCCTCTTGTCTTGTGTCTGCGTGTGTTTCCTTAGTGTCTTGGCACTGTCTTGTTCTAGGCACTTTCATCAACATGCACTCTTGCTCATATCTCTCCTTTTCTCTCCTGTTTTGCCTCAATTTACAGACTCAGTTTTGTTTGCTTGACAGTTTGGTTACAGGACTTCTGACTGTGCATTGTAAACCATAAACAGCGTGGCAAATGGTTAATACCTGTGGCCAGAGATGATAAGACCTTGTCAAGACTTGCTGTGTATATTGTAATATGCCAAATGACAAAAGACAAGCCCTTTGTCATATCGTCATTCAGTCTTATGTTTGGTAAATAATTGAACAATTAGTCCTCATCCTGTCCTTTTATGTGTATTTTATTTCTGAATCTCCATGTCTGGAGAGCTAACATAATATTTTATCTCTATTTCTTTAACAATAACAATGCAAAAGTACATAATATAGCAACATGGTAAGGATCCATTAAAATTGTTACTGGGACAATGTATGCTTCTATTTCTAGAAACAGGACACCTTATTCACCAGTGACTCAACCTTCACATGCATTCCAAAGCACTTTGTTCCCAGTTTGCTTTTTCTTTCCTCCTTGTGAACTGCGTGGCTGCACGATTGCCATTTACCAGGTAGCTCAAAACTTTAATTTTCCTTAATGAGTTCATCCTCCTGTTTTGGGTGCAATGTATCGTTAAGCGTTTGGTTATACTTATGGGGGTTGGCAAGGACAGAAGAAGAGAGCAAGTGGGAACGTAATTTACCCTTTTCAAAAATGTTGCATCAGACTGAAGACATTACACTGTTGAACAAATGCTTTATAATATTTGCCAAACAAACTTGACCAAGTCTTTCAATCACTTGAAAGGGGTGGCACGGTGGCTCAGTGGTTAACACTGCCGCTTCACAGCACCTGGGACCCGGGTTCGATTCCAACCTCGGGTGACTGTCTGTGTGGAGTTTGCACATTCCCCCCGTGTCTGCATGGGTTTCCTCCGGGTGCTCCGGTTTCCTCCCACGATCCAAAGATATGCAGGTTAGGTGAATTGGCCATGCTAAATTGCCCAGTGTTCAGGGAAATGTCAGCTAGGTGCATTTGTCAGGGGTAAATATAGAGGAATAGGGTAGGGAAATGGGTCTGGGTGGGTTACTTTTCAGAAGGTTGGTGTGGACTTGTTGGGCCGAAGTACCTGTTTCCACACTCTAGAGATTCTAATTCTAAAGAAAACAAAAGGCAAAGGGAGAAATTGATGATATGGACATTGTGGTGTTATCACTGGACTATTAATCCAGAGATCCAGGTTTGAATCCCTCCACTGCAGATGGGGAATTTGATTTCAATAATTAACTGGAATTAAGCATCTAATGATGACCATGAATTCCATTGCTGATGGTTGGAAAAACCTATTTTGCTCACTAATTCCATCCTTACCTGGTCTGACCTACATGTGACTCCAGGCCCACAGCAATGTAGTTGACTCTTAGCTGCCCTCTGGGTAACCAGAGATGGGTAATAAATGCTGGCCTAGCCAGAGACGCCCTCTGAATAAAAAAAACCATGCAAACGTCTAGACTTTTCACAATATTAGACCGACATCCAGGGACAACAATTTGAACCATGTCCCATCATCAATACCGTCCCTTAATGGGACTCTGTCCCCACCAGATAGAAAGTCAAGTCCTTCTGCATTTGCTGTAGCATATTAAAGGGACAGATACACCTCTAGTGAAGACTAAATTTCTTCTGCAATTAATGAGGTATGGTCCAAGAGAATGGTTAAAAAAAAAACTTCTATGAAATCTTCAGAATTAAAAACATCTTCGATGAGATCCTGGAAATACAAAGAAAATTCCAGAAACACTCAGTAGGTCAGGTAGCATCCATGGAGGGAGAAGCAGACTTTATATTTCAGGTTGATGACCTTCCTGATTTAGAAATAGTCAGAGATAGCCTCAGGAACGATAGTCATAATGGGACTAATGAGCAAGGGGATGGTCATGATTTTAAATGAGCAGTAAAATTTAGATGGGAATGAAGGGAAATGAAATGAGAGGCAAAAAAAAAAGCCAAGGTGAAATCTTTGAGAATTAGAAGTATCTCAATGTAGAGACTAAGAGAGGAAAACAGAAAGGAAGGCCTAAATTTTCTCTCTTCTGGAATCACTGAGTAGCCATTTAAAAATGAAATTTAGAAGAATGAGGGGTGATCTTATGGAAATGTATAAAATTTTGAAGGGGATAGATAAGATTGAAGCAGGGAGGCTGTTTTTACCGGCAGTGAAAGTAGAACGAGGGGGCACAGCCTCAAAATGAGGCGGAGCAGAGGAGGAACTGAGTTGAGGAGGAACTTATTCACCCAAAGGGTTGTGAATCTGTGGAATCCCCTGCTCAGTGAAGCCGTTGAGGCTTCCTCAATGAATATTTTTAAGGCAAAGGTAGGTAAACCTTTGAACAGTAAAGGAATTCAGGTGAGTGATTGAGTAAGTGGAGCTGAGTCCACAAAAAGCTCAGCCATGATCTTATTGAATAGCAGAGCAGCTTGAGAGGCCTACTCCTGCTCCTTGTTCTTATGCTCTTATGTTAATATTCATCTCAATCATGTCCCCTCTCAGCTTTCTTTATCCTGGTTCCTATTTGAGTATAGGACCATTACTCTTGTAACTACAGGAATAGTTCCAGTACAGTTGCTACTGAGGAGAAGGCTCAGCACCAGGTTAAAACCGATCTTCCTGAACCTGGAGGGAGCAAGAGTCAACTGCATCAGAGATGCCAATGCTGGACCATAAGACCATAAGACCATAAATTGGCCTATAATTTTCCATCTTTTGCCTTGATCCTTTCTTGACACAAGACTCCACAAAGCAAGAGAGACAGTTTACACCAAGTCAAAGTTCGGTGTAGGAAACACAGGAATGGTCCTGCATGGATAAGAGGCATAGTTATTGCGAGAGCACAGCAGTTCAGGCAGCATCCGAGGAGCAGTAAAATCGACGTTTCGGGCAAAAGCCGTTCCGAAACATCGATTTTACTGCTCCTCGGATGCTGCCTGAACTGCTGTGCTCTTCCAGCACCACTAATCCAGAATTTGGTTTCCAGCATCTGCAGTCATTGTTTTTACCATAGTTATTGTGAGGTCAGGTCCAGCAAAGTACAATGTTTGGGTAGGTGTGACTGTCCTGAACAAGCAGATGGACCATATGAAAGCTGCAAATGTACAAACAGCGCAGCAGAAAAAGGTGCCCATCTCTTCAAATGCCTTTCCGAATGTGTCAGAAAATGTGAGTTCTCCCTCTCTGGCAAAGAACAATACCACACAGGAACAGGCCCTTCGGCCCTCCAATCCTGTGCCGACTCATTTTGTCCTGCCAAAAGCACTGAAGATATCTCGGAATTTGAGATGGACGTTGCCTCAACAATGCTGCCACCTGAAAAAGAGAACGAATTTCCTCTGAGACTCTCCAGGCACAACAGGCTAGCTACTTATGTTACACGCTGCCCGTATCAGAGGAACCTGACCCGGTGCTAAAACACCCCAGAAAGAGCTACTAAAAAAAGACTCCAGACTCCAGACTCTAGGAAGAAGGGATGTAGTGATTGTAATGAGATCAACCAGGTGAACTTCCGAGAACAGGAGTTCCCTGATTGGGACTGTTAACCTGGTCCATTCAGGCAAGCCCTGGCTGACTGATATAAATAGGAGATTGAGAGGCCTTCTTAATTTAGGGGACTGATTCTGTGCTGGCTGGTGTTACTGTTGCTCTTTTTTTTGGAGGGGAGGGGGAGGGAAAAGAACAACCTGATTCCTGAACTGGCTGAATTATTTAGCCAGTTTGTTAACTGGTATTTCTTTAATGAGGACTGATTTCTAAACTGCCTGATGTGCACAATGTGTTTCAGGTGTAACATGGTTCTCTTTAGGAGATTGTTGTTTCACTAGCTGATTACAGCCTGTGTGATACTCTTTTCTCTTTTTATCCTTTTTTGAGAAAAGGATAATGTTAATTTTGTGGTAGGGCTTAGCCCTTGGACTCCAGTTTCTTTTTTTTTGTATGTCTTCACTCTTTATTGGTGTTTGGGCTGAGCCCTTGTGGAAGACATTTTTCCAGAGCTGTTCCTGTGGGGAGGCCTAGCCCTGGGACTGGGCCTCTGAAGATTGAATGCCTGTGTGTGTGCTGGGAGGAGAGCACTTGCTGTATCCTGGAGTTTGGGAGAATTCCTTTCCTTTGGGACTGGACCAAACCCCTGTGAGTTAACTGCACCTGTATAATGTTCCTGTGAGTGGGCCTGGTTTTCCAAGGCTGGAGAAAGTGAGGTCTGCAGATGCTGGAGATCAGAGATGGAAATGTGTTGCTGGAAAAGTGCAGCAGGTCAGGCAGCATCTAGGGAACAGGAGAATTGACGTTTCGGGCATTAGCCCTTCTTCAGGAATGAGGAAAGTGTGTCCAGCAGGCTAAGATAAAAGATAGGGAGGAGGGACTTGGGGGAGGGGCGCCGGAAATGTGATAGGTGGAAAGAGGACAAGGTGAGGGTGATAGGTCAGACTGGGGGGGGGGCGGAGAGGTCGGGAAGA
>NC_057739.1:10285685-10301942 GCF_004010195.1 Chiloscyllium plagiosum | reverse complement strand
AGGATGGGAGGTGGTGTAGTCCAGGTAGCTGTGGGAGTCGGTTGGTTTGTAGTAGATGTCCGTGTTGATTCGGTCGCCTGAGATAGAAATAGAAAGGTCGAGGAAGGGGAGGGAGGAATCTGAGACTGTCCAGGTGAATTTGAGGTCGGGGTGGAAGGTGTTGAAGTGGCCAAGACTCCATGGAGACTGCCTGTGTGCTGTGGGGTGTGTATTTGTTGCCTTCAGGAGTGGACTCTGCCCTTGGTTGTGGACTCACTCTGTTTTTAGTAATGGACTCTGCAGTTTGGAGTGGACTCTATTTCTGACAATGCATGTTGTATACTGGAGTGGACTCTTCCTAGAAATGGATTCTATATTTTGAAGGCTGTATAGATTTGGACTGTGTACCAGAAGGGACTGTTTCTTGGTAATTAACTATATTATGGTGTTTCCTAGGTCTATCACCTGGGTCTGGCAGGCCTTACTGTGAGCTGGGAGGCTCATGGGCTGTCCTTAAAGCTGTCACCTTGAGAGCTGGAGGGTGGGTAGGCTACCCTGATGTCAGTCATCCTGAGAGCTAGAAGGTGGGTAGGCTGTTCTGAGCACTGTCTATCCTGAGAAGGGATAATCTGGATGGGCTGTCCTAGAGGTGGTCGAAAGGTCAGAGCAGCCAAGAGCCAGAAGACGTGTAGGGGTGGGCTGAGATCCAGAAGGCTTGTGGGCTACCCTGCATGCTGCCTTCCCAGGGCAGGGGCTGGGTTGTCCTAGAGGTGACCAGAAGGTATGACAGGATAGCCCACTGGCCGGAGGTGAATTGGGATGGGTGAGAGCTGAATGGTACATAGGGGCAGACTGACCGCCAGAAGGTGGGTAGCTGTCCTCAGTGCATCACTCCAGGCAGGTACTGGGGTGGGCTGCTCCAGAGGTGGTCAAAAGGTGCTGAGGGTGATTAGTGAAGGTGGGTAGGCTGTCCTGACCACTGTCACCCTGGGAGGGTACCAGAGTGGGCTGTTCTAGAGGTGGTCGAAAGGTCTCAGGGCATTGAGAACTGGAAGGGGCATGGGGTGGATCCTTTGCTGGAAGGCAAGTAGGGGTAGGCTGCCTTAGTGGCCGGAAGGTGGGAGGGACAGGGCTTGCTGGGTCTGTATTGTCTGCACTTTTTTTTTATGTAACTGGATTGTCTTGTGTATAAGGTCATTGTTGCTGTCTTTTTATATTTGAAACTGGGATTTGAGGTTTGTCCTCATCTCCCTGTAAACTGGTTGAACGGTAGGGTTTGGGGTCTAGCTTTACTGCTCCTCTCCCTTGTAAAATTGCTGTTGTAAATGTTAACTGTTTTTGTAAATTGCTTTTGTAATTTAATAAATTATAAACAGGAGATTCAGAGGTCTTAATTTAGGGGATTGATTCTGTGTTGGCTGGTGCTACAGTCAGTGTTACTGTTGGTTTCTGCTTTTTGGAGGGGGAAGCCTGATTCCTGAACTGGCTGAATTTAGCCAGTTTGTTAACTGGTATTTCTTTAATGAGGGCTGATTTCTAAACTGCCTGATGTGCAGTGTTTCAGGTGTAACTTCCTCAGGGGAGTGTTGTTTCACTGGCTGGTTAGTCTGTTACTCTTTTCTGTCCTCTTCTCAAGTAAAAGTTTATTTTTTTTGGCAGGGCTTAGCCCTTGGACTCTAGTTTTGTTTTTTGTATGTATCCTCACTGTTTCCAGTGTTTGGGCTGAGCCCTTGTGGAAGACATATATTTTACCAGAGGAGCTGTTTCAGTGGGGACACCTAGCCCTGGGACTGGGCCTCTGAAGATTGAATACCTGTGTGTGCTGGGAGGTGAGCACTTGCTGTATCCTGGAGTTTGGGAGAAAACCTTTCCTTCAAGAGTGGACTAAAATCAGAGTTATCACCTTTTAAAATGTGCTGTGGACCTGGCTCTCCAAGGATGTGCCAGGGCTCCATGGAGACTATACACTTGTGCTGCAGGGTGTATATTTGCTGCCTTTGGAAGTGGACTCTATCCTTGGTTGTGCACCCTGTTTTTAGCAGTGGACTCTGCAGTTGGAGTGGACTCTACTTTTGACAATGCACACTGTAAACTGGAGTGGACTCTGTTCTTAAGAATGGACTCTATATATTTTTGAAGACTCTATTTGGACTGTGTACCGGAAAGGTCTTTGTTCACAATTAACTCGTTTTGTTGGACTTGTCACCTGCACTGTCTTATGTCCCTCAGTCTGGCAGGCTTTACTGAGCTGGGAGGCTCATGGGTTGTCCTGAAAGATGTCTGCCCAAGAGCCAGAGGGTGGGTAGGCTGTTCTGAGTGCTGTTGTCCTGAGAAGGGGTAATCGGGACAGGCTGTCCTAGAGGTGGTTGGAAGGAGTGTCAGGGCAGCCAAGAGCCTGAAGGTGTGTAGAGGCAGGCTGAGATCTGGAAAGCTTGTGGGTTGCCCTGCACAGCCTTCCCTAGGGAAGTAGATGGGCTGTCCTAGAGGTGGCCAGAAGGTGTCAGTTGTCCATGGGCCTGATGGCACATTAGGGTGGGTGAGAGCCCAATGGTATTTAGGGGCAGTCAGAGCCACAAGGTGGCTAGGCTCTCAGCACTGTCACCCTGGGCAGGTACTGGGTTGGGCTGTCCTAGAGGTGGTTAAAAGGTGTCAAGGTAGACAACTAGAAGGGGCATACAGCACAAAGAGCTGGAAGGTGTATGGGTGGGCTGCCTTAGAGTGGCCAGAAGGTGGGAGGGCCAAGGGCTTGCTGGGTCTGTATTGTATGCACTGTTTTCAGTAACTTGTCTTTTTATGTACAATGTCATTACATAACAGCAACAATGTTTGAAACTGGGATTTGAGGTTTGTCCTCCATTATGTACAAATTATTAACATGTCAGAAACAGCCACTGGAAACAGATTTCCAGTCACAACCATCATTCCACTTTATCCTCTGTTCCCTGCCTCAGCCAATCTTGAAACCAAGTCGATGAAGGCCACATCGTATGCAATACCCTCATCATTCCTGGTTGCCTCCATAGAATTGGTCACACATAACCTTCCCTTAGCAAACCCATGATGACTGTCCTTAACTAATCCATCTCTCCAGGTACATTCTGTCCCTCCAAACAAAGATCAGTGTCTAGATTGAGTCCTGCTGGAAAAGCACAACAGGTCAGGCAGCAACCAAGGAGCAGGAAAACTGAGGTTGGGCAAAAGCCTTTCAGGAATAAGGCAGGGTGCCTCCGAGGTGTCTCCACCCTGAAGGCTCCCTGCCTCATTCCTGATGAGTTTTTTTGCCCAAAACATCACTTTTTCCTGCATTACTTTTTCCTGCTCCTCTAATGCTACCTGATCTGCTGTGCTTTTCCAGCATCACTCTAATCTTGACCTTGATGTGTCAGCCTTTACCATGGTGAAGACTGAAAGTATTCATTAAGGACAGTGTTCCTATCTCCCAGGTCCACACCTAGATTACCTCTATGGTCTCTAACAAGTCCTACTATTCCCGTACAATGGAACAGAAGTTGCTAGTGAAACTCAGCAGGTCTAGCAGCATCTGTGGGAAGAAAGCAGTGAGCATTTTGAATCTACACTGTTGGCTTATCTCCTCAACTCAAGGCACACTGTTGAAAATGTCTCAGCCATTCCAAATGATGTATGGCAAACATTCAGACAAAATCTGATTTGTACTTCCAGTCGCTGAAGGTCAACAACGCAACAGATTGCATACTCCTGTATCTTGTGTTAGTATTCTTCATTGGAAGGGTTGTAATTTTTTTCTTGCCAGAATGCTGCTAATCTCTGAAGTATAGATATAAAAAAAATCCTAGAACTCCCTAATGCTTTGTCTCAAATCAAATACCCACAGGAAGGATATTATTAAACAAGAGTGATCCGAGGATTTACCAAGGATCGAGACTTTGAGAGATATGAATAGACTGGGACCTTTTTCACTGGAGCATACAAGTTTGAGGGGTGACTTTATTGCAGTTTATTTAAAAAAAGTATGTGGGGCATAAATGAGGTGAATATTCTCTCGTGGGGAAGTTCAAAACAGAGGGGCATATTTTTAAGGTGAGAGTAGAAAGATTTTAAAAGGCCACAAATGGCAACTTTTCTGCACAGATTGGTTCATGAATGGAATGAACTGCCAGAGAAAGTGGTGACTGCAGATAGTTAACATTGAAAAGGCATTTGGATAAGTTCATGAATAGGAAAGGTTTGGAGGGATAGGAGCCAATAGCAGGCAGGTGGGACCAGTTTAGTTTGGGAATATGGTCAGCATGGAGATTAAACCAAAGGGTCTGTTCTGTGCTGTGTGACTCTATATAGTTTTAGTGGAATCTAGCTCTCCATATTCAATGTGAAGCACCCCAGTATAACGAAAGACTCCACATCCTTGTCATCCCTGTGACTAGTTAACTAGTTTCTGTGGAAGTAAGTGATATATTTCCCCTACCACTATTTTTGACATTGATCACTCATAAAGTGCCCCATAACCTGTCATGATTTATATCTTTTATTATTGTAGCAAAATCACACCAGTATTAACAGGAAAATAAAACATTCTGCCATTTAATTTTATTTTTAACTCATTACTGGACAGACTAGCTTCTCATTTTTATTTGTTTGACTGCATTTCCACTCATTGCACATCAATAAGTGACTAATATGACAAGGTCAGAAGCCTTACGACACCAGGTTATATTCCAATGGTTTATTTAAAATCGCAAACTTTCGGAGCACTGCTCCTTTGTAAGGTGAAGTGTTCTGACTTTGTCCACCCCAGTCCAATACTGGCATCTCCACATGACTAAGGACATCCACAAATCTAATCACAAGACACACAGTTAGAGTTGATTTATCTTTCTTGTTAGATTTAGTTGTTTGTAAATAAGTGTGCAACATAAGGCCACAAGCGCACTAGAACATGTGCAATATCAAAATGGGACTGTGATCTAATGAGACATAAAGGAGTCATTAAGACAGAGGTTAAAGTTCAGTGGTAAGCAAGACACACATTCAATAGCAGCCACGACTTTACTTGCTTCCTTCCTAAAATTGCTCCTCTCCCTTGTAAAATTGCTGTTTCTTTATATACAACTGTAAATGTTAACTGTTTTGTAATTGTTTAATAAAATAAGTGTCAGATGTTCTGCCCACTCACAGTGGGCTTTGAGGGAGCCTCTAAATGGTGAGTTGGTGATGGGCTACCAATCTGTCCTTCCAAACCTTTCCTTGTATCACTTGTCCTTTTCACACCATTTTTGAGCAAAAATAGTCAACATTTTGATAAAATAGAAAAGCCTTACTGGCATGTGCACTGGAGGGAATGCAGTGTAAAGTTTGGAATGTAGCCTCTCAGCACCATCTTAGGTAGAGGGTACCTGGTACCGATACTTAGTGTTGTTGCTGAATTGAAACAGTGAAAAATAAATTCTGAATTACCATGCTAGCCTTTCAGACCAGAATGAGTTTTTTTTTCAAAAAAAAAGCCTTTTAAAGTACCCAAGTTATAGTTATTCCTCAGAGTCTATGCCCTGGCCTCTGTCCCAGTCTAACCTCCAGGTTGCATCCCCTGGCTGGCCTGGACTTGTTCTGCTCCCACTCTATGCTGTGGCCCATGACTCAGCCCCCACCTCAGCACACACTCTTTCTGCTCCAGGCTCTGGCCATGGTTTGCTTCCAAGACTCAGCCTGTTGCGTGGTGTGCTCTACTGCTCCTGGCTCCAACTATGACTCCGTTCCGGAATTCAGCCCGTGCTCTCTCTGCCTCTTTTCTGGCTGTGAATCATCTCCGACTCAGTTCTCCATTCCCTCATGCTAGAGTACTTTAAGAAGTTAAAAGTTGGGAGGGAGAAAGGAAAAACTGCAACAAGAGGGGAAAGAAAGAGGAAAAGAAGCTAGTGAGAAGAGGAACTCCAACTGGAGCATCTTACTCTGCTGCCACAGTAACCTGAAATATAATTGTACTGGACATGTTTCCACAAAAGGTTAGCTTTACATTGATTCCCATTGACTTCAGTCTTACTCTGGGTCTTTGATACCAAATTCAGACGAGACTGATTTGATGCCAAGGGCAAACCCTCGCACCTCATCTTATCAATTTGGATTTGTTGCCCATGCTTGGACCTAGGATACAAGAAGTTTTCTGTTCAGTGTTCCTGGTAGAACTCAAACTGAATGAGGGTGGGCAGATTACTTCTAAATTAGTCCCCCCTTGACCGCACTCTTAAGACTTTCCAACAGATACCATGCTCCTTGTGATCAAATAATTCCTAGTTAATTCTTGTTGGACTTTTAAACCCAGGGCCTATGTTTGAAATGTTGATTCTCCTGCGACACGGATGTTGCCTGACTGGCTGTGATTTTCTAGCACCACACTCTTTGATTCTGATCTCCAGAATCTGCAGTCCTCACTTTCTCCGTTGTTGGAAGTTGCCACTGTTATAGTTGTACTGGAATAGATTTGGCCAAATCATAGAATCCGTACAGTGTGAAAGCAGGCTTCCATCCCATCCTGATAACACTCCATTTCCTATGACTAGCCTGTATAGTCCTGGACACTGAGCAATTTAGCATGACTAATCCACCAAACCTGCATCTCTTTGGACTATAGGAGGAAATCGGAGCACACAGAGAAAACCCATTCAGACAGGACGAATGTGCAAACTCCACAAAGACAAGGCTGGCCTTGAACCTGACACTATGGTGCTGTGAAGAAGCATGGTAAGGTCCTAGGGAGTGTTGCTGAACAAAGACCTTGGAGTGCAGGTTCCTAACTCAAAAGTGGAGTCACAGGTAGGTAGGTTAGTGATGAAGGCGTTTGGTATGCTTTCCTTTTTTGGTCAGCGTATTGAGTACATGAGTTGGGAGGTCAGTTGTGGCTGTACAGGAGATTGGTTAGGCCACTGTTGGACTATTGCGTGCAATTCTGGTCTCCTTCCTATCGGAAAGATGTTGTGAAACTTGTAAATCTTTTCTGAACACTTTCAAGGATGTTGCCAGGGTTGGAGGATTTGAACTATGAGGAGAGGCTGAACAGGCTGGGGCTGTTTTCCCTGGAGCATCGAAGGCTGAGCGGTGATCTTATATAGGTTTGCAAAATCATGAGGGGCATGGATAGGATAAATGGAAAAAGTCTTTTCCCTGGGGTGGTGAAGTCCAGAACTAGAGGGCATAGGTTTAGGGTGAGGGGAAGATATAAAAGAGACCTAAGGGACAACTTTTTTCATGCAGAGTGTGGTAGAGTATGGTATGAACTGCCAGAGGAAGTGGTGGTGGCTAGTACAATTGCAACATTTAAAAGGCATTTGAATGGGTATATGAATAGGATGGGTTTGAGGGGATATGGGCCGGGTGCTGGCTGCTGGGACTAGATTGGGTTGGGATATTTGGTTGGCATGGACGGGTTGGACTGTTTTTGTGCTGTACATCTCTGACTCAGTGCTAACCACTGAGGCATCATGCCACCCCCAAATTAGGCACAGCTCATTTTGGAGTGCAAGTCTTCAGTACCACAACCAAGCTTTCCCCTCTGAAATGGTGCAGCAAGTCTCTCTGATAAAACCGAGTACTGCAGAAAATTATATTGTAGGTGTAACTAGATTGTGAAGATTGCTGCAGTTCAAAAGGCACATTGTCATCAGATTTATTAGGGCAACAAGGGGATGGGTAATAAACGCTGGCCTTGCCAGTGACACTGACATCCCAAGGTCAAATAAGTCTTGTGCTCGATCTCATCTTTCTGTCAGCAAGACATTGTAATGGTTAAATGGCAGACCAGGGTGTAAGTGATTATCTGCTATGCAGTGAAGATGTTGATGGATGACTAAATGAAGGAATCAAAAATGATGAAGTTAGTTAAGAGACAATTAGTTCCCATGGAAGGGGAGCAAGGAGCAAAATCTAAGTTCAAAACTATTCTGATGAAAACGGACTAAACAAGAGAATGTCTCACCAGTGTTGTGGACTGTATTAGTCATCGGTGTTGCATTAAGTGAAATGTTAGATAAGGAAGGAAATGTGTTAAGAAATACAGAGAATCAATGGTGAATTGGGATCAAAAAGCTAGAACTGCTGTGTTCAACAAAATGGTGAAGTAGGTTTGATTACTAAATAGCCCAATCCTGTTGTGTCTTCTTCCAAAGCATCAGAAAATGACCCCATACTATACCTTTCTCAACTGTCCACAACAACCACCCTTTGCTTTCTCTGAATGTGATTGCCAATTTCAAGTCATTTGATGCTACACGGGGAAGAGTGTTTTTCTGTCTTGGCCTATGCTCAGGATTGAAATAAGCGGAGTGTTCAACTGCCTGGGACGATTGCCGTTAAGCGTGGAGAAGGCAAATCTGTGATTTTTCACAGAAAATGGGTTGGATGTAGACACCCAGCTGCCCAAAAAAAACACCAGAGAGTCTTCGGATCCTGTTCAACATAAATGGATCAAAGAAAATCTGCGGCTCATTGCGAGCAAAGACGCAGTCATCTACTGTATAAAATAATAAATGCTTCATTGGTTTATGTTGGAGTTCAAGTGTAAAAATTGCAAATCTGCTCTTATGCTTCCATATTCCTTTCTCTGAATGTCATTTAGCCTAACTGAATGATGCTTTAGTGTCATTACCTTTTTCTTTTCATTTGCATTCACTGTTTTCCTCAAAATGGCAGTAGCTTTCAACCGAATTCTATTCACTTTAATCAGTTACTTCTATTTCATTAATCCCAATATTGTCCTTTAATTCTGCCCCCCAGAATAGTCTCACTAGATGAAATTTGCTGCAGGTATCATTTTTCATGTATGGAGGTGCCGGTGTTGGACTGGGGTAGATAAGGTCAGAAGTCCAGCGGAACCAAGTTCTAGTCCAACAGATTTATTTGAAATCATACAAGCTACTTGAGTGCTGCTCCTGCGTTGGACCGAAACTGCTAAAAAGATGCAGCCAGCAGTGTCTGCAGAAGCTAACACAGTAATTTCATTCCAAAGTGACTTGCTTTGTAAGTTTCTCTGAAGAGACCTACTTGATATTAGATTGTAACTCATTTTCACCAGTAAATTGAAAGCGATCGTAAAATTCTGGAAGTTTAAGGCATAAACAGCCATGTTGTGTGCCTTCACACGACAATGAGGATTACTGCACAACATGTGGAGAAGTAGTTTTTGAGGGGTGAGGTGGCTGGTTATTATAAAATGGAGGGAGAGACATGGACAGGGTTGCACAGCAGTTTAGGTGATCGGCACACTAGGTGTCAGGAATCACAGCCAGTGCACTTGATAGAGGAAAAAGCAACATCTTCTTCACCAATATGGCTGCAGTGACAACAATAAAAGGCATCAAAAAGTTTGCCTTTTAAAAACGGATCTCCTTATGGAATGGGTAATGTGGGAATCAACCTGTTTATTGGCCACTCCAGTGGGTCCAGAGATGTGTCATCAGAATTGCCTCTTCACCTTTGCCATTGCTGTCTCGAAGGAAGGGCTGCTCATGACACAAAATGCTGTTTTAAATGCCCCATTGTGGGGTATGGAGTCATGAGAACTACTGTAGTATGAGAACTACAGTTTTTGAAGAAGGTATGGAACTGAGAAATGTTAACTACGTAACACTAAAAGCAAATGTTATTCTGCATATCAGCAATGTACAATGTGAATATTTAGAACAAATACTTATTTTGTGAAATTTCAATTTGTGTCTTAAGAATTGTAGAAAAATGACAAGGTTTTATGTGTTGAAAATTTGCAAGTATACACTTATGGTTTTGGTCCTGTTTCCAAGGAAACTGAAATGCTGTGTATTACACTTCATTGTGCATGATTCAAAACCATTTAATTCCATTTTTACCCTATTCACAGTAAATGGTCAAGTTACCAATGATATCCTGTGTCATCACAGCCAGATTGGTTAATCTTCCCATCCTCTGATTTCTCCATCACCTCAATGCCATACCTCCTTGACCAGCTTTCCATCAAGGAATTTGTCTCCCTAGTTCTACTCAGCTCTGTTACACTTCGGTAATTGCCTTGTGTTGTATAGTTATGGGTTGCTCACTGGATGCACTGAAGCATAGCAAACTGAGATATATTTACAGTCTCACCAGCTGCAACTGAAAGGCCTGTGTTGTAGAAAGGGAGGAATCCGCTCACCACAGCAGTCCCAATCTGCTGGGAGGGTGTGTCTGGGTTGAATAAGTGACATAGAGTTGTGATCACCCCTTTGGTGAAGTGTGGAAGTGGACCATTCGGTCCATCGAGTATCCCATTCAGAATTAGCACCCCTCCCTACCATATCCCTGTATTTCAGAGGGCTAATCCATCTAGCCTGCACACCTTTGAACTGGAGGAGGAAACTGGAGCACCTGGAGGAAGCACAAATAGACATGGGGAGGATGTGCAAACTCCACACTAATGGCCACATGAGGGTGGAATCAAACGTAGGTCCCTGGCACTGTGAGGCAGGAGTACCCCTCCAGGCACTTCCTTAGGTCAGCTAAGTACTCTCTGAGGACTCTGGGAGAAAAATGTTATCTGTTGAGAGGTCTCTCTCTCTCTCTCTACCAATACTCTGTTGCCTTTTTCTTGTGATGCTACATTTGAAAAGGGAACTTCAATATTTTGCCCATGATTGTATCGGAACAAGTGGTGGACTCCGATACCTCTCGAGGGATTTCGAAGCTCCATTTCTCATTCTTTCCAAAGAGCAGATAATATTGCCTTTTATCTTCAAAAAATTCTGCCAGCTCCTCGAACAAGCCAGTATGTCCAAAAGCTGCAGTTTGAAGCAATACGGGCAAAAGCACATCAACCACAATTTGATTAACAATGTCTTTGTGCTGGTGAGGCTGCCGTTTGGAGTATTGTGTCCAGTTCTGTTTACCTGTTGTAGGAGAGATATTGCTGAGCTGGAGAGAGTTCAAAAAAGATTTACAAGATTGCCAGGTATGGAGTGTTTGAGTTCTAAAGAGAGGATGGATAGGCTGGCACTTTTTTCACTGGAGTGTAGTCGGTTGAGGAGTGAGGTATTTTATTGAGGTATATAAAATTATGAGGGGCATTGATAAAGATGTTCTCCCTAGGGTCAGGGAGTTCAAAACTAAGGGGCATATTTTCAAGGTGAGAGGAGAAAGATTTAAAAAGACGTGATATTGAAGAGCCAGTGCCGGACTGGGGTGGACAAAGTTAAAAATCTCACAACACCAGATTATAGTCCAACAGGTTTATTTGGAAGCACTAGCTTTTGGAGCACCGCCCCTTCATCAGGTAGCTGTGAAGCAGGATCATAAGACGCAAAATTTATAGCAAAGGATTACAATGTCACGCAACTGAAACGATATATGCTGCACGACGCTGTAACTATATTGGTTGAATTTCCTGACTCTGAATAAAAACACCAAACCTTTCTTCTCTGTCTTAGGAGTATTTACACTCTGTATCAGCCAAAGTGCTAGATGCGTACTCCATTGAGCCACCTATGAGCTGATACTCCCCGATGCCATACAGGGAGGCATCGCATGTCAGTACCAGCTCTCGCTTGGGATCATAGTCTACCAACACCTTAGAGGATGATCAAAGTTTTTTTTCAATTCCCTGAAAGCTAAGGCTTGGCTATGCGACCATTTCCAAGGCTGACACTTTTTTAAGAGTTGATGCAAAGGGTGGAGGCCAGGTTTTGTATGAATTGGACAGGCCTTGTAGAATCGTGGAATTGCTTCCTGGTCAACATGCAGGTGGCCTTGGCTCCTGTGATAGTCCCTAGAACTTCGTGAACACATCTGGGTAGTTAATTATGACTTCACTCAGGCAGCTGTTTTCTACTTGCAAAATGTTGAGCCAATCGAAGTGAATCTTCCTCAACCAAGTTTGCCCCATCAAGCTTGGGCCTAAGCCTGTTGTGATGATCAGTAGGAACTGAACCAGCTCCTTCTCATAAGAGACTGGAACCAAACTTGTACCCTTCCTGGTAGAGGTTCTCAGTCTAGCCCAGGTCTTGCGCAAACTGAAAGGTTGGAGCCCAGAGCGAATCTTGGTAAAGACTAGTTCTGCGATCACTGAAACAGCCGCACCGGTATCAACCTTCATTAGAGCCGGGTGACAATTTAATGAGATATTTATATTGATTGGTTCTGATTTAGATGTTGCTGAGCAATAACTGTTCCAAACCAGATGTAGGTGGACATTGTAGTTTGTACACTCTCCTGGATACTGGCTTAAGAGTTCTCTTGCTCAATTTAGGTCTGTGGCACTGTTTTGTTGTCTGGGTACTAGCAGCAACCACAATGGCTTGCTGGTCCAGATCCTGATGTAAATTTTAATCATTTGGCTGAGGCTTATCTTTGTTTTGGGGTTTTACTGTCGGCTGACCTAGAGTCCCTCTGTTCAGGATATGACCTGAGTGAGGCTATGCAATTGCTTTTCCTCAAGTGGTGTACACAAGCTCAGTTGGACTGACAAGGGTGTTCTCCTCCATCAAATACCCAGCAACTCATGCTCCTCTTGTTGTATTTTCCAATGATAAAGCCAGATGTAATGCCTGTTTAAAAACCAGTTGAGCTTCAGGTATTCGATGCTTTTGCATGGTTACATCATTAATTCCACGTACCAACTGATCCCTCAGCATTTAAGAGTTAAACTAAAATCACATACCTCTGGCAGTCACCATAACCTAGTCAAAATTCCTGAAACAGATTCCCCTGATTCTCAATCACCAAGTAAAACTGATAGTGTGTCAGAATTAGAGGAGTTTTGGGGTCGTAATATTCCTTAACTAAATCCGTCAACTGTTGAAAGGTTTTAATGTCTGGTGCCTCAGGAAAAGTTAGGCTCCTAATAACCAAAAAAGCTGCAGGTCCATATGCTATTATGAGAATTAGTCATTGCTTTTCATCTGCACCGATGTCATTTGTCTGGGAAAAATAATGCATTATTTCCACATGCTGGGCTCAGACTTCAACAGCAGGATTGAACGAATCAAGTTTCCCAAATAAAAGCATGATGTCTGAAATGTTTACCCGAACTCAAAGACAACTGTTGTGAGTGAATTTCTTCAGGAATGCACTTTTCTTTCATTGCCACTGAAATAACTCCAAGAAGGCTAGTCACCAATCCTGCTATATTTATACAGGGTGAGCCCTCGACGCTGATGGAGCTCCCTCAGAACCAGTTCTCAGAGTGAACAGATCCTCTGACAATCCTGCTTTTTTTTTTCTTTGCAGGTGTGAGACACAGTGAAAGACACAAAGTGCACGAATCTTTATTCCAATTCCACCACCAAGAAGATAGGAAAACACCCGGGTGGCCAACAATCCTGTTTATTTTTATTATTTAAAAACAGTGAAGGGGAGGGTAGGGACTAAATCAAAATAGAGTTGGAGGGAGAAATGATGCTCTCCAGTTCATTTTTTTTAGGGCAGTGCTGAACACTCCTGTTATTTTTTTTTAACCCCCACACTACCACCTAAGTGCAGTAGTGCTTATTTTATCCCCAGCACCCATGGTGTGTGTGTGCAGGTGTGAGACACAGTGAAAGACACAAAGTGCACGAATCTTTATTCAAATTCCACCACCAGGAAGATAGGAAAACACCCGGATGGCCAACAATCCTGTTTATATTTTTTTTTTTCCTTTTTTAACAATCCTGTTTATATCTGTCAGCTAGGGCTCCCTGATTGGACCAGATTAACCGTCCCAATCAGGGAACTCATATTCTGTGATGTCCACCTGGCTGACCTCATTACAATCACTACAAGAACAGCATGAAGAAATATCTTTCTTATTCATCTCTCCTGCAATTCATTGTATTTCCTTAATTGCTAAATAGTTCAGTTCAAAGCCCTGACAAATGACTGAAAGTGTGTCTTTGTTCATTTAATTCTACCCTAATCAGCCTTTACTGATAGAATGCACATTTCATTAGAGCAATAGCAAGTTCAAATAAAACCTGCTCATTAAACAAAATTATGCAACACTGAGGTGGCAAGGAATTTTTTTGACAAATATATAATTCCTGTGTCGATACAGAATGAATTTGAAATATGTGGCAAAACAATCTTTAAAATAATTGGAGAGGCTTTAGTTTCATTTTGAGTTCAAGTAACGTATTGTGAAGCTGAAAGGGGAATATCTAAACAAAAGAATATATCATGTCTAATCTGAGTAGTAACTCAAACAGTACAGCCAATTTTCCATTTGAATTGGGGACTAACTCTCCAGTATGGACATTTTTGTTTTATAAAGCAATTTGAGACTTACAAGGCTGGGAATTTGCACAGTGAATTTGGGACTTAACAAAAACTGGTCAACAGAATTGCGAATATTCAAAAAACTGACAAATCTCCAACCACCAGCCTTGCAGATATCTGAGCAGTGACCACAGTGGGGAACACTGACTTAGAGTGCTGACTGTGCACGTCTGGTTGTCAATTATTTATTTTTCAGAAACGCTTATTTTAAATTAAAATTGTTTCTCACATCCTAAAAAGGAGAGTAGTGTATGGAGAGAGATCAGGTTTGAGGTAAAGTAAAAGTTGACTAATGGTCTATATTCCAAACACAGAGGCAATGAACTCTATGATTACATTTAAGCAGTAGCACAAAAGGAAATATAAGGCATGCTCTTCCCTCAGGAACGCAACCATACAATGCAGTTTTCTCAGAGGGTGCTGCAGCCATGATTTGAGTAAGAAGCAGACTGGATCATTCCCAGTGAAGGATGAAGCAGGATAGTTGACAAGTGAGCTGATAATTATTTAAATAGTATAGTACTGTAGCTATTTGCTGTGACTCATGCTGCATAAGGGAGTTTGCTGAGTCACCAGACACTTTCACTTCCAGACAGAGATATATTGCCAGTAATTTTCTTTAAGAATAAAAATATTTCTTGCTGAACTAACACCTCTTCAAAAATGAAAAGAAGAAGACAGCTCGTTAGTGTTATACCTTCGAGGGAGTTTACAGAGATTTAACACCAATCACCTACAGAGTGCCTCATGAAATAAATCTGTTACAATATTTCAGGAAACAAAAGGTTTAGACATGTTTCATTCTACTGATGCTAAAATATAAAATATAGCTTGGCGATATGTTGAATTCAGGAGATGATCTATCAGAGAAGTCACAATAGATCATGAAATTCGGGATGACGCAACCCTGGTCTCCCTGCTGCAGGAAGAATGCTGTGAAAGGTTTCAAAAGATTTACAAGGATGTTGCCAGGATTAGAGGGTTTGAACTATAGGGAGGGGCTGAATAGGCTGGGACTGTTTCCATGGAGCATTGGAGGCTGAGGGGTGACCTTATAACAGTTTATAAAACCATGAGGGGCATGGATAGGGTGAACAGCCAAGGTTTTTTTTTCCCCAAGATAAAGGAGTCCAAAGCCAGAGGGCATAGGTTTAGGCTGAGAGGGGCATGATTTAAAACAGACCTAAACAGCAACTTTTCACGCAGAGGGTGGTGCATATATGGAATCAACTACCAAAGGTAGTGGTAGAGGCTTGTACAATTACAGCATTTAAAAGGCATCTGGATGGGTATATGAATCGGAAAAGTTTGGAAGGATATAGGCCAAATATTGGCAACTGGGACTAGATTAATTTGGGATATCTGATTGGCCTGAATGAATTGGACTGAAAGGTCTGTTTCTGTGCTGTACATCTCCATAACTCTATGACTCTAATTTTTTAATATATTCACAGGATATTGATATTACTGGCAAAGTCTCTCTCTTCATGCTTTTAAGAAGATAATAGTTTACTCACTCCCATAGTTGAGAAGCGTGTTCTGGGACTTGACCCAGTGACAATTGTAGGGGCTGCAATCTATTTCCAAGTTAGGGTGTGTGGTGGAAAGGGTTAACTATACGTTTATTCTCATTGCAACAGAGCACATGCATAAGGAGCTATGACATGATGACATCAAATCACATAGAACTAGGACTCAAGTGTGTAGAGTTCAAGAGATGTGTATCCATTTAACAAGGGCTGATGATGCTCACTGACTTGACTGTGGAATGCCTCTTATTAATGCCTCAGATCAGAGGCATTAATAGGAGGGTCAGAGGTGGGGGTAAAAGAGGGGGAGGTGTGGCATTGCTTGTCAAAGATAGTATTACAGTGGTGGAAAGAACGATGGATGAGGACTTGCCATCTGAGGTAGTTTGGGCTGAGGTTAGGAATAGGAAAGGTGAGGTCACCCTGTTAGGAGCCTTTTACAGGCCTCCTAATAGTCCTAGAATCATTGAAGAAAGGATAGGGAAGGTGATACAGGAGATGAGTGACAGTAATAGGGTGGTTGTGA
>NC_057739.1:10251587-10283409 GCF_004010195.1 Chiloscyllium plagiosum | reverse complement strand
ATTAAGGGGGGTTAGATATAGGACTGAAGTTAGGGGTAGGTTCTTCACTCAGCGAGTCGTAAGTTCATGGAATGCCCTGCCAGTAGCAGTGGTGGACTCTCCCTCTTTATGGGCATTTAAGCGGGCATTGGATAGGTATATGGAGGATAGTGGGTTAGTATAGGTTAGGTGGGCTTGGATCGGCGCAACATCGAGGGCCAAAGGGCCTGTACTGCGCTGTATTCTTCTATGTTCTATGTTCTATGTTCTAGATATTAAGTCCCAGTTGCACAAATTGTTTGAAAGATTTTTGCTGCAAGATCTAATGAGCTCTCTTACCATATCTTAAGAAACCCATGTTATTAATTACCAATCCTGCCCCTGCTACACCCAATTCTAGCACCAACTTACCACACAGCATTCCTTGCTACTCAGTAGTTATCAGGGCCAAAGGGCCTGTACTGCGCTGTATTCTTCTATGTTCTATGTTCTATGTTCTAGATATTAAGTCCCAGTTGCACAAATTGTTTGAAAGATTTTTGCTGCAAGATCTAATGAGCTCTCTTACCATATCTTAAGAAACCCATGTTATTAATTACCAATCCTGCCCCTGCTACACCCAATTCTAGCACCAACTTACCACACAGCATTCCTTGCTACTCAGTAGTTATCCCAGATAGTGGTCTGCACTATCTTTAAAAGCCTGTTGTGTACCCCGCTGACCACTTTCAGTCTGGGACTGGCCTGCAGACATCCTCAAATTGGCACCTGATGTAGAGTACAGGGCACCACTTTGCGAGCCTGCTGGGACACTCCCTCTTAGTCCAGGAAGAAAGCAGCCCCTATAGGCAGAAAGACTCCACATGGATGATGGGCTTTCCAGCATTCAGCTCATGACCCCTTCTGTAGAGAGCATCCTAACTCTGACTGTGCCAGATGCTGGTTGTCCATTTTGAAGTCCTTGGATTGGTATCGGGGTTGCTCCTTCATTTACTTTCTGAGGAACTCTGAGCTAAAAGCTATTCTGCTTAACTTAATATAGGCCTGTTGATATCCATGACAAGCTTTCTTCCTTTGTATTTACACTAAATTCCAAAGAAAGACAAATGCCTGATAGGTATCTGTGGCTGAGGGGGTAAAGGGATAAAAGCCAATGAAAGATAAGGCCGGGAAGCCACGAGCATCCATGAGTGAGCACTATGACAAGTAAAGAGTACAAAGTTCAAGCCTGGTCCAGTCCAGGAGTTGGGTGCATGTCCCTGAGCATGCCCTAACCCTTGTTGCAGGATTACAATAATAGTTGCCAGTGCAGCTCTAAGTGCAGCATTGAATTGCAGAAGTATACTGGAAAGGGAGACATGTCATGAGGGTTCTAAGAAGCTTGCATATTTTGGATGCTAATGCCCAGAGACAGGGGTGGCCCAGTGCCCATGGATCATACCCTGAGATGTTGATGCCCGGTATTCAACATGGACCTCCTTTGGAGTAAGCAGTGAACTGAACAACAAGCATTTTATACTGTTCCAGCATAGCCTCCTTGCTCTTGTATTCTCTGCCTCAGCTAATAAAGACAAGTATCCCATATGCCTTCTTAAACACCTATCTAACTTTCCTGCTACTTTTAAAGAGCAGTGGTGCACTATGTCCTTAGATCTTCAGTAACTTTCCGAATCCTCCTATTCACAGTGTACACCTTTTCCTTTTTAGCTCTTCCCAAATGTGTTGCCCCATATGTTTCTGGGTTGTATTCCATTTGCCAGTGCTCTGTCCACTTGCTCAGCCTGTTGATACACTTCTGCAGTGTTTAGATATTCTCCTCATTGTTTATCACCCGACCAAGTTTTGTGGCATCTGCAAATCAGTTGATTATATCCTCCACAGTTACATACAAATTATATCCTCCACAGTTACATACAAATATGTCAGAAACAGCTACTGGAAACAGACTTCCAGTCACATAACCATCGTTCCACATTATCCTCTGTTCCCTGCCTCTCAGCCAATCTTGGAGCCATGTTGATGAAGACCACATCGTATGCAATACCCTCATCATCATTCCTGGTTACCCCCATAGAATTGGTCACACATAACCTCCCCTTAGCAAACCCATGCTGACTATCCTTAACTAATCCATCTCTCAAGGTACATTCTGTCCCTCATAATGGAGGTCAGAGTTAAGATTAGAGTGGTGCTGGAAAAGCACAATAGGTCAGGCAGCATCCAAGGAGCAGGAAAATCGACGCTTCAGGCAAAAGCCTTTCATCAGGAATAAGGCAGGGTGCCTCTGTGGTCTCTCCACCCTGAAGGCTCCTTGCCTCATTCCTGATGAAGAGTTTTTGCCCGAAACATCGATTTTCCTTCTCCTCTGATGCTGCCTGATCTGCTGTGCTTTTCCAGCATCACTCTAATCTTGACCTTGATGTGTCAGCCTTTACCATGGTGAAGACTGACACAAAGTATTCATTAAGGACAGTGTTCATATCTCCCAGGTCCACACCTAGATTACCTCTATGGTCTCTAATAAGTCCTACTATTCCCTTACAATGGAACAGAAGTTGCTAGTGAACCTCAGCAGGTCTAGCAGCATCTGTGAGAAGAAAGCAGAGTGAACATTTTGAATCTACACTGTTAGCTTATCTCCTCAAAAAACTCAAGGTACACTGTTGAAAAGGTCTCAGCCTTTCCAAATGATGTGTGGCAAACGTCCAGACAGAATCTCTGATTTGTACTTCCAGTAGCTGAAGGCCAAAAAAGTCAACAATAACTCAGCAGATTGCATACTCCTGTATCTTGTGTTAGTATTCTTCATTGGAAGGGTTGTAATTTATCTTGTTGTTGACAGCATTCTGGAAAGAAAAAAATCAATCTCTGGAGTATATAAAAAAAATCCTTGAGCTTCCTAATGCCTTGTCTCAAATCAAATACTTATAGAAAGGATATTATTAAACAGGAGAGGGATCAGAGAGGATTTACCAGGATGTTGCCAGGAATGGAGAGTTTGAGAGATATGAATAGACTGGAAAGACTGGGACCTTTTTCACTGGAGCGTACAAGTTTGAGGGGTGACTTTATAGAGGTTTATAAAAGTATGTGGGGCATAGATGAGGTGAATAGCAGGTGTGTGTTCTCTAGAGTGGGGAAGTTCAAAACTGGGAGGCATATTTTTAAGATGAGAGTCGAAAGATTTAAAAAGGACACAAATGGCAACTTTTCTACACAGAGATTGGTTCATGAATGGAATGAACTGCCAGAGAAAGTGGTGAATGCAGATGTAGTTATAACAATGAAAGGACATTTGGATAAGTTCATGAATAGGAAACATGACACAGGGGGCTAATACCTTCAACATATTGTCTAGCTATCACCATTGTTAACAGCTAACCCGAGAATGCAACTTTTAAAAAAAAGGGTTTTGTGATTTACACATGAAAGAAATGAAACTATCACTAACAGATGAAAAGCTTAACAGACAATCAATTCTTCAATGTATAATTTCAGTTACATCACACTGCAAATTTTTGCGATAAATTCTGTGTTACGATCGAGCCCTCCACAATCACCTGATGTAGGAGCATCGCTCCGAAAGCTAGTGTGCTTCCAATTAAACCTGTTGGACTATAACCTGGTGTTGTGTGATTTTTAACTATGAATAGGAAAGGTTTGGAGGGATATGAGCCAATAGCAGGCAGGTGGGGCCAGTTTAGTTTGGGAATATGGTCAGCATAGAGGTTAAACCAAAGGGTCTGTTCTGTGCTGTGTGACTCTATAAATAGTTTATGAATATGGAGAGCTAGATTCCAGTAAACAATGTGAAGCATCCCAGTATAACGAAAGACACCACATCCTTGTCATCCCTGTGACTAGTTAACCAGTTTCTGTGGAAGTAAGTGATATATTTCCCCTACCAATATTTTTGACATTGATCACTCATAAAGTGCCCCATAACCTGTCATGATTTATATCTTTTTATTGTAGCAAAATCACACCAGTATTAACAGGAAAATAAAACATATTCTGCCATTTAATTTTATTTTTAACTCCTCATTACTGGACAGAATAGCTTCTCACTTTTATTTGTTTGACTGCATTTCCACTCATTGCACATCAATAAGTGACTAATATGACAAGGTCAGAAGCCTTACGACACCAGGTTATATTCCAATGGTTTATTTAAAATCACAAGCTTTCGGCACGCTGGTCCTTTGTAAGGTGAAGTGTTCTGACTTTGTCCACCCCAGTCCAATACTGGCATCTCCACATCATGACTAATATGACATCCACAAATCTAATCACAAGACACACAGTTAGAGTTGATTTATCTTTCTTGTTAGATTTAGTTGTTTGTAAATAAGTGTGCAACATAAGGCCACAAGCACACTAGAACATGTGCAATATCAAAATGGGACTGTGATCTAATGAGACATAAAGGAGTAGTTAAAACAAAGAGGTTAAAGTTCAGTGGTAAGCAAGTCAATAGCAGCCAAGACTTGCTTCCTTCCTAAAATTGCAGGAGGTTGTTTGAGGAGTCTCGCCACATATTACAGCTGCCTTCATTTCCTGGTGGTGCTTGGCTTGGAGAGTTAATGCAGTCAGTGGGAAGCTGAAAGGTTGAAGAAGGAGAACACTTCTTGGAAACACTTTCACCAGTCAGTTAACTTGAGTATTTAGAATTAGGTTTTATTGTCACATGTACTCAAGTACAGAGATACGGGAATACAGTGAAAAGTTTATGATGTGCCATTCACGGCAACACCTTAGGTGCAAACTACCTAAGTACAAAATCTTATGTAAAAAGTAGAAAAATAAATAAGTTAAAGGTTCACCATTACACTTCTTCTCAGTATAACATAGTAAATAAGAAATAAAGTTAAAAATTCCAAATTACAGTGTTTCTTTAGCCATGGGCTTTCCCCATTAGGACTTGATCTCCATCCCCGTACTGGACTTGATCTCTCCCCTGCACTGGGTTCAATCTCTGTGATCAATACAGCCAAATGCAATTAGCTGAAGTCAAAGCAGAATCCTCATCTCACCACCTAGTGGCCATTTTCAGAGGGGCGTCTGGAAACAAAAGGACTGAGTTAGAAATGTGGCTCACGTACCTTACTGTTCAGCCTCAGGAAAGATGTTCCTTGAATCAGGTGCTCCAGCTGCACAGGGCATCTTGCTTTGCTAACCTGTGTTCTCATTTCACTAATGCTGTGAAGAAGGCATAAAGTCAAGGGACACACAAGAATGCTGATGGGGAAAAAAAACAAACACACTTGGATTTAGAATGTGTCTTTCACATTCTTGTAATGTTTCCAAGTGTTTTACATTCAATGAAATATGACTGAAGTGCAGGAAACATTTTACTGTTGATATCACAGCAGCTATTTGCCACACGGGAGTACACTTTGAATTTAATGGGACTATTAACATTTTTACATCTACCATCAGAAAGCAGTATTTATTTGTGATGAACAGTATTCATAGATGAGCGTAACATTCATCCATCATTGCACAAACAATGCCCCTTAACAGCAGCTTCATAACAGACTCCTCTTGAGGATACTGCATGATATTTCAATTTCTCCTTAGACTTCTTTGATTTCTCAGATTGGAAAACTTACAAATGCAGCCTCAAGAGTTGCTTGAGTTATTCAACAGGAACAAACCCCACCTATGTGGTGGCATGGTGGCACAGTGGTTAGCACTGCTGCTTCACAGCACCAGGAACCCTGGTTTGATTCCAGCCTTAGGCGACTGTCTGTGTGGAGTTTACACATTGTGTGAGTGGGTTTCCTCCCACACTTCAAAGATGTGCAGGTTAAGTGAATTGGCCATGCTAAATTGCCCCAAAGTATTCAGGGATGTGTAGGGTAGATGCATTAGTTCGGGTTAAATGTAGAGCAATAAGTTCGGGGAATGGGTCTGGGTGGGTTACTCTTTGGTGGGTCAGTGTAGACTTGTCGGGCCAAAGCACTTGTATCCACACAGAAGGGAATCTATTTTTAAAAAAACAGTGTTCATTGAACAGGGAGTCCTACTAGGCTTGTGCTATGCTTACTTTCCAGGTTAAAGGAATGAAATCCCTAAGCTACATTAACACTTAGGTCATAGCATCACAGAGTCATAAAGCACTGAAACAGACCCTTCGGTTCAACCAGTCCATGCCGAACGTAATCCCAAATTAAAATACACTCACCTGCCTGCTCCTGGCCCATATCCCTCCAAACCTTTCCTCATTGTGTACTTATCCAAGTGTTTTTTAAATGTTGTAATTGTACCCACATCCGCCACTTCCTCAGAAAGTTCATTTCACACTTGAACCACCCTTTGTGTAAAAGGTTTGCAGAAAATGTCTTTTTTAAATATTTCTCCTCTTACCTTCAAAATGTGCCCCTAATCTTGAAATCTCCCATTCTAGGAAATAAACAACTACTATTAACTCTGTCTATACCCCTCATTATTATATAAACTTCTTATCAGGTCGTTTCTCAACCTCCTATGTTCCAGTGAAAAAAAGTCCCAGTCTATCCAGCCTTTCTTTATAACTCAAACCTTCTATGTTGAGTCATTTCAGTTTGTTTGAGCATTGCATCGTTTGAATCATTATGCACCTAGTTTATTTGCTTTGCTTTATTACAAATTATAAATGTGACACTAGCTGGTTTCCAAAGCAGCTCATGTTTTAGGTAAAAACATGTTAATTTGCTAACTCTTTTATTAGGTTAGCATTGGCTGGTTCGCTTTCAGTGCTGTTCCTTATGATAGCTGCTCACTATCCATCTAAATCTCTTAAGCACCTTAATTGGGACAACACAGGATTACAGTTAAGATATTGCAAGTGCTCTTTGAACTTGACTTAATTGCCAGGATGTACTGCTTACATAAGCAATAATATAAAATAACATCATGCTTTGTATCACCATTCAGTCAGCATTCTTGTGACTTAAAGTAAAAATTGTTTCAAACATCTGACCAATTTTTATTCCCCATTTGATTTATGTATTTAACTACCTATTCCCATCAATAAAGTACATTTAGGCAAACTCTAAATTCCTTTTGTAGTCGACAGCATTGTAATATATTCCACTGCCATGTAAGATATAGTAGCATTAAAATATGGCTGCAGATAATGAAAGGAACATTCACATAATTTATGCTTCAGGCCATGAATTATTTTAGCCTGTACCACAGAACCCAACACTCTTCCACATAATGCTTTCTAAATTATCATTAATGGATTTATTATAAACAGTGCAAAGGGATAATATGTTTTACAATGAATTCATAAGCTTGAACAAATAATAAAATGGTGATCCACCACTCTCATTAAGAGACATTGAATTTCTAAACTGGCACGATTTATAAACTTGGAAAAGGGACAAAGTCATATCTTACACATTACACAGCTCATGAGTAAGGTCTATTTTAACATTATGAAGGATAAATTCTTTGACCCTTAAAACCCATTTGTTGAAATACTCTGGTTAAGAATAAATACCCTGATTAAACGATTAGACCAAATGATGTACTACCATATTCCAGTTTCTCTATGTTACCATGCAGGAGCAGGGTTCAAATAAATTAAGACTACATTGAACAGTAATTGATTAGACTTTTGTCTAAACTGGCTGTAAAGGTTTTTAGCAAGTTGTTTGAATCATATGCATTCATATTGAATCCTGAATTGAATACCAGGAGAGGAAATCAGTTCAGTACAGACCTCATTGGTAGAGATCAGGAGCTATTCCCAAATTTATCTAACATGAAGCAATTCGGGATGAGGGCAGTTTTACAAGTTACTAAAAATAAACTTGCTCAATATGAGAAACCTTCCTGGATGATTGGAATCTTTGTCAGTCTGAGACAGGCATAACAAAATATTTTTTTCTGCTTACCAGACAAATCATATACAGATGCTGATAATTTATATTAATAAATTTCTTTTTAGAATTCAACACAAGCATGTTCTCTAAATTTGTATATGACACCAGGTTGGGAGCTGGTGGGGGTAATCAATACTTGGGGGGACTGCAAAAATTTCTAAGAGATATTAATAAATCCGTTGAATCAACATAAAATTGGCAAAACCATGTCAGCATAGATAAGTGTAAAATTTTATTAGCCAGGAAAAATAAGGATGTTGCAGATCACTTAACAAGGAGAGGGTATGGGAGCTCAAGTCCAAAAACTTAAATTACTGAAACTAGTAGCACAGGTTAACAGAGCCGTTGAAAAGTAAACTGAAAACTAAGATTCATTTCCAGAAGAATAACATTGAAACAGAAGGGGATTGTACTACGCTTATAACAAAGTCTTAAACATGCTGTGGCTGGCATTTTCTGGCTTTTTAACACTATTTAAAAAGATGCAGAAATACTGATAAGAGTATAAAAAAGATTTGCAAGGATGATATACAGGAATACAAGGTATACCCAAATGGAGACAGTGAACAGGTTCTTATAACGAGAATGCTGTGAGGTGACTTAAAAGAGGTAGTTAAAATAATTATTTGCTTTGATCGAGTAGAGAAGAAAAATTTTCCACTTTGTGGTAAATCAAATCCAGGGGCTGACAACAAAAGTGAATGGCAAATTTATAAGAAACTTCTAGGAACTAAAGCATAGTTAAAAGATAAATGCTCTTTATAAAGAGGCCAGTTAATCTCATCGGGAAGAAAGGGAGGGTTCTGATGATAAAGCTGGAGGTGGAAAGATAGCAGGAGGTTAATGGTATAATTGCTTCTCAAGCAGTTTTTTTCCCCAAATAGCCAACTTCTCTATTGCATTTCCTAGTAATTCTAAATAAAAATAGATGTGACGTCTTATCATTGTTTTAACAAGAACCAAAAGCATGTAAAAAATTGCACTATTAATGAGAACCTTCAGGACAAATACATCTAAGCAAGTGTATTATTACACATGGAGTAGCAGTGCAGCACGCAGGGTCCTGTCCAGAACTCATCTCCTCTGACTGCTTTCACTTTGGTTTTCTTTCGTAGCTTCTTTATTCTCACGTTAATGTACTTACCTTCTTTGGAGACATTGGCTCTTCAAGATGTACACAGCATCTGAGGCAAGGTTTCCTTCCACTGGCAGTGGTAGACAGAGACTACTTTGGTGCAGCATGGTGGAGATTGAGCCCATTGTGTGGGAGAAGGAGGGAGAGAGCCCAACATGGAGGAGAACAAGAACAGCACTGGGGAAAGCATTAGAGAGATTGTGGATGAAAGCAAAAGAGCAAGCCCAAAGTGGAGGAGATTGAGCCCAGCACGCGAGAAAGCACAGGAGAGAGTGAGGGACCGTGGAGGAGAGCAAGAGAGAGAGAGAGAGAGCCTAACACAGAGGAGATCGAGCCCAGCACAGGAACGATAGAGGTCTCCTGGCATCAGCGGCAATGGTAAGAGCAGACAGCCCGATGTCTCCCGACACCTGCTGGGGTAGCAAGCATTGGAGAGAGTGATCCCAACACAGAGGAGATTGAACCAGACTGGGGTTGTGAGCCAAATGGTGCTCAGTGGTTAACACTGCTACCTCATATTGCCAGGGACCCAGGTTCGATTTCAGCATCAGGTGACTGTGTGGAGCTTGCACATTCTCCCTGTGTCTGTGTGGGTTTCCTCCAAAGATGTGCAGATTAGGTGGATTGGCTGTGTTGAATTGCCCCATAGTGCTCAGGTCTGTGTGGATTAGGTGCATTAGACAGAAGAAAGGTAGAGTAATAGGGCAGGTGAATGGATCTGGTTGGGATACTCTTTAGAAGGTTGGTGTGGGCTTGTTGGTATGAGTGGCCTGTTTCCACACTGTGGGGATTCTATTTCTAACATGACTAAGCACTTAAGAAAGACTGCAAAATTGAACTTTTAACTTTATTCTTTGTTTTTCTACTTTGTACTGAGAAAGACTTCAAGTTGAATTTTTAACTCTATTTCCATATTTTTCTGCTTTGTATCTAAAACTTTGTACTTAGGTACATTTGTACCTGAGGTGGGATCATGAATGGCGCCATATTCTTTACTCTACTCTTCAAACCCTGTACTTGAGTACACATGACAGTAAAATCTAATTCTAAATGTCAACATTGTTTTTTTTTCTTGATTATGTAATTAATGCTGAAAATGTGTTACTGGAAAAGCGCAGCAGGTCAGGCAGATTAGATTAGATTACTTACAGTGTGGAAACAGGCTCTTCGGCCCAACAAGTCCGCACCGACCCGCCGAAGCATAACCCACCTATTCCCCTACATTTACCCCTTCACCTAACACTACGGGCAATTTAGCATGGCCAATTCACCTGACCTGCACATCTTTGGACTGTGGGAGGAAACCGGAGCACCCGATAAAAGGTAGGGAGGAGGGACTTGGGGGAGGGGCGTTGGAAATGCGATAGGTGGAAGGAGGTCAAGGTGAGGGTGATAGCCCAGAGTGGGGTGGGGGCAGAGAGGTCAGGAAGAAGATTGCAGGTTAGATTTTAACCTGCTATGTAATTAATGAGCAGATTATCCACAAACCACAATGTTACTATAAGTTTGGTTTCCATAAGATTTCTCCCATGTTTCTGCATCTAACTGACTGGAAATTGTGAAGTAACAGGTTCCCCATCCAATAAAGATTGACATGGCTTCTGGTATGCTACATGATCGACAGGAATCTTCAAATTCTACATTTGTAATAGCTCATCAGACTTTAAACAGACAAGTTTTCTATCTAAAAATTTAAGAACTGCAGATGTTGGAAATCAGAAACAAAAAAAAAGAAGTTGCTGGAAAAGCTCGGCACGTCTGCCAGCATCTGTGGAGAGAAAGCAGAGTTAATGTTTTAGGTCCAGTGACTCTTCCTCAGAATCGATAGTGGCCAGGAAAGAGTTGGTTTTCATGCAGAAGATAGGATGGGAGGAAAGTGTCAGAAGTAAATGATAGGTGGAGTTAGGGCGCAAAGAGAGGCTGAGGGGTGACCTTATAGAGGTTTATAAAATCACGAGGGCCATGGATAGAGTAAATAGATAAGGTCTTTTCCCTGGGATGGGGGAGTCCAGAACTAGAGGGTATAGGTTTAGGGTGACTGGGGAAAGATTTAAAAGGGACCTGAGGGGTAACGTTTTCACATCGAGGGTGGTGAGCTTATTGAATGAGCTGCCAGAGGAAGTGGTGGACGCTGGTACAATTACAACAGTTAAGAGGCATCTGGATGACTACATGAATAGGCAGGGTTTGGAGGGATATGGGTCAAGTGCTGGCAAATGGGACTCAATTAATTTCAGGATAACTGATCGGCATGGACGAGTTGGACAGAAGGGTGTGTTTCCATGCTGTACATCACGCTGAGTCTATGACTCTATAACAGTTGAACAGACAGAAGGGTGGAAAATGATCCACCTAGGAGAATGAAAAGTTACTAGGATAGTTACTACATTTGCTTGTACAAGGAGCCATAGCTGCAAATTGAGGGATGATAGATTTAAGACAGATGTTAGAGACAGGTTCTTCACTCAGTGAGTGGTAAGGGCGTGGAATGCCCTGCCTCCCAACGTTGTTAACTCAACTACATTAGGCGAATTTAAACAGTCCTTGGATAAGCATTTGGATGATGATGGGATAGTGTAGGGTAGTAGGCTTAGATTGGGTCACAGGTCGGCGCAACATCGAAGACGCAACAGGCCGACGGGCATGTTTTGCGCTGTGTTGTTCTGTGTTCTATGTACTAATGGGGACTGTTACTGGTTAACAATTATAATGGTTGTGTATAATAGCAGACCATGTGATAACAAAGGGATGGGACTTGGGGTAAGGACATGGGACATGTTCTATCTATTCTGTAGTAATTAGGATTTTTCTAGTAATATTTAAACTGGCACACCATCTGTCTAATATTAAGAAAAAACTATGGCAGATGAAGTTCAATGTAGTCAAGTCTGAGATCAGGCATCTATTATGGATCTAATGAATTAAATTCAAAATCTTTTCTACCAGGCCAACATGAACAAGTTCAGAAATTCCAGTTCACCTTTTAGCGAGTTTGATCCACAATAAAATATGTTTCCAATTCATAAGAAAGCAGGAAATTGCAGACTTGCTCAGATATTTGTGGAATCATTATGACTCTGAAGCCATTTAAAAATACTTCACAGGACCGACTGCAGGGTTCCAGTCTTTCAGCATCTTCATCACCCCCAATTTTCACAGGTGTTACACACAAATGTGGGCTGTTTGCCTGGTTGGCTCCATTGTAGAGACAGGCATCTCCTTGCTGAACTCTTCTGCAACATTGTGGGCGGCACGGTGGCACAGTGGTTAGCACTGCTGCCTCACAGCGCCAGAGACCCGGGTTCAATTCCCGCCTCAGGCGACTGACTGTGTGGAGTTTGCACGTTCTCCCCCTGTCTGCGTGGGTTTCCTCCGGGTGCTCCGGTTTCCTCCCACAGTCCAAAGATGTGCAGGGTCAGGTGAATTGGCGAAGCTAAATTGCCCGTAGTGTTCGTTAAGGGGTAAATGTAGGGGTATGGGTGGGTTTCGCTTCGGCGGGTCGGTGTGGACTTGTTGGGCCGCAGGGTCTGTTTCCACACTGTAATCTAATCTAATGTCCATCTTCTCCATGACTTATAGTTCACAGCCCCTCAGAGGAATGTTAAGCCAGTGTGGATATGAGAATCTTTCGAAATATGATTTCAAAAAGTCTTACCCATGTTCACACAGCCCTTCCATGTCTGCCATATCCCCACCATGCCAAGTCAATGCCAACTCGTGCAACCAACATCCCCAATAGCTTCCCAGAATGTCCATATCATTAGACAGAGGGGCGGCACAGTGGCTCAGTGCCTGACAGCACACAGCCTCAGGTGACTGTGTGGAGTTTGCACATTCTCTCTGTATCTACTCAGGTTTCTTCCAGGTGATCCAGTTTCCTCCCACAGTCCAAAGATGTGTAGGTTGGGTGAACTGGCCATGCTCAAATTGTCCATAATGTTTAGAGATAAATAGGTTAGGTGCATAATGTAGGGGAATGGGACTGGATGCGTTTCTCTCCAGAGGGTCGGTGTGGACTTGTTGGGCTGAAGGGTCTGTATCCACACTGCAGGGATTCTGTAGCAACCCAGAATCCTTCAATGTCAACTTGACTGATTTATATGTTGCACATAATAAGGACAAGTGCGAAACTAGTTAAACAATAAAACAAAAATCATGAGCCATGCCTCACTTAAAGAAAATACCGCTGCTCCTGCAAGCCAATGAAAATGTCAATGAATCATTAATGTATCAATAATAGAGGCTTCATATACTGTACTTCACACCCCTTAATCTTATCAAAGTAAACGCTCGAACATTGACAAAAAAGATCTCCAAAAGGGCAATTTGCTATAACCATATAAGGATGTCAATCAAGCCAAGTTAACATTTGAATTTTGTAAATAGAACACTTGACAGAATTAAAGTTTTTGCTTCTCTAAGCTCACAAGCAAGAATGCATAATGGTACTTTGGTGATTTTTCTTATTTCCCTGCACATTATTGTACAGCTTATTAATTATGCACATATAGTGCCCACTAAGTGCATGAGTCAACATTGTGTTAGCAAGATGTGGATATGGGGATGCTTGGAATTGTATTGGAGACCAGGAGGGTGGTTAGGGGCATGAGATGGCATGAGAAGGGATGGTGCAGGGGTGAGAGATGAGGTATAAAAGACCTGAAATGTGTAGGTTCTTGGTAAGCAAAAAGGAGTGAAAGATTACCAGAGATAGCAGGAGTACAAATTATGTCCAAATCAGTCATGATCTTATTGAATGTCAGAACAGGCTCAAAGACTGGAATGACATAATCATGTTTCTTGTCAAATGTTTATATCTATGTAAAATCTTTCAAGTAAACATTCAGCCCAACAGGTCTACACTGACCCTCCAAAGAGCATCCTACCCAGTTCCATCCCCCTACCCTATCCCTTAACCCTGCATTTCCCATAGCTAACGCACCAGTCTTCAACTCCACACAGACAGTCACCCAAGATGGAATCAAACTAGGAAGCAAAGTCTATTGAATCAAGGCAGCACTTTTATCCAGTCCAGTCCAACATTCCCTCAATTCCATGACTGTCAACCAACGGCTCCCTCTAGGGTCAGTGGACCTGACTCCATTCCACTCTTGGAAACATCTGTCCCCATACCTCCAGGACAGGAACAGTGTACATCAATGCAATTTCTACTGAGGTAGGTCCAATTTCCCTGCTGTGGTTGTCAAAATTCAATTCCAAGTCTGAGAAATGAATATATTTTCTGACAAGTGTTGCATGAGATTGGGGCAATTTTACTGATCTCATGGCATCATGAGAGTGGATGGTGTTTATTACATTCAGTTGCTATTATAGATTTGTTTGTTTTTCCACTTATTTATAAACTGTAAAGGTCACTGAATGGGCCAGCATTTATTGCCAGTCTCTAAATTCCCTGGAGAAGCAGATGGTGAACTGTCTTAGAACAAGAATAAACAACAAATCCCTTCACTGTGGAAACAGCCATTCAGCCAACAAGTCTACACTGACCCTCTGAACAGCATCCTACCCAGTTCCATCCCCCTACCCTATCTCCTAACCCTGCATTTCCCATGGCTAACACACCAGCCTTGAACTCCACACAGTCACCCAAGGCTGGAATCATACTGGCTTACTGGCGTTGTGAGTAGTGATGTTCCCAACATCTAATTTCTTCCAGTTCTGAAGAAGAGTCACCGGACCTGCAATGTTAACTTTGATTTCTCTTCACAGATGCTGCCAGACCTGCTGAACTTTCCCAGCTACTTCTGTTTTTGCATCTAATATCTTTGTATTTCCAGGTGGTATAGGTTGTGGGTTTGGAAGATACTGTTGAAGGAGCCTTGGTGAGTTACTTCAGTACATCTTGTAGGTGGTATGAACTGCTGCCATTGTGTATTAGTGCTTATGTGAATCAATATAAAAGTGATAGATGTAGTGCCAATCAAGTGGGCAGCTTTGACTTGGATGATATCAAGATTCTTGGATGCTGTTGGAACTGTACTCATCCAAGGAAATGTAGAATAATCCATTACACTCCTGACTTGCACCTTGTTGATGGCGGGCATGCTTTGAGGAGTCACGAGAAACTAAATAGTGACGAACATTGTGTAATAATCAACACACATTCCCAATTCTGATCTTCTGATGAAGGAAAAGGAAGTGATGAAGCAGCTGAAAATGTTTGGGTCTAGAACACTACCTGGAGGAACTCATGTGGAGTTGTCTGAGGACTTTTGTGATGGATGTCCAACAGGGACATTCACCTTCCTTTGTACTAGGTGTGACTGCAAACAGTGGAGAGCTCCCCCTGGTTCACATTGATTCCAAATTTTATTTGGGGTCCTTAATGCAATTCTCAGTGAAATGCTGCCATGATGTCAAGGGCAGTCGCTTTCACCTTCTGTCTGGAATTCAGCTCCTTTGTCCAAGTTTGGACCAATGAGGTCAGAGACCAAGATCCAGTACTCAAATTGGACATCAGAGAGCAGATAAAACCTTTGCAAATGCTGTTTGATATCACTGTCAATGACCCCTTCCATTAGTTTATGATATTGCAGAGCTGAGATCTGATCTATTGGCTGTGGGATCCCTTAATCTGTACTATTTTATCCTGTTTCTGTCCTTGGCACACATATTGTCCTGTGCCATAGCTTCACTCACCTGGTGGAAGCATCAAACCCACACCGATCCTCTGAACACTATTCCACTCAGACCATCCCTGCCCTCCAATCCCATAATCCTGCATTTACCATAGTTAATCCACTTAATTTACACATCCTTGGACATTGCACATGCCTGGCACTACTTCTGTCATGCTCTTCCACATGCTACTTTGAACCAAGATTGAACACTCCTTTTGATGCTAGATCTATAAGGGGTGTAATATATCGTGTCATAAGGTTACAGTCGGTGGCTGGATAACGTTCTGCTGATGATGATGGCTCATAGTACATCAAGGGTGTTCAACTTGAAGTTGGTAGATCTGTTCATAGTTTGGTAGCAATGTTACATAACACAATATAGAGGATCCTCAATGTGAACTCAGGACTTTGTAGATTTTATGGTCTTGTTGAGTCCTTCATCACCTTTTGTAGACCTATTCTGGCAATTATGCCCTTTCAGACTTTGCCAACTTGGTCAGTATTGGCGCTACTTAGGTCATCTTGATGATAGGTTTTAAAGACCCATCCCAGTAGCCCTTCACCTCAGTCCATTCTAAACCCTTGCCATCCTCAGTCACATTCAACATTGTGATGTTCTGACTTAACAGCTCAAGGGTGTGGTAGATGAATATCAGTACGAACTTTCTTTGCCAATATTTAACCTGATGCCAAGAGACTTTGTGAGGTTGGGAATTAATGTTAGGGACTCCCAGCTCAAATCCCTCCTGTCAGTATACTACCCAATGCCACCTCTCTGCAGGGTCAGTCCTGATGGAGAGAGAGTTCATACATAGGGATGATGGCAGTGATGTTTGTGACATTAGGATTTCATAAGTATGACAATGTCGGACAGTTGCTTGACTAGTCTAATGTGTAATAACAACTACCACTGGTTCATCTCTTCAATGATAGCCATGATATTGAGGTGCCAGTGTTGGACTGGGGTGGACAAAGTCAGAAGTCATGCAAGAACAGATTATAGTTCAATGGATTTATTTGAAGTCACAAGCTTTTGAAGACTGCTCATTCATCAAACTTTACCTGATGAAGGAGCAGCGCTCTAAACCCCTGCGATTTCAAATAAACCTGTTAGACCATAACCTGACATTGTATAACTTCTGACTTTATGCATCTCATCAAAGACTTTGACTGTAAAAGTTCTGGAGATTTTACTACATTCCTTGAGCTTGCCTTCTTCAGACTGAGAAAAGTTGGGTATTCCATCCCACTCCAGATTTGAGGAGAGACCTTGAGGAGTCAGGAGGTGAGTTACTTGCCGCAGTAATCCTCGTCTCTGACCTGCTCTTGCAGCCACTGCATTTATGTAGTGAATCCAGTTGAGTTTCTGGTCAATAGTAACCAATGAGGATGAGCCCTTCAGCATCGCTGGCTTAAATGAATGCAGTGCTTCCTACCATGAATTAATTCTCTATGATGATATGAAGTGTTTATGTTGAGATGAGGTCCTACAACAATTTTTAGATTGGATACATGAAATTGTCATGTCTCTTAAATCAAGAAATGAAGTGTGCAGTGAGCTGTCAGAACATGAAATGAAGTGTGCTCAAATGGAAACTGGATCTGTGGTCCTCCCAATTAAAGACAATGACATGTTGCAGCAATTGCTGAGTGTGGAGGATATGGTGGAAAAAAAGGGGAAGACAAAGAAAAATGGTTGTACCCCGAAATCCCCTATGCTGCCTGAGGAATTTAGCAGAGGAATTCGACAGGTGATTTCAGGAATTAGATGTTCTCAAACAAATCATCATATATGTCTCAAATCTATCCTTTAAGTCAACATCAGTGTGTCGGCCAGCAAATACCATCAGGTGCTTCATTTACAGTGTAGTGGAGTTGACACAGAGCTGCAAGGTTCCAGTGACACAGTGGTAGTATCGTTGCCACTTAAGCTGAAGCAACCCAGGTTCAAATCCCATGTACTCCTGCGATATCTAGCAGGATTACTGAGTAGGTTGATTAGAAGGTATTTTGATGTGGAGATAATTGCTGAGTGAAACTAATACTGTTCAAATGAAAGGGTGACATTTTTTTGCAAATTCATGAACAATATAAAATGCAGGTGAGATACCCATTATCTGATAGGCTTGGGACCAATCACACTTTGAAATTTAGATAATTTTGGTTTTCGGAGAAAAGGTAGTCAGCGCTTACCCAAGGTAGATTTTTCACCAGATTACAGTGAAAAAACATGAATGATGGGCTGCAGCTTTCAACAGGTCCAAGAGTTTGTTCAGAAATGTCATACATAGAGAAGCTTCAAAGAGTTCATTTATTTTTGAGTTTGAAACTCAGCATGTACAGGGGAGGATCCATACTGAAAATTCAACTGACCCCATCCCCAGCAAAAACTGACAGCGATCGCTGTTCCCAAGCCCCTAACAGTGATCACCCCAATTCCCTTCACAGTGACCATACCCTCATTGTGATAGGATTGAACCCCCTTACTGTCCACATTGATGACAGGATGCATTCAACAGACACTTTGGTTCATGAGTTCATAAGTTCATAAGATATAGGAGCAGAATTAAGCCATTTGGCCCATTGAGTCTGCTCCGCCATTCGCTGGTGGCTGATATGTTCCTTACCTCCATTTTCCTGCCATCTCTCCATATCCCTTCAACCCATTACCAATTAAAAATCTGTCTAACTCCTCCTTAACTTCACTCACTATCCCAGCATCCACCACACTTTGATGCAGTGAATTCCGCAGATTCACAACCCTTTGGGACTGCCCTCTCATTCTAGAATGCCCCACAAGAGGAAGCATCTGCACCATGACTATTTTACCCACACCTTTTATCATCTTGAATGCCTCAATTTGATCTCCCCTCATTCTTCTAAATTCCAGGGATTATAGGCCTAAACTGTTCAATCTCTCTTCATCTGTCAGAGATCCCTCTCATCTCTGGGATCAATCTAGTGAACCTGCTCTGAACTGCCTCCAAGGCTACTACATCTTTCCTCAAATGAAGGGACCAAAACTGCGCACAATATTTCAGGTGTGTTCTCACTAATACATTTTATAGTTGCAACAATACTTCCTTATCTTTATATTCTATTTACTTCACTATAAAAGCCAACATTAAATTTGCTTTCTTCATTATCTGCTGCACTTGCATGCTGGTTTTCTGTAGGCGAAAGTGAGGACTGCAGATACTGGAGATTAGAGTCAAGTTTGTGGTGCTGGAGAAGCAGAGCAGATCAGGCAGCATCTGAGGATCAGGAGAATTGATGTTTCAGGCAAGAGTCCTTCATCAGAAGTTCCTGATGAATAATTTCCTGATGAAGGGCTGTTGGCTGAAACGTCAATACTCCTACTAATTGGATGCTGCCTGACCTGCTGTGCTTTTCCAGCACTGCACTCTTGACTGCTAGTTTTCTGTGACTCATGAACGAGTACACCTAGATCCCTCTGTATCGGAGCACCCTGAAATCTCTCCCCATTAAGATAATAGGTCACCTTCCCATTTTTCGACCCACTTATACATGTTAAACTCCATCTGCCACATTTTGGCCCATTCTCCTAACCTATCTGAATCCATTTGTAAGGTTCTTATTTCCTCATTGCAATTTACCATCCGGTCTACTTTTGTGTCATCCGCAAATTTGGCTGTGGAACCTTCGATCCCTGTACCAAAGTCATTAATGTAGATTGTAAACCGCTGGGGTCCAAGGATCTGTGGCACCCCACTAGTTATATCTTGGCTTTTAGATTATGTCAGTTTTCGAACCTGCAGTTAAAGATTCCCAAACTGTACCCATTCCTGTACTTTTAAAGTGAAAGCTTAGTATGTCTCAGTTTTCTTCTAAATGAAGCTAATCAAATCCAACTATTGTGCCCACTTCCCAGATAATCGCTTGATGGATTGTGTACAATGTGCTGTCTCAAGCTATAAGGAAAGCTTCAAGGTACTGGCTGCAATATACAGTCACAGGTATCACATTGAGAGTCTGGGCTGCACATAAATTCAAAATGTGATCTTGGGCTTAAAAATGTTTTAGAACATTGGTTTAATGTGATGGTTGGGCTGTTGATTTTGAAAGTATTATTCTTTATCATGTATTTAGAATCATAGAGTGATAGAGTTGTACAGTATGGAAACAGACCCTTTGGTCCAACTCGCCCATGCTGATCAGATATCCTAAATTAATCTAATCCCATTTAACCAGCATTTGACCCATATTCTTCCAAACTCTACCTATTCTAATGCCCTATTCAGATGCCTTTTAAATCTTGTAATTGTACCAGGCCCTACCCCTTCTTCTGGCAGCTCATTCCTTACATGCACCACGCTTTGTGTGAAAAAGTTGTCCCTTTGGTCCCTTTTAAATCTTTCACCTCTCACCTTAAACCTATGCCCTCTAGTTATGGACTCTATTCATTACCCTCATGATTTTATAACTTACTTGTACTCAGCAAAGCATAAGTGTAGAGCTAATTTCCATCAATGATTTTCCCATCATGGAATCCCTTACTATCGACAAGAAATGGAACTGGAATAGCCGTATAAAATCTATGGCTGCAAAAGCAAATCAAAGGCTAGAGACCCTGTCATGATTAACTCATCTCCTGACACCCCAAACCCTGACTATCACCTGCAAGGCACAACTCAGGGCTGGGATGAAATAATTCTCATTTGCCTGGCTCAAGACAGCTTCAAGAATCTATTAGCTTGACACCATCCAGAACAAAGCAGCTCACCTAATAGACAGCACATCCTCAAATATTTTTGCTCTCCACTACAGATGTTCATTTACAAGGTTCACTGCAGAAATTCACCAGGGTTTCTTAGACAGCACCTTCTAAACCATTAGAATATAAAAGGACAAGGGCCATAAATACACATCCATCTGCAAATTCATCTCCAAGACTCTCACTGTCCTGACTTGGAAGTGTTTCATTCTACTTCAGAATCACTGGGTCAAAATCCTGGAACATCTTTCCTAACAGAACTGTAGGTGTACCTAAAGAAATAGATGGCAAGGTTCAAGTGGCAACTCAACATCACCTTCTGAAGGACAATTAGGAATAAATAATACATGCTGACACAGCCAGGATCATGCCTAAAAGTGGAACGACAAGTAGGTAAAGTGGTAAAGAGAGCATGTGTGATCCTTTCCTTCATGAGGTTGAGAAGATTTGTAGCTCAGGTTGAGGTTCTGGATGTAAGTTAGCTCGCTGAGCTGGAAGGTTCATCTTCAGACATTTCATCACCATGCTAGGTAACATCATCCATGAGCCTCTGGTGAAGTGCTGGTGTTATGTCCTCTTTTCTTCTGTTATGTGTTAAACACCTAAATAGGAAGCAGGCCATAACACCAGTGCTTCACCAGAGGCTCACTGCTGATGTTACCTAATATGCTGACGAAACATCTGAAAATGAACCTTCCAGATTCGCAAGTAAACTGACATCCAGATCCTTTCCTTTATTGGGTGAGGTTGTAAATGCAGGATTAGAGAGTTAATGTTGGAACTATATGAGATACTGCCTATCATGCACAAAGGTGTACACTTCTGTTCACAATGTTACAGCAAGAACATAGCTGTTCTGGAGAGAGTACAGAGAATATTTGCAAGATTGTTGCCAGAGTTTGAGGTGTCGGGAAAGGTTGGATAGGCTTTGATTAATTTCCCCAGAACAGAGGAAGCTAAGGGATGAATTACTTGAGGTGTGCTAAATAATTAGGTACTCAGATAGAATGGACAGGTTCCCCCGGTATAGAGTTAAGAAGTGGGGGACAGAATTAAAGTGATTGGTTGAAGGATTAGAAGGGATGGAGGAAGCAGGGGATGATGGGTGTCTGCCTGGAGTTTTGGTTGAGGGGGAAACCAATGACTCATTTAAAGGAACTTGGATCTGCAACTGAAGTGCCCTAATCTGCCAGGTTACATACCAGATGCTGAAAAGTGAGATTAGAATGGGTAACTATACCATCCATGCAGACATGGGGTGAATGGTCTCGCTCTGTACTGGAAGTTGTTGATTGCCCTATGGTTCTAAATCTTGTTTTTTTAGGAATTTTCATAGGACCACGGAACTATTGTGCAAGTGGTGGCAATTCAGTCCATCATGCCTGCGCTGGTTCTATTACCTCATGTCAATCTGCCCCCTTTTCCTCTTTTATACATTTTAAAATTTTATTAATTCTGAGGTTGAAGTAATTGTCTGCTACTTTTAGTAACTCTAAGAATATGTCTGTTTATTTCTTTACCTGTTGGCAAACAATAATACCATGCTCCAAATTATGCATTAACTTTTCAGCTTCTGACTTAGAATCTAAATTAGAAACTGTTCTGTACTTTGTGAGTAATTTTCCACATGATTTTCAGTGTTATATTCTATTTGGCTTTGCTCAGAAATTAAATTTTCTTGACAATGTTGATTCTGATGTCAGGTATTTTATTTTCTCAAAAGATTCTATTGTACAGGAATTACTCCTTTTTGCATTGCTTTTAGGCATGATCCTGGCTGTGTCAGCATGTATTATTTATCCCTAATTGTCCTTCAGAAGGTGATGTTGAGTGGCCACTTGAACCTTGCCAACTATTTCTTTAGGTACACCTACTGCTGTTTTGCAGGGTTTTCCCAGTGTTTGCTGTTTTATTGTAAGATTCCTGCTCTCTTTACGGCTACAATGATGGTCTTCCTGCCTATCGGAGCATAAGAGAGGTTTTCCATTGTGTTAAGAACATTTCGTAGAATCCCAACATGGTAGAAGCAGTCCAGCAAGTCCACACTGACCCCCTGAAGAGCATCCCATCCTATTCCTGCATTTCCTACAGCTAATCCACCTCATCCACACATTCCTAGATGCCATGGGCAATTTCCCATGGTCAATCCACCGAACCTGCATAAGTTTGAACTATGGGAGGAAACTATAGCCACCCAGAGGAAACACACACAAACATGAGGAAAATGTGCAAACTCCACACAGACAATCACCCGAGGCTGGAATCAAATCCAGGTCCCTGGCGCTGTGAGGCAGCAGTGCTAACCACTGACCTACAATGCGGCCCTTCTTTGAGTTAGCCATTGAATATTTGATCTCTATGGCTTGATTCTTAAAATTTTCCACTTTCCCCATTTGGATTATATGATTTTATCCTGGCCCTGTTATAGCTATCTTTTTCAAATGTGCCTCTTGTTATCCACAGACCATGGTAGCGACACCAAAACGAGCTGTTATTTCTTTTTTAAAAGTCTCATCTGTTCAACCTGAATTACTGCACCTTTGTTTCTCTCTGATATCAGGGATTTGTTTTAATGCATGCAGTTTCCTGTTTGTTTGTTTGATAGCTGACCTCAAAATTGACATTGATTCCACAGGGCACCCCTTGAGATGCCTTGAAGCTGCTGATTTCTGCTTGTCCAATTTGTCTCTTATCAGGTCTGAAATTCTTCCGGGTGTTCTTTGAAGTATCCTTCAGAGTTGAGTGTTGCTACAGGGTCTTGGGGTCTGTTATTCTCAGTACTATCGGTTTTCCTTATGATCCCCTCAGTTTCCAACAGACTTGGAACTGGTGCTGCCAAATTAAATATTTAGATTCCGCACTGATCAGTCATGGTCTTATGAAATCTTATCAAGGTTCAAGGGGTAAAGTAACCTACATCTGTTCCGAAATTGTCCATTTGTACAAATCAACATGTTTCATGTGTGCTGCAGTCCATATTTTCTCAATGTACAGGTTGAAATGGCTTTTCTATTATTGTCTAGTGTATGAGGATAGTCAACTTCTGATTTAATGAAAAGTCTTGTAGTGTAAACACAATGTAGTTTAATGCATCTCTGCAACTATTTGTAGGTTATCATAATAGGCTGAACATTCCTAAATACTGGAGGAATGAGCTTTAGAACTGCATCTCATTAGATCTTACTTTACTCTCTGCTAAATTCACATGAAACTTCAGGGGTTGGCACAGTGGCTGCCTCACAATGCCAGGGAGCCAGGTATGATACCACCCTTGGGTGTCTGTCTGGATGGAATTTATACATTCTCCTTCTGTCTGCATACGTGTTGTCCAGGTGCTCCAGTTTCCTGCTGCATTCCAAAGATGTGCAGGATCGGTGGATCGGCCATGGGAAATGCTGGGTGATGGGGTAGAGGTGGGTGGGATGCTCTTAAGCGAGTCAGTGGAAACATGTGGGCTGAATGGCCTGCTTCCACACACATTGTCAAGCATTAAACCTTTCCACTCCCTTTTAGATCTATTTACAACAATAAATAACTGGGATGGGATTTCTATTGGAAGCAGTTGAATGAAATGAATGTTTCCCTCGTGCGACATGGTCATTGCTGACTAGCCAAGTTGATTGTTGGTCTCTTGTTGCCCCTTGAGAAAGTGGTGATGAACTGCCTTCTTGAACCACTGAAGTCTATCTGCTATAGGTAGACCCACAATGCCATTAAGGAGGGAAATCCAGGATTTTGATGCAGTCATAGTAAAGAAACATCAATATATTTCCATGTCAGGATGGTGAGGGGCTTGGAGATTAATTTACAGGTGGTGGTGTTCCCATATATCTGCTACCCTTGTCCTTCCAGATGAAGTGGTCATGGGTTTGAAGGGTGCTAACTAAGGAACTTTGGTGGATACATGCAGTACATCTTGTAGATTGTACACAGTGCTGCTACTGAGTGTTGGTGGTGGAGGGAGTGGATGTGATGCCAAACAAGTGGGCTGATTTGACCTGGGTGATGTCAAGCTTCGTGATTAGTGTTGGAGCTGCACCCATTCAGGTGAGTGGTGAGTATTCCATCACACTCCTGACATGTGCCGTGTAGATGATGATGGGACTTTGGAAGTTGGAGACAAGTTACTCATCGCAAACCCTCCTCTCACTTATCTCTACCTATCACCTTCATCCCCTCCCCCACTCACCTATTGTACTCTATACTACTTTCTCCCCACCCCCACCCTCCTCTCACTTATCTCTCCACCCTTCAGGCTCTCTGCCTGTATTCCTGATGAAGGGCTTTTGCCCAAAACATCGATTTTACTGCTCCTCGGATGCTGCCTGAACTGCTGTGCTCTTCCAGCATCACTGATCCAGAATCTGGTTTCCAGTAATTTGCAGTCATTGTTTTTACCTGCTCTTGTAGCTGCTGAGTTTGTAAGGCGAGTCTGGTTGAGTTCGTGGTCAATAGTAACCTATAGGATATTGATAGCGGGAAATAATAATTCTACCGAATGTCGAAGGATGGTGGTTAGATTGCCTCTTATTGGAGATGGTCAGTGAATGGCATTAGTGTGATGCGAATGTTACTCGCCACTTGTCAACCCGAGCCTGAATATTGTTCAGATTTTTTTGCATTAAAACACGGACTGCTTTATTTGTAACTCAGATTGAAAGACGTTTATATGATTAAGTTGACAATCTCATTGTGCATGTGTGATGTACATCTTCATTTTACTTTGTTTTTGAGAGGGAACTGTTTTTTTTGTGCTTTCCTTGCACCTAGTGAATAAAGTTTAACCAAAGAATGACTCTAGGCAACTGTCAAGATGTGACATATTAAGGACAGCATCGCAATATTTATTTTTTGTGTAATCTCGAACAACTTTTACCATGCCATCACCACAGTAGCAGCTAAGTTTCTGGAATAGCCTATATTGATGCCCACATGTCCACAATTTCTGCAAGATTTCTCAAGTGGGAAGTCAATGAAGCCATCAGAGAAACTATACAAATGGGTTAAGACAATCCTTCCCTTAAGGATTCTGTCAATGACCTGATGTTAAAATGTCAAATTGTTTCTGAATTTAACTGTATCATTCTAAATGCTTAACTGCCTTTTGTGAATTTTAACCATGCTCAGTATTAAAAAAACACCCTCTAGCTTTACTAATCTTCTCTTAATATACCCTGGCTTTTCAAACCCCAGTACTTCTTCATTGATTTCCTCCTATTTACCCTGCACTGAAAACAAAACACGATAAGAAACACAGAAGCCTTTTTGCTTGCTACTACAGCCGACATTAGTTGAGGTAAATCAGACAGTGTTTGAATAAATTGTAGCATAACAATCTCACCATTGTTGACTTTGATCTGAATGGCTTATCTTCAAAGATGCTAATGATAGATGGAATGACTCATTCCTCACTTAAATTATTAACATTGAGTCTTCGCAGAAGGTATTTAGAAAGAGAAGTGCATAGTGGGGTCAGCAAGTAGTTTAGCTTTAGCACTGGGAATACCAGATCAATAGTTCATGAAGAAAACATAATTTCAAGCAGGCACAAACAGTGGTGACCATGAATTGTACGCTATCCAACAGAGTTTCAGCAAAAGATGTTAACAACACTGGAACATATTGCATGGCATACCAACTCATAACACTGTAAAGCTGCTGCTCTTGATGTAGCCACCAGCCCCTTTTAAGTATAAGAAACTAAAGGGTCTGCTTTGTCTAATGAGGTAGAGGAAAGATACATCCTGGGCTAACCAGGTAAGTCTCTTGCAGTTAACAAGATATAGAATCATGGAATGCCTACAGAATGGAAGCAGGCCATTTGGCCTGTCGAGTTCACACTGACCCCCCAAATAGCATTCCAAGCCATTATTCTATCCATGTAATTCTCCCATGGTTAATCCACCTAGCCTGCATGTCCCTGGACATTATGGGCAATTTGCAATGACCAATCCAATAACTTGTACATTTTTGGACTGTGGGAGGAAACCCATATAGGGAGAGCATGCAAACTCCACACAAACAATTGCCTAAGGGTGGAATCAAACCCGGGTGCCTGGCCCTGTCAGGCAGCGGTGCTACCCACTGAGCCACTGTGCCACCCACAGTTTATTAGATGTTAGCAACTAGTTAATAGGTTACAATAGGCATAGTTACAGAGACTTTAAGGAGGGCTGATATCAAGTCTCGTGCTTTGAGATTCTGCTCACCAATTCATGTGGCATTATCACAGTGGGTGATGCTTATGACACCTCTCAGTATTACCTTTTGCTGACCCATATACAACAAAAACATCAGAAATGGTGACCTGAGCAGTCTAATGACTCAAGGGAGCATATGTTTCTTGAAGGAGAAGACAAAAGTGCAACATTTACAACTTGATTGTAAGAGAGGTTCATCTAACCTGGGATGACCAGACTTGGAGCCTAAAACCGGGAAGTTGGTTTTCAAGTTGGAGCGTCTAGGCTTGACCAAAAGATTTGTACAGGAGATACAATGGCAGTGGGTGTAAAATAGTGGACATGAAGCTGGGAAAAAAGGTTGAAGAAAAAGTCATACCGTAAGGCAATCTCAGGATTAAACCTATTAGCATGTGATAGATAGGATGGGTCAATTTTTGTCAGAGAGTGTGGTACTGGAAAAGCACAGCATATCAGGTAGCATCCGAGGAGCAGGAGAATTGATGTTTTGAGCATAAGGTCTTCATCAGGAATTCCTGATGACAATTTTATGCTCAAAAAGTCGATTCTCCTGTTCCTTGGATGCTGCCTGACCAGCTGTGCTTTGCCAGTACCACTCTTCGACTCTGATCTCCAGCATCTGCAGTCCTCACTTTCTCCTGGGTCAATTTTTGGCCTAAGTCATGAAGCTTGTGGGGAAAGCTTTCGAAATCACATGTCCACTAAAGTCATTGAATGGAACCAGGCCATTGGGAGAGATTTAAACTCAACCGGAAAGCACATATACCTTGGCTGATCACTGAGAAGCATTGCAACATGGGTTTTTGTGAGAGGGAAAGCCATTGCAGCACAGAATCATTGAAAATGTTCCTACGTAAAGTGAAGCTAGCAAAGTTCTCCAAGGGTTAAGTGAAAATAGGAGTTTAAGGAAATATTTTCAAATGGAGAAGGGAAGAGAATTACAGAACAGATTTCTAGGGATGGGTGATACAGGAATGGGAGTGAGGGGAGAATTGAACAGCAACCCGTGGAGTAGCTCCCAAAGGCACTGCCATGATGAGAATTGAAAGTAGCTGGATGCAATACAATGAATCTGTAGGCTACCTCCACCTTAATCTCAGACAGAGGCAGGATCATTTCAGAGTGCGTACTGGCACAAGACAACGAACCCTTCCTTTCACTTTATACGTCACCTAAGGAACTTTGCTTGGCTTGCACTTTGACTGCTTTTCGTAGTTTCTGAGGTATCGTTTGAATGTATTACTCAGATTGCTGTGAGTTCACAGGTTAAGTGGGGGCTGAGGAGAAGGTTTGGGGAAGATATGAAGCTAGGATGGGTACACAGAATAATTGCAGGAGTAGGGTCTGTGAGGTGGAGCGATGGGAATGACAGAGCCCCTGTCCTTCAGATGTATAGGTGGAAATGGGATTATCTAAATATGTGTGTTGGCCTGAAAACTTATTTTAGTTATTCAAGCTCAGAATGACAAACACAGAGCTGGGAGTCACTCGGATGAAGTGTTGGTGAATTAACATGGTTTATGAGACAATACTAGTCTGCCAGTTACTGCAAGACCTGGATCGGTATTGCTGGTCTCCCTAAAATGTATAAGCATCGTGTTTCTCCAGAGCACCCACTATGTCCTCTCCCTCTTCCAACTTGTTGAGTGGAAGAGTAATATATCACTCCCTTTTGTTCCTCCAGCTCTAGGCCTCTTTAATTAGCTATGTGGCGTATGTAACAGATGACAATAATATGGAACACCCTGGTTGTCTTATATTAGAGACACCACTCCACAGTTAAGGCAACAGAAGCACACCTTTCACCTGCTGAAGTTCTATTCATTGCAAGCTCAAGATTATTCTAGTTATAATGCCTTTCATTGTAATGCTCTGGGTCGTTGGCTGCTAGCAGTAGCTGGACTTCAGAGACTTTTTTTTGAGGTATATGGTGTGTTCATCCCTGGTGCCCTGATCGTTATGTGAGCACTACCAACAATCCCTAGATCTTATGAAATCTATTAGTTGCAGCAAGTCACTCAGTGCCTGTGCCTTTGTGTCATAATAGGCATATTCCCCTGCCCTCTGGAATAGGGCATCATTTTGAGCTACCATCTGTTTAATGCCACCCATGTCTGTACTTGAACCCTGAAACCATCCAGATGCATAGAATTCTGAGCCATAGGAAGGTGGACACCTTCAGGCATGGGACTGCCATGGGCACTGTGAGATATTAGGTCACTTTGCACCACAATAGAGATACCTGGTACCATCTCCTTCAACACTGGTGCTCTGTCTTTTGTTGATTGCTCACTATTGACACAACTAATATCATGAGTAGCGCCTTCTTCCTCTTGCAATGACACAAAGATGGGTGGTGGTACAGGTAGAGTCGAGGAATTGGGGAGACTGCATAAGGACTCAGACAGGCTGGGAGAGTTGGCAAGGGAGAGGTAGATGGATACACTGTGGGAACGTGTACAGTTATGCACTTGTTAGGAAAAATACAAGTCTGGACGATATCCTAAATAAGACAAGGGTTCAGAAATCTGACTTATAAAGAGAGTAAAGATCCTAGTTCAGGACTGTCTCAAGGTTAATATGCAGGTTCAGTGGGCAGTTAGGAAAACAAATGCAATGTTGGCATTCATTTTAAGAGGGCTAGAATACAAGAACAGAGATGTATTGCTGCACCTGTAAAAGGTTTGTGTCAGACAGCATTTGGCATACTGTGAATCAGTTTTAAGTCCCCTATCAAAGGAAGGATGTGCTGGCATTGGAAGAGATCTGGAGGAGGTTCACAAGAACAGTCTCAGCTTGTCATATGTGGAGCGGTTGAGGACTCTGAGTCTTTATTTGTTCAACATCCAAAGAATGAGGAGAGAATACCATTAAAACTTGCAGACGCCTGGATAAAGTGGAGGTGGAGAAAGTATTTCCACTAACAGGAGAGACAAGGGGCTGAGGGAACACCTCTGAGAGCAGGGACACGAGCAATAGCAAATCAGGGCCACTATTTAAGCAGCAAAATGTAACTGTCCATCCATTATATGAGTTGGCTAATACCTCAATTAAACCTAATGATCCATGGCTGTGTTGCTTTCTAGGTTCTTTCTGATGTCTTCCATATACCATGTGCTTAGCAAAGGAAAAGCTCAGATTGGTCAAGTGAGATTATCTAATTGGCTCCAGAAGTTGCTTTACAGTCACTTTAGGTAGAATGTGGTGAAGGTCACCCTGAAGCACAGAGACATTGACACCACTGACTGGGTGGAGAAAGCTGCTGATCGATTAGCACAGCACCTCCTGATCTATCAAGGTACAAGCCTCTTCTGAGCTCAGTGTCTCAGCTGCAAGGTGGAACAGTGAGAATGGAAGAAGGGAATGAAAGCTAAGGTACGGCTGTGAATTCCATTTTCCCAGATCGCAACATGCCCCACTTCCGGAAAATGTGTAGATTCAAAAGTCATCTGAGAACACATTGAGCCTGACATCCTCAATTCTGAGTGACTGCTGACATCAAACATCTCTATCCTGTTGCTGAAAATTGCATCAGATTTCAGAAGGCCCTCTGCCCCTTTCAGAGAATGTGGTTTTTCACGTTGCTCCTGTAATCACTTGAAAACCACTGGTAAAGCTAAACTAGTTCCCTGATATCTAAATCACTGAAACTAGCCTTGTCATTAGTATTGGTGTTCATTTGCTGTGACATTGCCTTAGACAGCTGGGTTGGCTATAATATAAAATCAGAGTCATAAGGAAAATACCGTGACATTTCTCACCACAAAATGTCCCTACTCATTTTTGGATCATCTGGTTTGATTTGATTTCATTTATTGTCACATGTAGCTCAGTGGTTAGCACTGCTGTCTCACAGCTCAAGGGACCCGCATTCAATTCCATCCTCGAGTGACTGCGTGGAGTTTGCACATTCTCCCCGTGTCTGTGCGGGTTTCCTCAGGGTGATCCATATTCGTCCCACAATCCAAAGATGTGCCGCTTACATGGATTAGCATGCTAAATTGCTCATAGTGTTCAGGGGTGTGTAGGTTAGCTGCATTAACCACAGGAAATGGGGTTTCCCCATAGGGTCGGGGGATGGGTCTGATTGGGATGCTCTTTGGAGGGTCAGTGTGGACTTGTTGAGCTGGATGGCATGTTTCTACACTGCAGGATTCTATTTTATGCATACAGTGAAAACTTTGGTTTGCATGCAGTGCAGCAGAACACAAAGATAATAGGGTGATTGAACAGAATGACGAATACAAAGCTGTAAAGAATTTGTATATAAAGCGAGATCAACATGAGATTTGAAATTTGAGAGACCCATTCATCAATCTAATAACAGCAGGTAATAAGTTGTCCTTGAGCCTGTTGGTTCATGTGTTTAAGCTTTTGCCTTTGTTGGCTACATTCAAGTATGGTAAAAACAATGACTGCAGATGCTGGAAACCAGATTCTGGAACAGTGGTGCTGGAAGAGCACAGCAATTCAGGCAGCATCCGAAAAGCTTCGAAATCGACGTTTCAGGCAAAAGCCCTTCATCAGGAATAAAGGCAGAGAGCCTGAAGCGTGGAGAGATAAGCTAGAGGAGGGTGGGGGTGGGGATAGAGTAGCATAGAGTACAATAGGTCAGTGGGGAAGGAGATGAAGGTGATAGGTCAGGGAGGAGAGGGTGGAGTGGATAGGTGGAAAAGGAGCTGGGCAGGTCGGACAAGTCCGGACAGGTCAGGGATCGAGTTGCTGGAGGTTAGAAGCTAGGATGAGGTGGGGGAAGGGGAAATGAGGAAACTGTTAAAATCCACATTGATGCCCTGGGGTTGAAGACCTTTGTTCATGGGATAGAATTTGGCACCCATTCACACACTTTCAAGGCTATTTCAAGGCTAGGGTGTACAAGTGATGATGCATTCAGTGACTGTAATCCTAATTCAGTGCAATGTGGCTTTTGTCTTTTCTTAAAAACCATGAAGAGATTTCTCACCATGACCTTCCTCCTTTCTGCAGTCCTAACTGGCTGACCCCTTATTCTGTGACTATAACCCTCCCTACCATCCATCCTTCTTTGTTGCAAAGTCTTCTGCTTCAATACCCTGGATATCTTTCTCTGTCTCTCTGTTTTATAATTAATGATGAATAAACCTACTGTAATCGTGTACTTCTATGGAATTACTCAGACAGCCAGATCTCATATCTCAATCATGTAAAACACTTAAATCCTGAAACATTTTAAAAATCATAGTCGTAGATTTATAGAAGAGGTAAAGTTGTCATAATCT
>NC_057739.1:10203568-10251424 GCF_004010195.1 Chiloscyllium plagiosum | reverse complement strand
TGCTGGGCCTCCTCCACCGCCGCTCCCTCACCACCAGACGCATGGAAGAAGAACGCCTCATCTTCCGCCTCGGAACACTTCAACCCCAGGGCATCAATGTGGATTTCAACAGCTTCCTCATTTCCCCTTTCCCCACCTCATCCTAGTTTCTAACCTCCAGCAACACGATCCCCTTGACTTGTCCGGACTTGTCCGACCTGCCCAGCTCCTTTTCCACCTATCCACTCCACCCTCTCCTCCCTGACCTATCACCTTCATCTCCTCCCCCACTGACCTATTGTACTCTATGCTACTCTATCCCCACCCCCACCGTCCTCTAGCTTATCTCTCCATGCTTCAGGCTCTCTGCCTTTATTCCTGATGAAGGGCTTTTGCCCGAAACGTCGATTTCGAAGCTTTTCGGATGCTGCCTGAATTGCTTTGCTCTTCCAGCACCACTGATCCACATTCAAGTGTCCACATGAGAAGCTAACTTGTGGTAACTTCACAACAAGGAGCTATAGTACTTGAACTAAAACAACAAATTTTAATTCTTCTTGTTAGAGGGTAAGCACAGTTACACTCTTTCAGCATTCTCAACATTCATCAGAGGCAAAATTAACCTCATGGGATCTTCACCCTTGTTATAAATCCCTTCAGCTTCTTCTGCTTACAATGCCCAATTCACCAGAATAAATTGGCATTCTGCCTTTACAATGCTGCAGAAAGAAAAGAATAAATTCTATCATTTTTTTAATGATTCCAAATTCTACCAGGCAATGCGAACTTTCACAATTAAACTTGCCAAGGCCAATAGCAGACAACTTGAACAGAAGACCTTGATATAACCTCTGACCTTGAACATTGAAATTAAAAGTGAAAATAGAATCTCAAAATAACAGCAAGTCTTTCTCATCTTTCAATGAAACACAGTATCCAGACATACAGAAGTCAGAATAAATGTAATTCCAGATAATGGGTATCTAAAGATAACATCTGTACTAGCAGAGGTTGCAGTGTGTGAATGGTGTATGTTGTCGTGAAGGACATAAAGCAAGAGTACAGTGCTTATGTTGTTGAATGTGATTGTGGAGAAGGAATAGTGTTCCTATCCCTAAACTGGAAAGCTTGAGTTCAAGTGCTACCTATTCCAGACAAGTGTCAAATTAGATCAATGATAAATATCCACTGGAGTACTGTGAAATCACATGAGCTACAGTACACCATATTCCAAATTCATTCTGTCTTTCAAAAAATTGAGTAACATGCCGTCAATTACTTTACGCTCAGTTTGCTGGTGCTTCCTTGGTGGTTCAAAGATGAAATCAATTCATTTTAATTAATTAATAAATGTCAAGTTTACAGAAGAGCCTGATGTCGGTGGTGGGCAAGTTGTTGGAGGGAATCCTGAGGGACAGGATGTACATGTATTTGGAAAGGCAAGGACTGATTAGGGATAGTCAACATGGCTTTGTGCATGGAAGGTCATGTCTCAAGAACTTGACTGAGTTTTTTGAAGAAGTAACAAAGAGGATTGATGAGGGCCAAGCAGTAGATGTGATCTATATGGACTTCAGTAAGGCATTTGACAAGATTCCCCTGTGCTGTTCCAGCAATAAAGTTAGATCTCACAGAATACAGGGAGAACTAGCCATTTGGATTCAGAACTGGCTCAAAGCTAAAAGACAGAGGATGGTGGTGAAGGGTTGTTTTTCAGACTGGAGGCCTGTGACCAGTGGAGTGCCGCAAGGATCGGTGCTGTGTCCTCTACTTTTTGTCATTTACATAAATGATTTGGATGTGAGCATAAAATGTGCAGTTAGTAAGTTTGCAGATTACACCAAAATTGGAGGTGTAGTGGACAGTGAAGAAGGTTACCTCAGATTAAAATGGGATTTTGATCAGATGGGGCAATAGGCTAAGAAGTAGCAGATGGAGTTTAATTTCGATAAATGTGAGGAACTACATTTTGGGAAAGCAAATCTTACAGGGCTTATAGACTTAATGGTAAGGTCCTAGGGAGTGTTGCTGAACAAAGAGACCTTTGTTCATAGCAGGTTCATAGCTACTTGAAAGTGGAGTCGCAGGTAGATAGGATAGTGAAGAAGGCATTTGGTATGCTTTCCTTTAGATTAGATTCCCTACAGTGTGGAAACAGGCCCTTCGGCCCAACCTGTTACACTGACCCTCTGAAGAGTAACCCACCCAGACCCATTTCCCTCTGACTAATACACCAAACACTATGGGCAATTTAGCATGGCCAATCCACCTAACCACATCTTTGGACTGTGGGAAGAAACCAGAGCACCCATAGGAAACCCACGCAGACACTGGGAGAATGTGCAAACTCCACACAGACAGTCGCCAAAGCTGGAATCGAACTTGGGACCCTGGTGCTGTGAGGCAACAGTGCTAACCACTGAGCCACCATGCCACCCAAGAAAGAGGATTTTAAAAGCTCTTTATTGGTCAGAGTATTGAGTACAGGAGTTGGGAGGTCATGTTGCGGCTGTACAGGACATTGGTTAGGCCACTGTTGGAATATTGCGTGCAATTCTGGTCTCCTTCCTATCGGAAAGATGTTGTGAAACTAGAAATGGTTCAGAAAAGATTTACAAGGATGTTGCCAGGGTTGGAGGATTTGAGCTATAAGGAGAGGCTAAACAGGCTGGGGCTGTTTTCCCTGGAGCATCGGAGGCTGAGGGGTGACCTTACAGAGGTTTACAAAATCATGAGGGCATGGATAGAATAAATAGACAAAGTTTTTTCCCTGGTGTGGGGGATTCCAGAACTAGAGGGCACTAGAGTGAAAGAGGAAAGATATAAAAGAGACCTAAGGGACAACATTTTCACGCAAAGGGTGGTAGTTGTATGGAATGAGCTGCAAGAGGAATTGGTGGAGGCTGGTACAATTGCAACATTTAAATGGCATTTGAATGGATATATGAATAGGAAGGGTTTGGAGGGATATGGGATGTGTAGGGAGGTGGGACCAGATTGGGTTGGAGTATCTGGTCAACATGGACAGATTGTTTCCAAGCTGTACATCTCTATGGCTATAACTCTAAATCTAACGTTTCTGGACAAGATAAGTGTTTATATTTCCAATATCTAATCAGAATTCATCTCTGCCTTTGGTGTTTCTAAACTTGACTTCACCAATGATTCTAGCTCACCCTCCCATATTCCAGTCTGTGTAAACTTGAGGCCATCTCAAAATCTGCTGCCTATCTCCTTACTCATACCAAACACCGTCACTATTACTCTTTTTTTGTTGACCTACATTGACTTATCTTGATTAAGCATTATTTTACAGTCCTCTGCAAACCTCCACCACCACATCTCTGCCTGCCATCTCTGTATTCACGCCCATTCCAGAAAACATCCAGGATATCTGTGCTCACCTAATTCCGAATTCTTGAGAATCACTGACTTTGATTCATATACCATTTGCGGCCATGCCGTCAGCTGCCTAGGCTCTAAGGCCTGAAATTTCCTTAAAGTTAATTCTTCCTTTAAAAAGCTCCTTGAACCTTATCTCTTTGACCAACATTCAGCTCTAGTGCCCCCTTATGGGCTTCATTACCAATGTTTTTTTATAATACACCTGTGAAGTCATAGAATCATACAGCATGCAAACAGACCCTTCAGTCAAACCATTCCATGCATGCCATAATCCCAAACTAAACTAGTCCCACCTGCCTGTGCTAGGCCCAAGTCTCTCCAAACCTTTCCTATTCATGTACTGACCCAAATGTCTTCTAAACATTGTAACTGGGCCAACATCCACTACTTCCTCTGGAAGCTCATTCCACACACAAACCACACCACTGTGTAAAAATGTTGTCCCTCATGTCTTCTTAAAATCTTTCTCCTCTCACCTTAAAAATATGCCATCCAGTCTTTAAATGCCCCACCCTAAGGAAAAGACACTTACTATTCACCTTATCTATACTCCTCATGATTTTATAAACCTCTATAAGATCATCCCTCAACCTCCTACACCCCATTGAAACATGTCCCAGCCTATCCAGACTTTCCTTATATCTCAAACCTTCCATTCCTGACAACATCCTAGTAAATCTTTTCTGAACCCTCTCCAGCTTAATAATATTCTACCTATCAAAGGGTGTCATATGTGTCCTAGGATGTTTCATAACATTAAAGGGATCATATAAATACAGGTTGGCATGCCTCTAAATTGATTATTCTCTCAAAGAGTCATAGACTTGGGGGCGTTGATAACATTATTGAACTCGTACCTCAGAGGCCCAGATTCACGGTTTGGCAGCTGGTGGAATTTAAATTCAATGAATAAATCTGGAATACAAAGCTAATCTCACAACTGGATCATGAAACTGGTATTGAAGATTATTATTATGCAGGAGTTGACACCTACCCTTACTATATTGCAGTTGACTCTTAACTGTCCTCTGATATGGCTTATTCATTACTAGGGCAATTAGGGATAGAGAAGAAAGGCTGGTTTGCTATGATGCTGACATCCCATGAAAGAATGAAGTGAAAAACGAACTGTAGGAGTGATGATGAGTTGAGTTTAAAGCTAGATACTTTCCATGCAGGTGTAGCATCCAATTACAATGCTAATTATGAATTCAGGACAGTTACTTTTCCTGTTCTGTTAGTGAACAGCATTATGTAGGCAGTCAAATTGTAGGAATCACAGATATAAAGCTTGTGGAATAGCTCCTCCAGCTGTTAGGTTCATAAACAGTTTTCACAAAAGCTACAATATAATTGTCTTGCAGCACAGGCATTGGAATATATATTAAAAAACACTGACTTACTACCTAAGATACTACACTATACCAGATATTTCTGTGTATTATGCAGTGTTTTGTTTATTTGCCAATTCGCCGTATGCATTTTTTGCTTTAAAACTATTTCTGACAATGTCATCGAAGTGTGTTCAGTACAGGAGAGCAAGCACCTGCTTGCTGCCAGATCAATTCAATGGACATACTGGAGGAAAATTGTGCCCAAGGCTTTAAATTAATTACCCAATCCCTGCTGTCATTATCAAGGCACACATGCCCAATTTCCTAAGTGATGTTGATGACAAATAGGTTTTCAAATTCTGCATGTTTTAAGGCAACTATAAATCAACTTTATCCAGCTGTGAAATGGGAATGATGTATCCAGCTCCCCCTGAACCTATATCACTGAAGCTCTGGGCAATTGAAACCTCTGCTGGAACAAAACAAAATTGTACATGATGCCCAAAACAAATTCTGAATGTCCATATGTGTGCCAATTATATCATGAAACTTGCATTCATCCCAGTGTGATTCCCTGAAATTCGTCACCTTATCTTTCACCAATTCTTTCCCCCCCAGTTGTCAGGCAACGTTCATCGATAATACTCTCGTTTCTGAGTCGGAGGGTTAAACTGCCAACTATGGATAGCAGCACCAGGTCCGGATTCACACTACAGTGCTGTACTGAGAGAGTGTGCAATCTTGGAAATGTCATCCTTTACATGGAAAGTTAAACTGAGCTTGTGTCTGCCCTCTTAGATTGGTGTGAAAGATCCAATGGCAATGCTTCAAAAAAGAATAGGAGACATACCCTTGTGTCGTGGCCAATAGTTATCCTTCAATCGAATGCACTGAAAAAGTAGCAGATTGTGTTTGTGGGTTTTATTATTTTGGCTGCCGTTTTCCTGTATCACAACAGTGACTATGGGCAGAATCTTACATGATGTGGCACCTTTAAGTGAGAAGTCTGGCGAAGTCTATTTCAACACTGGGAGCAACTCACTTAATCTTGTATGTATTTGCCAAGTTGCGAGGCACTTTGCTCTCCAGGCAGTAATAAGTTGCCAATCAAGAGGGGCGCTGCTTGTTAAATGCCTTATTAGTGCTGCAGTTCACTTCATTAATATTCAACTTCCTATCTTATCAAACAAGCTAAACAAGTGAAATAGAGCAAATTCTTGACAGGGAGGTTGGAGCGTGTACCAGATGACCTCAGATCATCACTGGCTGCAAAGAACTTCGATGTTGTGCAGCTCCTAACAGCATCTCAGAACACATTCCTCAGCTACATGCATCCCTCATTCAAGAACACTGGCTTCCGAAATTTGTCAATCTTTTGTGAACATCGAGGCCTTTCTCCAATTCCAATTCACTTGCAGACTGCTAAGGACTTGCACTTCATGCTGCACTGTATTTAACATTGAAAGGCTCGTCCAACAACATTTTGGGTAGAGGTGCAGGCCTCAAGTTCATGGACTGGTATGGACAGCATCTAAAACCTTTCAGAGCGCTGCCTTGAAACTAAGTCACCTAATGTCTACCTGCAGGCTTACAGCACCCCTGCCTTGCCTTCCCTTGCCAATTTGAGCAGTCATACAACCAGGTTCTTAGCTTTGCTGGTCAGCAGTCTTTAGTGAAGGGAATGGACATTTTGCTGTATGGCAGTGTGCTGCATCAATCTCACCCACTAGCGGGTTACTCAGCAAATGCATTGTGCGGGCAGCAATCAGACAGCCGTGTCTCCAAGTTTTAGGGGAGTGGTCTTCACTGATGACGTGGATGCACCCAACAGTCAGGGACCCTGGCACAGGACATCAAGGGGAGCTGCTCATACCAGTCCAAGGAATTGGACATGGTCAGGAGTCTGGTCAGGGGATCTGCACCTCTGCAATTCAGGGAGTGCGTAACAGTCAGTCCTTTTGGTCCACAGCAGCCAGTTGAGGGGAGTAGGACTAACACAGATAGGGATTTGGCCAAGCATCATTCAGGGGTCTCGTTCGGAGCCATCTGTTTAGGTCACTCGAGTGGGTGGGCCACAGTGAGTCAACTGGCTCCATCCACAACAAATGATGGCAAAGCAGGGTGGGGAAGTGGTGTAACATGGGAACTGCTGCTGCAGGTGAAAGACTTGACAACTGGTCTTTGAGATTTGGAGCTATAGGCTGGAAGGGAATGGAGAATGAGGGGAGTTGGCATCGAGAGGTAAGGACAAGGGGTAATGGATGGGGAGCAGTAGTTTTACATGCCATGATGCAAAGTTGACAGGACTGCAAGGGGCAATAGAGTGAACAGAGGCACAGAGTTTGTCTCAGAGGGTATTGGTACACATCGGGAGTGTGCATGGATAGGTAAGGAGATGCGAGGGTTTTGATCTTCCTCATTCTTTTTAATCCTTTCATCACAAATGGGTTTGAAACAGACCACTTTGGCACCCACCTTCCCCTAAGGCTGTCTCTGCACTTTTTCTGGGGTCACCTGGAGTGTTTGTAACAGCAGTCCCTCCCACGATAAAAGCCATGCCTCTGGAGCCAGCTTTTCCCCCTGACCTGAATGGCTGAGCATGTTCCTGACTCCTGCAACTTACTTTGAGGTTGAGAAACCAGTTTATTAACCTTGTTCCTCTTTGCACATTGCTGCTTGACCTGTTAAGTGCTCCCAGCTTGTCTGGTTTTATTTCAGAATTCCAGTGTTTTACTTTTGTGTCAATGAGACTCTCACCTATTGATCTGATTCTACAACGCTGAAATGTGGATTAAGGAGCAGATACTCATCCCACAGAATATCCTCTCACTGTGGTGGAGGATGTTAATTTGACTTGCCTTCTCAGAGATGAGGTGGAAAGTGTGAGTGCAGGCAAGTGTGGGGAACCTAGAGCCAGATGTGGTTGTGTACAGAGGAACAGAGAGTTAGTGGGGGAGGGAGATGACCTGGGCTGCATGGTGGCTCAGTGCTGCCTCACAGAACCAGGGATATGAGTTGAATTCCAGCCTCGGGCAACTGTCTGTGTAGAGTTTGTACATTATCCTCATGTCTGTGTGCTCTGGATTCTTCCCACAGTCCAAAGGTGTGCAGGTTAGGTGGATTGGGGCGTGTGGGAAAATTGGAAGTATCAGATGCAGTGGAATTATAGTCTAATTGCCAGCACTGGGTGTGGGTGTAGGGATCACTGTCACCTTGATCAAGCAAGTTGGATTCAGCGGGTAACTGGAAAAACCCTCCTTTCCTCAAGCCCAGATCCTTGCCCTCGGTAGCTCATGGTTTGCCTAGAGCTGGAAGCTCAACTCTTCTTCAGGATTAAAATTCCATCCTTTATACTTGTTAACTCTTTTGATATAAAGGCAGAAATCATTGAGTATTGTTTTCTGAGAAGTAGAATCCATTTTCTCTCTAAAGAATGCTATGTACCTGGTCAATATAGACCCGAAGCAGCAACTCGCTTGCATAGTAAAAGTCTCAGTATCTTCATCTTCACTGCTCAGTAATGTTTAACATTATATATAGATAAAATTTTTATTATTGGTCATCAGCGAAATGTTTAGCCCTCAATGTTTTCACTGTCTGAACTACTTGTAAAACTGTGTGGAATGTAGTTTTTATGCTTGCACATGCATGGGATCATTCCAAGAGATACTACGTACCAGCTGAGACCCTGGTGGCCACTTTTCCGGCTCATCTAAAATCTCAAGTGTTAGAAACAGGAATCTTCCCATTTGTCTGCAAGCACTTAGAGATGACACAGCGAAAATACTCAGCACTTAAATACATATTTCAGATACAAAGCTATCGCGCCACATAAAGGTATATATTTGCAGACTGTGGGTGTGGAGCCTAAATGCTAGAGTTAACTCCTCTAGAGATATATCTATTACTTTAGATGAGGTAGATTAGATGAGTGTATCATCAAAAGCACAGTCGCACTTAGGAATCCTTTGATGAAATTACAACTAACAAGGTGACATGCACGGCATTGTTAAGAGGTTGAATCATAAAATCTTTATAAGTCTGTAAAGCCACTCAGATGGAATCATTTCCACTAGAAAAGAATAGGGGTTTTATTCCATCATGCCCTGCTGAAATGCTGAATGATGATGTGCAGTTTTGAGAGGAGTCATGAGACAATTCTGTAAACATGGGGGGAGGGGTGGGGGCTATTTCCTATTACTGCTTTAAAGTTGAAGCCCGATATGCTACTAACCAGAGGAAAATCTCCAACTGAGCAAAGAAGCCCAGAGCCAAGACTTACTCCGTCTCCATGGTTTACACGGCGCAAGAAACATTGAAAATCATTATTTTTTACATTAAACAAAAATTTGGTCAATGCATTGAATGTTTGACAAGAATATAAATGAAACATCTTTATCTGCTGACTGGTTTCATACAAGTGAGGAGATGCTCAGTGGTATAAACATGTTTGCCTTATTCTCCCTTTTGTTGTTACCTTTGTCAATGCATTTTTGATTTTCTTCCAGTTTCTGAATCTTCACAGTGGTCTTGAATGTAAGAATATGTCATTTGCCCGGCATGTTTGTTTGCTGTTGGGTGAGCAGTGAATAATCAAAATGGAAACATATTGTTTTCTCCTTGAAAGCCTGGCGCTGTACTATGTCCTGCCTTTTCTTGGTCACTATGAGGACATGAAGAGCAAATGACATTTTCTAACTGAAATTACGTGAAGAACATGAGTGACTTTGTTGATTTTTTTACAACAATCCAGAAATGTCCATCTTTTATTTTGGTGTCAGTCCACAAATTGATGATTTTGCAACATTCGAAGGCAAGATTTTACTCTATGACCTCCATGTTGTTGACATATCCCACCCCCCATCATCAAAATGCAATAAAAAAGGATAGACATCAAATAACAGAGCAGCAAGCTGCCAAAACCATCTCACTGAGACATTACTCATTTGTAGCTAGTCCCTGAATTAAGTCCAAAAAGCAAGAAGTGTTTTTCCCTTCAATCCCTGCAGCTGTATATATTGCAGGACTGAAGCTGACATTTTCACAAGAGTTGTTTGCACCATTCACAAAATTTAAAGGCATTGCTCTTTCATTAAGCAATAAATTCAATTTTTTTTGTTTGAAAATTTCACTGCATTAAATCTTCAGTCTTTATTTCAATCTCTGCCTTCCTAGGCAGACCACTTCTGAACATTTAATTTGACCATTATTTCTATTGCAATGCTGTTCCATTAATGAGAAATGAAATGAGTTGAATTGAACAAGGCTGTCAGGCTACCATTTATTTTTCTGCTACTCTTTTGATGAAGCTTGCAACTCACCTTCTAAACCTGTCCTTTGCTGATGTTTATGTCTTCTATTTTTTGTTACTTCTCATATCAAGATCAGCACTGTTGCCATCTTTGACATGTTGTTGATGGATGTGTCCATTGCCCTCTGTATATGATCACAAGAAAAAAAGGATTCTTCATAAAATTCCTACAGTGTAGAAGCAGGCCTGTTTCTGCACCCGAGTCCACACCCAACCCTCTGAACAGCAACCCACCAGATCCACTCCCCCACCCTGTCCATGTCAACCTGAATTTCCCACCGAGCCTGTACATCCTTGGACATTACGGGCAATTTAGCATGACCAATCCACCTAAGTGGCACAATTTTGACTGTGGGAGCAAACCAGAGCAAACATGGGAAGAATGTGCAAACTCCATACAGATAGTCATCCAAATAGTTATGGCTTGTCATGTGTGTCATTTGAGTGTCATATTATCACAGATTGTACATAAAATAGAAATAAAAGCATTATCAGATAGATAGTTCTGTTGCTCTCCTATAATTATCCAACAATTTCTGTTTTTAATGTAAGATTATCCTTCTTGGTTTCGGGTTTGTATGTGAGTCATATTAGTTACAGCTTCCAGCACAAGCTGAACAGGTTTCTACAAGGTCAGATCTTCTTTAGATTGTGATAAATCTGACAATCCTGCATCTCAAGAAATGCTTTCTCCGCAATGTCTCCACACAGTGTTCTATTTTGTCCTCCTCTGATAATAAATGTTGACATTATTTCTACTGTCATGTCTTCCTGATGTGATTATTTATTCTTCTAAATTTTAAAAACAGCTTTTAAGTTCTGTGGGATTTCAATGCTGCATTTTCTTCCTTTTAAGAATTTTACTTCTGTAAAGGGTAATGCTGTTTATTTTTACTGTTGTCTTCAGGATTATAATGTGTTCAGTGTAGCAACATTCTTGTCTTTTCCTTCTTATAAGGCTTTTAATTCTGTTAAATAATAATGCTTCATGTTTGTACTTGTGGGAAAAATAAATTACTTGCCAACTTTCAACTATGTATTTTCTTCCACTTTCTGCCTGTGACCTGAGTCAATTCTTCCCTTTTAAACCATAAATTATGTTAAAGTTTTCCTGCTTTTATCACAGCCTCCAAAATATTCCGACTATCTTCTTCTATTAGAATTTTATGCTGTTAACTGTTAAATTGTCCCCTTTGTCACCTTCATTTTGCTTTCCAGTATTTGTGGCTCAACCAGGACATAAAAGATATCTTTGGTCCTTCATTTTCTTACTGTTGCTATGCTTTCTGGTGACTTCTCATTACGATGATAGTACTTGGTAATTCATTCTGGGGTTCTAAATTTCATAGGCCTGGCCAGCATTTATTGTCAATCCTATTTACCTTTGAAAAGGTTGTGGCAAGATACCTTCGTGAACTATTGCAGTCCATTTGAGATTAGATTAGATTACTTACAGTGTGGAAACAGGCCCTTCGGCCCAACAAGTCCACACCGACCCGCCGAAGCGTATACCACTCAGACCCCTACATTTACCCCTTCACCTAACACTACAGACAATTTAGCATGGTCAATTCACCTAACCTGCACATTTTTGGATTGTGGGAGGAAACCGGAGCACCCGGAGGAGACACGGGGAGAATGTGCAAACTCCACACAGAGAGTCGCCTGAGGCAGGAATTGAACCCGGTTCTCTGGCGCTGTGAGGCAGCGGTGCTAACCACTGTGCCACCGTGCCACCCACAATCTGATGCAATCTACCTTACCATTATGGAGGAGAGTTCAATGATTTTGACCCAGCAACATTGACAGAATGGCTCTCAATCAAGATAGTGATTGGTTTGGAGGGGTATTTTCAAATGGTGATATTCCCCTTTATTCGCTGCCCTTGTTCATCGAAACGGTTGTCGACTTGGGCTTGGAATATGCTAAGAAGCCTTGGAAAATTTTTGAATTGAATTGAATTTATTGTCACGTGTACTGAGGCACAGTGAAAAGCTTTGTCTTGTGAGCCATACAGGCAGATCACCTAATTAAATAACATAGATAAGTAGATAATAGGTTAACAGCGGCAAAACAAAAACACAGGTACAGGCGAATGCTAAGAGTTTGTGAGTCCATTCAGTATTCTAACAACAGTAGGGTACCACACAATGTGATTGATGGTATCCTCAGTGTGTGGTCTTTGTGATTGTCCGGGCCGAGTTCGCCACTCTCTGTAACCATCTCCGATCTTGAATGGTGCAGTTGCCATATCAGGTAGTGATACATCCAGACAAGATGCTCTCAATGGCGCACCTATAAAAGTTGGCAAGGGTATTCACCGTACAGTGCATTTTGTGGATAGTGCACACTGCTGCTACCAAGCAATGGCAGTGGAGTGAATAGATGTTTGTGGGTGTGGTGTCAATCAAGTGGACTACTATCCCGTTTACAATACTGGTAGTACCACACAATGTGATCGATTGTATCCTCAGTGTGAAGATGGGACTTTGTCTCCACAAGGACTGTACAGTGGTCACTCTTAGCAACACTGCCATGGACATCTGCTCCCTAACTGGCAGGTTGATGAGGATGAGGTCAAGTGTGTTTTTCACTTAGTTTGGTTCTGTCACTACCTACTGCAGACTAGACTAGCAGCAATGTCCTTTACTGTTTGACCAACTCAATCAGTAATGCAGCTGCCAAGCCACTGTTGGACATTGAAGTCTCCCACTTAAAGTACACTATGATCTTTTGTCATCCTCAGTACTTCCTCCAGATCATATTCAACATGCAGGTGTATTGAATCAACAAGTTGAGTGTTGGGTGGTATATGGTTATTAGAAGGTGTTCCCGTGCTAAGGCTTGACCTGATGCCATGAGAACACTTGGAGTGCTGGGCTGATGTTGAGTACTCCAAAGTGACTCCCTCCCACTTTATTCTATTGTGCCTTTACCTCCCCTGGTTCTGTCCTGCCAGGGAGACTGGACATTTCCAGGGATGGTGATTGTGTTATGTGGGATATTGTCTGTAAGCTACAATCCTGTAACAATGTCCATATTAGGCTGTTGTCTGACTAGAGCTTCCAAATTTGGCACCAAATCCCAGATTTTAGTCAGGAGCAATTGACAGGGATGACAGAACTGTGTGTGTCATCCTTATTTTTATTGTCCTGAATTAATGCCAGGCAGTCAATGTGCTTTCATTCCTTAGGTACTTTTTGTTGCAACTGAGTGGCTTGCAAGATCATTTCAGGGTCAGTTGGGAAACTTATTGTTGTGTCTGGACAACTGTAAGTACCATTTTTTTGTTCTGCAGGTCTCAGCCTGTTTTGTTTCCTGCCATTAACTAACTGAATGGGGTCAGTTCTGCTATAATGCAGTAGCTCATGCAATCCCATGTTATAGGAAAATTGCATAATAAGAGTACCATTTAAAATAATGGGGCCGGAATCGCATTATAACCAACACATGCTTTCAAACTTTGCACTTTAGAAACAATATCCCCAATTCGTCAATCGTGTTATAGTGAATTTGTCTTAACAAAATACACATTATAGCAGAACGACTTGTATATTTAAGACAGAGATTAATTACATTGTTAGATATTAGTGAATTTCTGTAAGTTTCACTCACTGACCAGTAAGCTTAGCATGGTCAGGGGCATGAGGTGCAAGCTTAAATGGTCTGAATCGCCTATTCCTGGCTCCTAGTTTCTATGTTTCTAACTGTACTGATCGAGCTGCAATTCATTCTTTCTAAAGCCATATTTCTCATCAGGAAAACTCCCTTGACGTGTTTAAGAGACCTTTAGATAAGCACATGAGTAAGCAAGGATTGGAGGGATATGAACTATGGGCAGGCAGTCTTTAAGTTCCTTCTATCACACTCTGTCTCTTCTGCATTTCTTCATTCAAGGTTTTTGTTTAGAGCGTTTTTCCTTCCTTGTTGATCTTTCCATGAGCTCATTCCCACTTCTTGTTTGCTTGTGCATTTGTGGCCCATGCAAATGGCCTGCAAAGCCCTTGAAACTACAAACTGACTTCTATAAAAGGTGTTTCTTGCACTATGTTGTCTCTTCGCCATTGTATTTTGTGATAATTAGCAATGATGCCAACTGCTGACCACTATGTCATATTTATGAGTAGGAGGAATTTACTGCTAGTCCTCTTTACAATAAAAGGGTCTAAGAGCTGAAGTGGTTTACAGTGGTAAAGAATTACCCATTATTGAATCTTATCATGAAGATGCTCTTGTTTGAACAAGTTGTAATTAATTGCATTTATTAGCAATCAGATATAAGATATATCTGTTCATTAAGGATTGTTAATAACACCATCAGGTTACCTGTGGATATTAATCTTCACTCTGTGACATCCTGAGATGTTCTGCCTTATCCCCACCCAAACCTGCATGATGTCATGAGATTGGATGGAGCCTACTTCAGTTCCAACATTCAGAATGATTTCCTTACCCAACAGAATCAAACTCCTCAGCTCAAAACAAGGGAAAATTTGATTGAGGAAATCAAAATCAAGAGCCATTGAGTGAGAGTCAATAAGGCAAAATTGTTTCCACTGTTAAAAAGGTCAGTAGCTGCAGGACACAGACTTAACAATATTGGGCAATAGACCAGAGGTATGATGAATAGAATTTAATTTGTGTTTATCTACAACATTTTCATATGACCTGAGGTGCGGTATTAAAATGACATGGAAGCAGATTCAATAATAGCTTTCAAAAATAATATTTCAAAGGGATAAGGTGGAATTTGTCAGGCGATGGTGAACAGGCAAGGAAAAGGGATGAATTGGATGTTTTTTTGTATACGATGGAGTGAATGATTTTTTTTTTTGCAATGGATCATTGTGTGACTTGATGATAAAATCTCAGGCATGAGGAGAAAATGCAGAACCTAAAGCTTCTCATTTCTGCTATCTTAGTGAATTGCTTCAGCAGCCTTTTGATTGCTCAAATCCTTCCTGAATTCAGACACAAAACTGGAGAATAGTCCCACAACAACCAAGCCAGAAATTTGTGTAGATTGAGCAAATACAATTTGCATGTCATATCTCTGCTCCGATTTATGAATTCTGGAATCTAAACATGTTATGTTGGATAAACAACATTTTTATAAACATTGAGCTCTTCGCTTTAATTGCCAACGATTATCCAACACTTCTCGCCAAAATACGTTTTTTTAACAGGCTCATGGGTTTTGAATATTTCTTCAATCTTTTATAATAATTATCTCAGACGTTCTCCAACTCTACAAAATATCAAAGTCCTCGTAGGTAAATTCATTGCTAATATTGATTCAAATTATAGGTTCATTTCCTCATGTTATCTGTCTCCAAGATAAGTAGTGTTCTGTTAAATAAACAGAAGAATTAGATGCAGGAGTAGACCCTTGAGTTTGCTTCTCCATTCAATAAGACTATCGCTGATCCGATTATTCTAAATTTCCACCTTCACCTAAAAATGTTTACCCTCTTACTTATCAAAATCAATCTACTTCTCTTAAGAATATTTAAAGAATCTGTTTCCACCCAAACTGCCTCTTAAACTCCATTAATTACAAACCAAGGCTTCCATGTCATTTTAATACCGCACCTCAGGTCATATGAAAATGTTGTAGATAAACACAAATTAAATTCTATTCATCATACCTCTGGTCTATTGCCCAATATTGTTAAGTCTGTGTCCTGGTGATAGTTTGGTAAATCTTCTAGAGTATTTACATCCTTTCCTACTTAAGGAAACCATGTATAATTCTTCAGACATGGTCTCAACAGTGCCTTTGATAACTCAGTTATAACTTTCTCAACTTTTACATTCAATTCACCTCACAATACATCATGGCATTCTCTTAACCTTCCTAATTACTTGCCCGACCTGTTTGCTAACTTTTGTGATTCAGGTAATATGACACAGTTTATTTTGTATCTCAGAGCTCTCTCTCCCCATTTAGGTATTATGGTATTTATGTATTTATTCTTTCAACTAGAATGGACAATTTCACTTTTACCCATATTGTCCTCCACTTGCCAATTTTTTGCTTATCAATATTGCTTCTTCACAACTAACTTTCCAATGTGTCCTTAGGACATCAGCAAATTTAGCAACCATATCTTTGGATCTTTCATCCAACTCAGTCACATAAACTGGAAAAAGTTGAGGCATTGATCCTGTGGCACTTTGTTCTTTAGATTGTATTAATCCAAAAAGGACTGATTTATGTCTGTTCTCTATCTCTGATTAGTAGCCATCCTTCCATCAATGTTAATGTTACTAAGTGAGCTTTTATTTTATGCAATAACCTTTGATGTGGCACCTTACCAAATAGATTTTTAGAAGATAAGTACAGTGTACCACAAATTCCCCTTTATCCATAGCACAGGTTACTTCTCCAAAGACCTGCTCTAAGTTGGTTAAACATGGTTTTTGTTTCACAAAACCATGTTGATGCTGTGTGATTGCCTTGAATTTTTCTAAGGGCCTTGCCATTAAATCTTCAGTAACACGTCCTAACATTTTCTCTATGTCAAATCTTAATATTGATCCAATTGGCCTGTAGCTTTTTTTGCTTTCTGCCTCTCTTTGTTTTGAATAAAGAAGTTACATTAGTTAGTTTCCATACTAATGGAGCTTTACCCAAATCTTTGCAATTTTCGAAAGCCATCAACTACCTCACTGTTCCCTTCTCTTTTAAGAACTTAAGATGAAGTCCATTAGAACACAAGGACATCTCAGCCCACAGTTTGTTCTGTACCACTTACCTGGTGAATGCATGTTTCTTGACTTTGTTCCACCTGAAATAACTCCACAAAGGCCGGTATTCCATCACCAAGTCATCTTTTCTATTATACGTGCATAGTACATGACACTGAGCCAGCTAGCACTCTTAAAGTGAGCAAAACCCCTGACACTCCTGTTTATATCTGTCAGCCAGGGCTCCCTGATTGGACCAAATTAACAGCCCTAGTCAGGGAACTTATATTCGATGAGCTCCACTTGGCTGACATCGTTACCTGACTGCACTTTCATCATTTTTGTCGCCTCTCACTTTATCTGCTGTTTTTTCAGATTTGTCTTTGGTATGTCTGCCTGGCATGGTTTGCTTATCAATCCTTACACTAAAATCTTTCTCTTGTCTCTACGCTTTGATTTACCTGACATAGAATTCACTCTCTATTTTAATTAGGAGCAAATTACTGCAGATGGTGGAATCTGTCCTGAAAACAACAAATGCTGGAGATCACAGCAATTCAGGCAGCACCCATGGAGAGAGAACAAACTAAAATTTTGAGTCCAGATGACTCTTCATTAGTAAGATTGTCAGTAAGGAATTAATTCATAAGGAATTAAGAACACAGGTGAATGGAAAAAACTGGCTTCATCTGAGCCGGAACTGACTATTCAAATTCTAAACTATCACTTTAATGACAGAGGCATCACAATATATTGATATATTTTGAATTATCAGATGAAAGTTTCAATCAGAAATTAATTAGAATTAGATGATCTGACAGTAACAACCACCTTTACCTCTGATTGAATATGAAATGATTTCCATTGTCAGTTTTTCAAATAGTACTGATGAGATGTATCACAGCTGCAGGTCTGTTTAATCTGACATTAATGAATGGCTCCATTTGGAAACATCTCCCGTTTTGATTATTACTCAGCATTTGGAACAGCTTCATGACTCCAAGAACAACATTCAGGAAAATGAAATAAACTGGCATTTATTCCAAGTTTCTGTTAAATACTGGCTGTACAATGAGCTCCTGATTGCCAACAAGAAAGTTTTTGTGGAAATATAATCAATATTTCTGGCTGTGTCAATAAAGTACTGGATGTCCTTAATCAGCATTTGACCAACTGCAACATCAAGGAGCCCTAGTAAAATTGAAATGAGCAGAAATCGGGGGTAACTGTCCACTGGTTGGTGTTATACTGAGCCACAAGGAAATGATTATAATTACTGAAGCTCACTCATCCCAGTCCCAGGACATCCCTCCAGGAGAACCCTTGATTAGTGTCCTAGGCCCAACCATCTTCAATGAAAAAACTTCATAAGCTCAGAAGTGAAGATATTTGCTGATAATTGCACAATGCATAGTTCTGTCCATGATCCCTCAGATACTGAAGCAGTCTGTATTCAAATGTAGCAATACCTACACAATATTTAAATTGGAAGAATATGTAATAAGCAACATTCACAACGTCCAAATATCAAGCAATGACCACCTCCAACAAGAGAGAATCTAACCATTATCAACATCTTGGGGATCACCATTGACCAGAAATATGAGTTAACCAGCCAGATATGAACTGTGGCTACAACTGCAGATCAGAGACTGGGAATTCTGCAGCAGATTACTCCCATCTTATGTTCCTAGACCTTACCCACCAAACAGAAGGAACAAATCAACATGATGATGGAATAATCTCCTGACTAAGCATAACTTCAATAACACTCAATGCAATCTTTGACGTGGAAGCCCAGCTGATTGGCATCCCATCTACTGTCTTCAACATGCACTTCCTTCATCACCAACACACAGTATTATATGCACAATGCATTGCAGTAACTCTAAAAGCCTCCTTCAACAGGACGGTACCCACCTCCAGCCTCCGCCACCTAGAACGATAAGGGTAACAAGTGTATAGGAATATCATCATCTCCAAGCTCTCCTCAAAGCCATAAACCATCCTGACTTGGAACTACATTTTTGTTCTTTCACCATTGTTGGATCCAAGCTCTGGAATTCACCTCCTAAAAGCACTACGACAAATATAGCCATAGAGTCATACAGCACAGAAACAGACCCTTCACTCCAACTCGTCCATGCTGAGCAAATTTCCCAAACTTAACTTGCCAATTTGGTCTAAATCTCTCTAAACGTTTCCTATTCATGTACTTATCCAAATGTCTTTTAGATGTTGTAACTGTGCCTGCATCTACCAATCCCTCTGGCAGTTCATTCCACATACGAACCACCCTCTGTGTGAAAAGTTTGCCCCTCACATTTCTTTTAAGTCTTTCTCCTCTCATTTTAAAAATATGCCCACTAGTTTTGAAATCCCCTACCTTTGGGAAAAAGACTCTGCTATTCACCTTATCCAAGCCCCTTGTGATTTTATAAACATCTATCAGATCACCCCTCAACTTCCTGTGTTCCTCTTCCAAAAACTCAACCCTCCTGTCCCAGTAACATGAAAAGTTTGCCCCTCACATTTCTTTTAAGTTTTTCTCCTCTCATTTTAAAAATATGCCCACTAGTTTTGAAATCCCCTACCTTTGGGAAAAAGATTCTGCTATTCACCTTATCCAAGCCCCTTGTGATTTTATAAACATCTATCAGATCACCCCTCAACTTCCTGTGTTCCTCTTCCAAAAACTCAACCCTCCTGTCCCAGTAACATCCTTGTAAATCTTTTCTGCACCCTGTCCATTTTAAAGCAGAGTGACCAGAATTGTACACATCACTCTAAAAGTGGCCTCACCAATGTCCTGTACAACCTCAACATGACGTCTCAACACTTATGCTCAATGGTCTAAGCAATGAAGGCAAGTGTGCCAAACGCCTTCTTTGCCACCATGTCTACCTGTGATGCAACTTTCACAGAACTATGTACCTGCACTCGCTAGGTCTATCTGTACGATAACACTCCCCTGGGCCTACCATTTACTGTGTAAGTCCTGCTCTTTTTTGTCTTAACAAAGTATAACACCTCACATTTATCCAAATTAAATTCTATTTGCCACTCCTTGGCCCATTGGCCCAGTTGATCAAGCTCCCTTTTTAATCTTAGATAACCTTGTTCACTATGCACTATCACACCAATTGTAGTGTCCTCTGCAAACTTACTAACCATGCTTCCTAAATTCTCATCCAAATTGTTTATTCAAATGGCAAACAACAGTGGACCCAGCACCAATACCTGACGAACACCGCTGGTCACATATCTCTAGTCTGAAAAACAACCCTTCGCCATCAATCTGTGTCTCCTAATATCGAGCCACCTTCTTAAGAGCAATAGATGACTGGCAGCAAGTATTGTCCTTGTCAGCAATGTTCACACTCTTTAAACACTTTAGCAAAGTGTTAAATATTTGTGGATGGTAGACTTCTCACACACACAAGTTACAACTGGATGTTTTTTTCAAGCAGTGGATAATGTTAAAATAATTATTTCTTTTTTCTAAAGTTTAAGTGTCACTGGTAAGGTCAGATTTTATGATCCATCTGAAGCATTAAGAAGCATTGGCAGAACCTTCTCTTGAATACTCTTTGTGATGAAGCTTCAGTTCTGTTGGTTGGGACTTCCAGGATTTTGACCCTATGACACTGAAAGAGTAATGCTATATCGTCAATTTGTGAACAGAAGGGGTCAGGCAGGCATATACTAAATTTAATAAATTAAAAATAGCTTGTGCATATTTTACAGGAATGGCTGATCAAGGTGCACATTCCTTCTCTAACCCTCTGTCCTTCTCTGACACTTTAATCCAGCTTAGATGGTCTCCTTCTGTGTCATAAATGTATCTATGGCTCCTTCACTTCTCTTTTTGTAATAGCTCAGAGAGCATTATGTGTCACTGTTACCAATCCTGGAGCATAAGGAAGTTGCTCCCTGTTTCATATTCAACATAATTACAGGTAAACGGTCAGTGTACAAATCTATTCCCTCACTGAGAATTCATAATCGTAAAATTTGCTCAGGGAGCTATTCGTGGTCAACAATATGACAATAAAACCAATCAAAGACATATACTATCCAGCGGAGTTAACTGGATAGTGATCAGGATTTGGGGCCAACACATCGCCCCCTCCTTCCTAACCGAGATTCAGATGCTGCACACTTTTGGATTCGGCAATTTCAACCAACTTGGTGGAAACTGTCAGCTGAACCTGTAGCCTATTTTAGCAGTGTGAGGCCCCAGGTGGAGCCTCTCCTGAGGCAATAGGAAATCAGCAATGCACGTTTAACATGAATTGCTTTCAAGGTCTTTTGCTCCGATTGGATAAGTTCAGCTCGGCTTTAAACCACCTCAAGAGTCAGGACGTGGTAGTTCTACCTGTGGAAATAAATCAATTAACTGACTGCATGTACTCTAATTGTTTCGGCAGAAGCAAATTGATTTTCATTTTGGTTGGAACAAATGCATTCCCTGCAGCCCCCTTCTCGGCCTGCTCTGAATCAGAACTTTCAATGTCAGACTGTACAGTTTATAACTGCAGAGAAGCCTGCAATAGACACTGAAGGGTAAAGTAAATAATTGACAGTGTAACTAATTGGCTGGGGTAAATCCATTTCCTTTGCGTTTTCCTTCCTGAAAGGGCAATGCAGAACAGCAGACTAATTACAGTTTAAACACAAAAGAAGCCTATTGACTTTCCATCCTTATTCTCTTGAAGTATTAGAAATGGCAATCGTCTCACTGGCTTACACTGGTGTAGACTGTAAAATTCATTACATGAAAATCAAATTAAGCCCACTCCTTTGAACTGTGCTCTCGTTTAAAATTGTATACCTGGTCTGATTGATCAATAAATCAGGAGGGAATTCATGAAAGACATTTTTTCCCAGAATGTGGTTAGAAAATGGAACTCACAAAGACAGGGAATATTTTAAGCAAATAACAGATGTATCCAAGTATGTTGATCTTTAGCTTTTAAAAAGTGATACAAATCCAGTTGTTTGTTAAAATTATCACCAAGAACATAGAACAGTACACCACAGGGACAGGCTCAGCATGTCTATGCCATTCTAATCTAAACATCTACCTGTATCCATTTAGAATCATAGATTCCCTGCAGTGAGGAAGCAGGCCATTCAGCCCACCAAGTCCACACCGATCCTTCAAGAAGGATTCCACTCAGACCCACCACATCCCTGTCACCCTACATTTCCCATGGCTGATCCACCTAGCCTACACATCCCTGGACACTATGGACAATTTAGCAAGCCAATCCACCAATCCTGCACATCTTTGGACTGTGGAAGGAAGCCAGAGCACCCAGAAGAAACCCACACAGACACAGAGTGAATGTGCAAACTCCACATAGATAGTTGCCTGAGGGTGGAATTGAACCCAGCTCCCCAGAACTGTGAGGCAGCAGTGCTAACTGTAAAGCCACTTTATTATTTGCATGGTCACACACCTTTCTAAATGCCTCTTAAACTTTGCTGACTCAGCTGCATCTACTACTTCATTCCAGGCACCTACCATCCTCTGTGTAAAAAACTTTCCTTACACACCTCCTTTAAATTTTCCCTCTCCTGCCATAAACCTATATCCCTCTGTATTTGACATTTCCACCCTGGGAAAAAGACTCAGAATATCCATCCTACCCATGCCTCTCATTATTTCAGACATTTTTATCAGGTCACCTCTCCACCTCACCCCCCAGCCTGCAATACTCGAGTAAAAACAATCCAAGTTTGTCCAACATCTCCTTATAACAAATATACTCCAATCCACAGAACATCCTGGTAAATGTCTTTTGCATATTCTCCAAACTCTCCACATCTGTCTGATAGTGTGGCAACCAGAACTGCACACAATATTCCAAATGGCTGAACTAAAGTCTTACACAGCTACAACATGGATTTCCAACTTTTATACTGTGTGTGTTGACCAATGAAGACAAGCATACCATATGCCTTCTTTACTATCTTATCCTCTTGTGTTGCCACGTTCAGGGGGCTATGGAGTTGCATCCCAAGATCTCTCTGTATACCAATGATCCTTAGGGTCCTATCATTTACTGTGCACGCTCCTCCTGCATTTGACCTCAAATTTATCTGGATTCGACTCCATCAGCCATTTCTCCACCTAACTTTTCAACTGGTCTATGTCCTGCTGTATCTTTTGATAAGCTTTCTCATTATCCACAACTCCATTAACTTTCATTCATCTGCAAGCTTACTAGTCAGATCACCTACATTTTCAACCAGAGTCATTTGTACATATTGCAAATAACAAATTCCCAGCACTGATCCTTGCTGAACACCACTAGTCACAGACCTCCAGCCAGAACATCAGCCCTCCACAACTAATATGATCAGTCAATTTTGTATCCAATGTGCCAGCATTATCATGGATTATGTGTGACTTAATTTTTTGAACCACTCTACCATGTGGCACCTTTTCAAATGCATGTAGACAACATTCGCTGCCCAATCATCAATCATTACTTCCTCAAAAAAACTCAGTCAAGTTTGTGAGACAACACTTTCCCCCATACAAAAGCATGCTGACCATCCTTAATAAATCCATTCTTCTCCAAAATGTGTGTAAACCCTGTCCCTAAGAATCTTCCCCAAATAATTTCCCTACCACTGATATGAGACTCCCCAGCGTATAATTTCCTCAATTATCCCTGCAGTTCTTTTTAAACAAAGAACCAACCTTGTCTATTCTCCAGTCATCTGGAACTTCATCTGAGGCTAATGAGAATACAAGGATCTCTGTCAAGGTCACAGCAATCTCCTCCCTTGTCGACTTCAGTATCCTGGGATAGATCGTATCAGACCCTAGGGACTTACCTAACTTAATGTTTTTCAAGAAATGCAGAACCTCCTCCTTCTTAATAAAGACATTCCCCAGAGTGTCAACATACCCCTCTTTAAACTAACCATCATCATGTTCTTCTCTTTTTGTGAATACCAAAGCAAAGTACTTATTTAATGACCTTGTCCACTTGCCCTGGCTTCAGACAGAAATTCCCTCCTTTGTTCTTGAGTGGACCTATCCTTGTCAATAGTTACACTCTTACTCCGAACATTTGTATAAAATGCCTTGGGATTGTTCAAAGTCTTATTTGCCAAGGACATTTCATGGTTTCTTCTAGTCCTTCTAATTTCTTGTTTAAGTTTTTCTCTGCTTCCTTTGCATTCTTTAAGGCCATTGTTTGATTTTTGTTCCATAAACCTTATATGTGTTTCCTTTTTCTTTCTGAATAAGCTTTCAACATCCCTTGTTTCTGAATTTTACCATCTTTATCTTTTATCCCCACAGAAACATGTTAGTCCTGAATTATGATGAACTGGCCTTTCAAAGTCTCCCACATGTGAGATGTGGATTGATGCTCACAAAGCCACTCCAATCTAATTTCTCCAGTTTCTACCTAATACTGTTGCAATCAACTTTTCTCCAATTTAGAACTTTTACCAAAGGACCAGTCTTATTTTTATCCATAACAATCTCAAAATTAATTGTGAATACTGATCGCTGTTTCCATAATGCTTCTCAATTGAAACTTCAATTCATTGGCCAGGCTCAATCCCCAATGCAAGGTCTAATATGCCCCTTTCCTAGTTGACAATCCACATATTGTTTCAAGAAACCCTCCTGAATGCACTAACAAATTCGGTCCCATCTAAGCCCTTGGCACTAAGGGTGTCCCAGTCAATATCGGAGAAGTTAAAATCACCCACAATAACAAACCTGTTGATTTTACACCTTCCCATGATTTGCTTACATATTTGTTACTCTATCTTCTGCTGGCTATTGGGCAGTCTATAGTACAACTCCAATGTAGTTACTGCATCTTTCTTATTCCGAAATTATATTCATATGGCCTTGCTGGATTAGCCTTCCCAGACACCCTTTCTTCATGGAACTGTGACATTCTCCTTATTTAATAATGCAATTTCTCCACCCCATTTACACCCCTCCCTATCATTGCTGAAACATCTAAACTCTGGAACCTTGAGATGTCAATCCTATCCTTCTTTCAACCTACTTTTTCTAATTCTGTATTGAAAGGGTTTAGAAAAGATTTACAAGGATGTTGCCAGGATTGGAGGATCTGAGCTATAGGGAGAGGCTGAACAGACTGGGGCTGTTTTCCCTGGAGCGTCGGAGGCTGAGGGGTGACCTTATAGAGGTTTACAAAATTATGAGGGGCATAGATAGGATAAATAGGCAAAGTCTTTTCCCTGAGGTTGGGGAGTCCAGAACTAGAGGGCATAGGTTTAGGGTGAGAGGGGAAAGATATAAAAGAGACCTAAGGGGCAACTTTTTCACGCAGAGGGTGGTACGTATATGGAATGAGCTGCCAGAGGATGTGGTGGAGGGTGGTACAATTGCAACATTTAAGAGGCATTTGGATGGGTATATGAATAGGAAGGGTTTGGAGGGATATGGGCCGGGTGCTGGCAGGTGGGACGAGATTGGGTTGGGATATCTGGTCGGCATGGACGGGTTGGACCGAAGGATCTGTTTCCATGCTGTACATTTTTAGGAATCTATGACTCTATGTAATCTCAACTAATCCAGACTCTAAGATCAACTGCTTTACCATTTATATTCCCTTGCATTAAAATAAATAGTTTTCACATCACTAGTCCTGCCATGTTCATAAACCTGGCCCTGCCTGTTCTTCCTATGAGACGTACTTGACTTAACTTTGAAGTTCTCCTCAATCACTTCACATGCTGATGTACTGGACAGGTTCCCAGATGGATTCTGGCTTTAAAACTGATACAGCAACTTTGTTTAACCAGCACCTTATGAACTGGCACCCTTCATAAATCAGCAAAAATTATATATCTCAAATACCGTAAAGTTTACTGCATTATTCTGTCCAATTATTATAGATTTTAATTAACTTATCTCAATGTAAATATACTCGCTGTTCAATCAAATGGCCACATGTACTATCAATGGGTGATTCAATTTCCCATCAATTTCTCTTAAAATATTGTGATCTAGCGCGATATCTGAGTAATGAGTTGAAGGTATGAGTGGGAAGGTCTTTTCCAGTAAGTTTTATTTAAAGGCAAAGGTATTATTTAAATGAGTTATGCTGTAAATAAAGTATAGCAGTAATGTGTGTACCCCTGCATTACATTTCTATTATTTGGCATGTGATTTTACACTGATTATGTGGACCTCTTGATCAACCAGAATATTTGATACATTCCTGGTATCATAGGTGCTGGTTAATAAAAAGTTTACTCGCAACTACACTGTGACAAATCACACAACAAAATTTAATGGGAAATATTAATGCACGAGAAAATGTTAACAAAAGAGTGTGAAAAATTGGAAATAACAGAAAGAAACATTGAGAAGAAAGACTATTACAATGCAAAAATTTTCTATGATAGTTAGAGACTAGAGACAGAGTTAATAGTAAGAGTCTTTTCCCTAGAATGGGAGATTTCAAGACTATGGGAGTTACTTTTAAGGCAAAAGGAAAGAGATTTCAAAAAGACATGAGGGGCAAATGTTTTACACAGAGGGTTGTTCATGTGTGGAATGCAATTCCTGAGGAAGTGGGCACTGTTACAACATTTAAAAGACATTTGGATAAGTACGTGAAGAGGAAAGGTATGGAGGGATATGGGCCATGGCAGGCAGGTGGGTCTAGTTTAGTTTGGGATTACGTTTGGCATGGGCTGGTTAGACTGAAAGGTCAGTTTCTGTGGCTCTATAACTCAATACAAATTTATAATGAAAAAACTGACATTAAAAACTAAAGTCCCCATGAATTTCCTATTACAGAATACTTAAAATCATCAGCACAGGAGAAGGCCATTCAACCCATCAATTCTGGCCTTGATGTTTTGTTGATTATGCTTTTATTCCCAGTTTCCCTGGTCTGTTGGGTTTACTGTGGATATCAATAACCCAAGAGAATTCTAACAATTCTATATACTCAACATTCTTTATTAACGATAAGAATATCGCAAAAAATACTGCTCTTACAATCATGTGATTTTGTTTTAAGTGGACCTTTCCAATGATCAGAGCAGAACAGGGTTTTGATTGACCGGCTCCATCCCAATCTCTAATTACTGATCGGTTAAGATCTATTCCAGCACTTGGAAACTGTCCTCTGAGGCATCCTTTCTTTATACTCAGTTCATGCAAAGATGCTGTGGATTCAAACATTTACACTGTCCACTGTCCACTGCTCACTACTTTTAAGATATCCAATCAACTGGGTGATATTTACACAGCACAATTCAAAGAAAATTACAAATTCAGCTGATAAATAGTCCATATCACATCGGATTCATGATGTTTGTTTCTTAAACAAAACTCTGGTCATTTCCATAGTTATGAAGATGGCTACAGCACCCAGTTTAAACAACGTACACAATCCTTCAGCCAAACACAGAAATATTCCAAAATTAATGATCTTTCTAAATTATTATGTCATCACCAGGCTACGTATGCTTTCATCCTTTTGATTTCATTTAACTTCACTTCACCTAACCTAGTTTAGGTTATCTGCTGTAAAGATAACCAATCAATTTCATCATCTGCCACCTCCCTGAAATTCTCTGCTGTTCACCTTTGTTCAATTCTCTTCAAATAGCAATTGGGACGAGGATGAGGAACAAAATGTAAATATATCAATTATGTTATGGATGAGGCCAAACCCCCTCAAAACATTTCAAGGAGAGAGCCCAGTTGCTAACTTTTCCTGTTGTTTCATGCAGATGAAAAGTGTTTGTACCAGGAGTAATGCAGCATGCCCAACCAAGCAGTTTTAAACAAAGCAGAATTTATATATACATGAACAAAAGAGAACAGAATATAAAATAACATAATTTATCTGAAAACCCAATCAACTCTATCGAACGTAATGATGCTATCCCAAAGACTTGCAACATCCCCATAAACAGCCCCTTGGCAACAAAGGTAAAATCAAACACAGATTCTGACAGGGTGTCAGAGAGAGTGAGAGGATCAACATGGAGCTGTTTCTTATGGTCCAGCAGCTTCTCTGGGTTCCCAGCTAAAACTTGACCCGCAGCTACAAAACAGCCAGACTGCTAAAACCAAAACAAACCAGAGAAAAGCTGAGCTGGGAGAATTGGCCACTCCGCTTTCAGCGTACAAGTGTATTTTTTGAAAAAAAAACCTTGAAATCCTTTTGCCTGAAGCAGTATCTGTTAGCTATAATCAAATTGGCCCTAAACCCCATACAAACCAGACATGTTAGAATCTCTGCATTTACAAGCCCTCTTGAGAGAAGCCAAAGACAGGATAACCTTGTCAAAGGAGCAGAATCATCACACCCATTCCCGAATTCACACTGCTGGTATTATTAAGCACCATGTGCTTAGCTGGCAAAATCAATTCTGGTCAATGTGGACAACCATAAGTTTATATCAAGTGAAAGAATATTTGTTTTCCAAATACTTGTAATGTTAATGATTATTGTTGACAAGATCAGAAGGATGGAACTAAACATAAAACTACCTTTAACAGGGTATTAATTTTGATTTTAACATATTTAAAATTCTGAGACATTCTGGTTGAGGAGGAAGGAATGGATATTATATACCTTTCCAATAACGTTAGGTTCTCTTTGAAGACTGACACCTTGTCTCATGTATGTGAAAAAAATACAACAAAAGACTTGAGCCCTCACTATTAGGACTCCTATGATGGTTGGGAAAGGTTCTGAATGAAGGGTGCACATAATAATGTTAAATATAGAGAGTGAAATCTCACAGCCACAGTAGGCAGTGAAGGAGCAAATTATTGCAGATGCCAGAATCTGTACTGAAAACAAAAAAATGCTGGTCAGCAATAGATAATGATATGTTCATGAGTACTGTTATGGTGAGACAGGCAATTTCATTAACATGTTTAGATTGTGCCATTACACCAGCCATCAGCATATGTACAAGGCATTTAGCACCTAAAAGGGTTAACTGATGTCATGAGATAAGCTCCACCTCTCAGGATATAAAAGCCTGTTCTTGGGAGGGGCTAAATGTGTGTTAATTGGAAATGTGGTTCAATAATCTTTACATTGCGTACCAGAACGTTTCAGTAGCACCAGTATACACTTATCTTAAGTTGTCCCACAAGAGGCAATCATGTATCTCTGATGTAATGTGACCAGTTATATAATATATAATAAACCTATGTTATATAGCACGACTGAACATATTTTCTGTAGACATCTGTCTCTCACAGTACCAGTAGCTTAGGGCAATACCAAGAAAATGATTGGTGCTAGTAAATCTACTCAACATATCCCAGGTGGTCCAAGTGAATGATGTCAATATTATAAGATGATGAAAATAATGGTTACCTGAAGATGTGGCTAAACTACATACTGTGGTAGGATTTGCCAGCTCTCAAAGGCAAGTACATCCTTCAACACTTATTTTGCAATATGTAATTGCAAGTGTTTCTCAAGGAAGTCTTTGGCTTCCTCCAGACCAGAGCACTGGCTTCACCTAACTGCACCCCTCTTGTTCACATAGCATCATGGAAGGAAGTGATGGTAAACTTTCATAAACCATGTTTAGTTCAAGTGGATTTAAAGATTTCAATTAGATTAGATTCCCTACAGTATGGAAATAGGCCCTTCGGCCCAACAAGTCCACACCTACCCTCCGAAGAGTAACCCACCCAGACCCATTCCCCTACCCTATATTTGCCCCTAACTAATGCACCTAACACTATGGACAATTTAGCATGGCCAATTCACCTGACCTGGACATCCTTGGATTGTGGGAGGAAACTGGAGCACCTGGAGGAAACCCACGCAGACACAGGAAGAATGTGCAAACTCCACTCAGACAGTCATCCGAGGCTGGAATCAGCCCTGGGACCTTGGTGCTGTGAGGCAGCAGTGCTAACCACTGAACATTACTATTATGACAGAATGCAGTTCTCTCAGCCTTCAGCTCATTATTTCCTTTAGAAACAGTGGCACTAAGAAAATAATTTTAAAAATGCAGTTGATGCTGGAAATCCAAAAATAAAGCAGAATATTCTGGAAATATTCATCAGGCCAGCTGGATCAAGTCAGAGTTAACATTTTAGATTTGATGATGTGACAAAGGACCAGTCACCTAAAATGATAAACAATTAAAACCTAACTACTCAGTCATCGATTTGCCATTTGCGAATTCTTGCTATGTGAGAATTAATTGCCTGACCAATAACAGAAATTATTGAAATAAATAAATCAACTATAAAATATTTGAAAAGCTCTGAAGGCCTAAGAAAGTGTACAATAAAGCCATTTAACATGAATATTCTTTATAAAATACATAATAATATAAAAAGAATAAAATTTCATTTAATATTAAATATATCCCTTTGAGACCTTTTAATGTATACATAAAATAATTCAGATTTTCTTTAATTACTCTGTGATAATTTAAGTGGGAAAGACGACGACATTTTACTGCTGTTGTTGACAATGTACAAATAAAGTGTTTAATGGAGGAGAATAAACTCTACATGGTAGTAGTTGTTCAATCACCTCCAACACCCCATTAGTCTGTGTTATAAAAACTGCTGCCAGAATCCACAACAAACTCTGCTTCTCTGAATCTCTGCTGCCAGATGCCATGAAAACTCCCAGAGCACTGCCAACTCCTATACAAAAGATATCATCATCTTACCAGTCCAGTTTTAGGTTGTCTGCTCCAATTTTCTCCATATCCACCTTCAACTCAACTTCAGAGGAAGTAAAAAATAAAGTAAGGGATATAAGGGGGGAGTACGGGTAAAGTGGCATTGAAATGCCCATCAGCCATGATTGAGTGGCGGAGTGGACTCGATAGGTCAAATAGCCTTACTTCCACTACTATTTATTATGGTCTTAAAGCCAACAAGTTAATAATCAGCAGTTCAACTTTGATTTTTTGGTGTTTTTTGACAATATGCTGATACAGAGAATTGTATAGGAGAAAGTGAGGACTGCAGATGCTGGAGGTCATAGTTGAAAAGTGTGGTCCTGGAAAAGCACAGCAGGTCAGGCAGCATCTGAGGAGCAGGAGAATCAATGTTTCATGCATAAGCCCTTCATCAGAAATGTGGAGCAGGAAGGGGGCTGAGCGATAAATAGGAGGGGGAGTGGGGCTGGAGGTAAGGTAGCTGGGAAGGCAATAGGTAGATGCAGGTGGGGGGGTGTCGGAGCAGGGAGTGGAGTGGATAGGTGGGAAGGAAGATGGACAGGTAGGAGAGTTCAAGAGGGAGGTGCCGAGTTGGAGGGTTGGATCTGGGGTGAAGTGATGGGAGAGGATATGAGGAAACTGGTGAAATCAACATTGATACAGTGTGGTTGGACAGTCCCAAGGTGGAAGATGAGGTGTTCTTCCTCCAGGTGTTGGGTGGTTAGGATGTGACCGTTGAGGAGGCCCAGGACTTGTATGTCCTTGGCAGAGATTTGTATGTCAGGTTGATCACTGAGCTTTATTTGAACTTTATCAATTCACAAAAAAACTAATCAATACAGTGACGAGCATGAACCTTTCCTCACTTCATCCTCAAGTTAGATGTTATATACATACCAAATTCTGATACAATGGCATAAAATATCTGGTCACCTTTTAATCAACATTCAGAGAGAGAGAGAACAATATTCACTTTGAAAATGCAATGGCTGCTTTATTTTAGACACTAGAAGGTAGACTGCAATTGCTTCCTCCCATCTGGGGACTGTTTGGTGTTCAATTCACAAAAAGGAAGTGAAATACATACAGCACTTCCTCAGCAAACATCTGATTGGTACTGTCAACAGCAGTCAATATGTAGTGAAAGATGGATATCCTACAAAGTATATTTCCTCCCAACACCATATTATGTTCAGGACCCATAGAACTTAAATCATGCTTGGTCTCTTCTTACAAAGCAGTTTGTAGAAGGAACAATTTAAGACAATAAGGGGACGTGGAGAAATACATAATATCCATTCAGTTAGCCTTTCCCAACCCTGGGAAATGTGTGATACAATGTTAAGGGAATTGTTCACAACTCACAACAACGAAACTCTGTCCATTAGTCTACAACAGTGACGGGCATGTTGTAAGGGAAAATTCCATTGGTGAAAAGCTTTGGAAAACAAAGTTTCAAGTTCAAGCTCACCTTCTTAGCACACTACACTAACTGTGTATCATCTCATTTACTTTTACATTGCAATCAAAAAATATGATTTTCTGATGGTATTCTATGTAATTTGCATTTGAAAGAATCAACACTGTAGCTTCCACTGTCTCCATGGGAAGCCTGCTCCACAGACTTACCATTCACTCGTTGAAATAATGTTTCTGAAGAGTTGCTTTGATTTTACCCCCTGTAGATGAATTCCATTTCGTCACATGCCTTGCCAATGTGTGAATGACTCCCTCGAGTTAGAATATCAAAACCCCGTGCTGAACATGATTGCCTCTGCAAGTTTTCATCGCAGAATCGCATTTCTTCTTTCCTTCGGTGGTTCCAAATGGAATTGTGCTGTTACGTACAAAGTTTCCTTTTCTGAGATGAGCTTCTCAATTGTATAATGCTTTAATAGCTTTAGTTAAACATCAGCTGCAGGGGAATTAGTTTGGGAGCAAATCCCATTTTGAATGCTTCAACTTGCACCAGAATGTAATAGCATAACAAGAAGTAATGGCATAATTTATCCTACGGAGAATAAATTTCAATTTCATTTTAGTTGCATAACTCAAAACTGTTGCAAGCTTGTAGGAAGCTTGCAGATAATAGATTAATGAGATTGGCATCCTTAAAAGATGTCAATATTTTTGATGGTGACGTACCAGCTTGTTTCTTATCACTGAGATATGAAGTCTCCACAGAGTTTCATCATTGTGTGTCAGCAAGTTCTTTTTTCCCTGGTTAATACATTCAACAAAATCGCCTTGCTGCTGTCAATACACGGCCACAAGAGTGCATGTGCATGTGTACGTAATCTTGATTTGTGGACTGCAAACCTGAGGGCATTGTCTCTTGTCAAAAATGTCGACAAAGTTGAAAGCAGCAAGTTACACTGTTTATGGAAATAGAGGATAAGTGGTGTATACTTTAATGTTGGACTTGCTGAATTTCAAAACCAAATCCAAAAACCAAATATAAGTGCACTTGCATCTGTGTCAAAGCAATAGATAAACACTAGTCACAACACTAAGAAATACTCACCCAGTATACTCATCCAGAAGTGAACATCTTACACTGAAAACAGAAACATTTAACACTGCTTCTATCTGTCCTCAGGTGCTGCCAGATGTGTATTTCTAATATATTGCGAGTGGTGCTGCATGTAATTGAGTTTATTTTTCAGTTTATTGCAGATACTACACTTTTTTTTCCAAAAGTGTCCTCACTCAGTGAAGCAGGTGACTAGCAATTTGGTTTAGTGGAACTGTTGGTAATTTCAAACATGTGAGTTTTGGTTGGCTGCAAAATAACATATCAGTATCCAGCATTTCAACTGGAATGAGTGAAGCTGACCCCTGTTTTCATTTCTTCCCATCTGAGACATGCAGCATTAAGAGACACAATGTGGTAGTATTCCATATCAGACATATTCCTTTAGGAGTGCTGCAATCACTCGTACCTTGCTGTTTGCAATTGGAACTTGGAGGCTGACACACATTTGCAAATAATCTCATTGAGTGTGCTTGATAGCAGCGTGGTGGCTTTGCCAATGTCAGAACAAGCATAGTTAGCTAGCCACCCTTGAGAGATTAGTGTAGATCAAAGCTTCTGATACAATACTGTAAGTTTCTTCAGTTCCAGTACGGGTCACTTGGAAGAAAATGAGAACAGTAGACTGTTGCATGGCCTGACATCTAATGAGGTTTCTAATAGTCCCTTAGCATTTAGTTGAAAGATTCAGGAAGCATGTCTTGACTCCCTAAAGCCAGAGGGTTGCTCAATGTTGAGATTTTGGGTTTTGGGTGGTCTGGGATTATTCAATGGGATTCTTTTTGAGCTCTTTTTTTTTTGCTTGGAATTTAATCTGCTGGTAGGATCATTTGTTTACCCAGTGGACCTGGATTCCAACTGGGGCAAAGGAAAGTGAAAACATGAATGTTAATACATTGTTTAACTGAATTTTAATGACAAACATTAACAGCAAAAATGCATTCAGCTAACTGAATGGTTATTGCTGTTTCCTATTCAGCCCCAAGTCCTGACAAAACCTGAGATCAAACGTTAATGAGATTCAGAATCATTTCTTCCAGTTAGACTGGATGAAATATTGTTAAATCAGCATCAGCTGGCAATGGTTCTACTGGCTCTATGTCTTGACATGGTAGAACTATGTAGTCAAATGTATTGACAGACGAAAACCTTAGCTAACAGATTTCAGATCATTAAAAAATTTACTCAGCTTTACCACGTCAAGACTAAATCCTACAATAAAATAATTTTATTGTCAGCTCCCTCTGTAAAAATATGACACATATCAAAAACACAAAACTATTCCCTGAGTTAATTACAAATGGCCTGTCATGCAGAACTTTTTCCATGTTGGGTCTCTAAGAGTTTCTAATACAAGCCATGATGCGGGGGTGCAAGTGTTGGACTGGGGTGGACAAAGTTAAAAACCACACAACACCAGGTTATAGCCCAACAGGTGTGGTGGCACGATGGCATGGTGGCTCAGTGGTTAGCACTGTTGCCTCACAGCACCAGGGATCCAGGTTTGATTCTACTCTTGCGCAACTGTCTGTGTGGACTTTGCACGTTCTCCCCATATCTGTGTGGATTTCTTCCCACAGTCCAAATATGTGCAGGTTAGGTGAATTGACCATGCTAAATTGCCCATAGTGTTCAGGGATGCGAAGGCTGGGTGCATTAGTCAGGGGTAAATGTAGGGGAATGGGTCGGGTGGGTTACTTTTCTGAAAGTTAGTGTGGACTTGTTAGGCCAAAGGGCCTGTTTCCACACTGTCAGGATTCTATCATTTTATGGAGCTTATTTAGAAGTACAAGCTTTTAGTGTTCTGCTCCTTCACCAGGTAGCTAGTGGGACAGGATCATAAAACACAGAGTTTATAATAAAAGATCAAAGTATCATACAACTGATGTGATGTATTGAACAAACCTAGATTGCTTTTAAGTCTTTAATCACTTAGAATGGGTTACAGGTTTCAATTCATTAATATGCACAGAAGAATCTTATTATCTGGCATTCGATTATGCAAATTTCGGATTATCCGGCAAGATCATAAGGTCACCATGCTTGGCTAAACTATGTTATCTGGGATTTGATTATCTGGCATTTGATTAACCAACCAAAATACTCCTCGCCCATGTCCTTCGGATAATTGAGGTTCCTCTGTAAATCCCAGAACCCCTTCCAAGTCACATTCCCGAGATAATTTAAGGATTTATTTAAAAGGTGACATCTCAACTCCGACAATGCATTGAAGGTGTGAGGTTAGAGTCTGTCTGTATTCCAACCTTGAGTAAGATCGGTTCTATTTTCAAAGTAGGAGTTTATGAATTGTCACATGGACTGACTGCATACAGATTGTGAGAAGTCCTGGGATTTACATATTAATGAATCGAAACCTGCAGCTCATTCTAAGTGATTAAAGACTTAACAGCAATATAGGTTTGTTCAATGCATTGCATCAGTTGTATGACACTTTGGTCTTTTACTATAAAGTCTGTGTCCTATAATCCTGCCCCAGTAGTTACCTGATGAAGGAGCAGCACTCCGAAAGCTAGTGCTTCCAAATAAATCTGTTGGACTATAACCTGGTGTTGTGTGATTTTTAAATTAATACAAGTTAACCATTTCATTCAAGTTAATTTTTCTTCGCAATGTATTTGAACACAGGACACTCTTATAGGGTGATAAATGTTGCATTCAGTGAACAGGCTTTTGAATGAGGCAAATTCTTATCAGTTGAACAAAACGTCAAAAACTAAATAAACGATTATTGAAATGGGTGAACAAGACCACCTCATTACCGCGAACCACCCAAATTGTAAAATGTACTTATTTAAATATTTTCTAAAATGTACATTTCAAGATCTCCTGACAATGATAGAACACTTGGGCTCTTTGAATCCATGTATGGGAAATAATTAACATATTTTGAATCAAATGAGAGCTGCTTTACTCAAAGAAATAGCAGTTTCTTGATGCTGCAAGAAATAAGAAACTTAGCATTCACATTTCAAGTAAAACAGAATCTAAATCACACCTAATTACACCATTCATAAATGAACTTTTTACATGAGTTTTGCCTTCATTGTGTTTTTCCAAGGCCCCTACAATTAGGACACTGAAAAGATTCCTGTAAAAGAGGCTTTACTGAAAAACAATGGCCTTTTTGTCAATCTGTAAAACATCTTCTGAGCATGTATATATGAGAAGCTACAGGACCTTTTGTTCTTGTCACAGTACAATATAAGGCACAGCCAAAGCCTGTTTCAGTAATCCTCACAGGAGATAGTAGTTCAGCTGGTTTTAATGAATATTCACACATCCAAAGGAAATCTTTGGCAGTCATCCATTCATTTGAACAAAAAGGGAAATGCATTTGTGAAGATGCTTAAGACACATCAATCACTCCTCTCAACCCAGATTCATGAGGTTAAAGGTGATATGTATTTAAGTCAGTGGCAGGTATTTTAAACTAATGCTGAAGTCAATGAGAACACAGGAGCCGGGTGATTACTGAAAGCCTACAGTGCAAGAGAATGTTTCAGAGTTTATTAGTCAAGCAGAGGTTCTGCTTATTATAGAAGAGGCCATTTGGACCATCAATTTTGCACCAACCCTCCAAAGATCATCCCACCTCCTGTAACCCCACATGGGGTTTTTAATCATGGATAACCCAGCTACCTGCACATCTTTATGGGAGGATTTGGTTTGACTTATTGTAGTCACATGTACCTAAGTACAGTGAAAAGTTTTGTTTGAAACCAGAGCATCCAGTAGAAACCCACACAGACACTGGGAGAATGTGCAAACTCCATGTTGAAGTTAGTAATCACGCAGGTTCTCGTCCAGCAGTTTTATTTGGAAGCACTAGCATTCAAAGTATTACTTCTTCATCAGGTGGTTGTGAAACAGGACTATAAGACACAGAACTTATAACAAAAGATTACAGTAATACAATGATACTTAGAACAAATCTGGATTGTTAAGTTTTTTATCTTTTAGAATGGGTTTGCTAGTTTCAGTTCTTTAATATGTAAATCCCAGAACATCTTTTAAGTCACATTCTCAAGATAACGTAAGCTTTTATAACAATAAGTGACATCTCAGCTGCATTAAAGGTGTGAGGTTAGAGTCTGTCTGTATCCCAATCTTGAGTGAGACAGGTTCTATTTCCAAAGTAGAATTATAGAGTCATAGAGATATACAGCATGGAAACAGACCCTTCGGTCCAACCCGTCCATGCCGACCAGATATCCCAACCCAATCTCGTCCCACCTGCCAGCACCCGGCCCATATCCCTCCAAACCCTTCCTATTCATATACCCATCCAAATGCCTCTTAAATGTTGCAATTGTACCAGCCTCTTTCCGATAGGAAGGAGACCAGAATTGCACGCAATATTCCAACAGTGGCTTAACCAATGTCCTGTACAGCCGCAAAATGACCTCCCAGCTCCCGTACTCAACACTCTGACCAATAAAGGAAAGCATACCAAACGCCTTCTTCACTATCCTACCTACCTCGGAATTTATAAAATGTTACATAGATTGACTGCCTGCATTGACTGCTTGTAGGTTCTGTATTTTTTAAGCAAAATAGAATGTATCTGCAAATATAATCCTGCAAATACAAATTCACCCCATAAATTTATATGTGTGTGTGTATGTACAGGAGAGAGAGAGACAGAGTGAGTGTGTGACTGTGAGTGTGTGACTATGAGTGCACTTGAGAGAGTGTGTTTTTGAGTGTGTGCAAGCTTGATAAAGATCGTGTGTGAGTGAGATGGAATATAAGCCTGTGAGAGGGTGCGTGCGTGGGTGTGAGTGTGGGGGGATGTATGTGTGTGTGTATCAGAGAGAGCTTGTGTAAGAGAGAGGGTCTGAGTGAGTGCGTGTGTGTGTGCGTGTGTGTGTGTAGTGCAGTGGGGTCATCTGTAGTGTAACATGAACCCAAGGCCCAGGTTCAAGCCATCCCCATGGGTACTGAACTTGGCTATCAGCCTCTGCTCGGCCACTTTGCATTGTTGCCTGTCCTGAAGTCTGCTTTGGAGGATGATCACCCAAAGGTCCGAGGCCAAATGTCCCTGACCACTGAAGTGTTCCCCACTGGGAGGGAATACCCTTGTCTGGTGATTCTTGTGCAGTGTCCATTCATCCATCGTCATAGCGTCTGCTTGGTGTCACCAATGTACCGCCATTACAGTGGGGACACCTCCCACCATGTAAGTGGCAGATACTCATGTGACTCAGCCTACGTTGTCCATCTCATATGCTGCAGGTAATGATACCCCGATGAATGGTACATTGGTGAGACATGAGCAGAGGCTATGACAACGGATGAATGGTCACCACACAACAATCCCCAGACAGGTGCGTTCCCTCCCAGTTGGGGAACATTTCAGCATGCTGGGACATTTGGCTTTGGACGATCAGATGACCATCCTCCAAGGCGGAGAGTGCATTACATTTCAATGCTAAATAAAACAGGTATCCTCAATATCTTGGACAATATTGATGCTGCAATCAATAATACAGAAACGGCTATTTTTATAAATTCATAGACTGTGAGCTTTGCTGGCTGGGCCATCATTTATTGATAACAAGTATTTAGAGATGACAAGGTGGTGTTTAATTACCTTCTTGTACTGCTGCAATCTAATTGATGTAGTTAAACTCATAATGCTTTGATGGAACAAGTTCTCGGATGTTGACTCAGTGCGGCTCCAAGGAAGGCAGCATATTTTCAAGTCAGGATGGTGCGTAGCTGCAGGGAAACTTGAAAGTGATGGTGTTCCCATGTATCTGCTGCCCCTGTCCTTCTAAATGACAGTTGTCATGGGTTTGGAATGTGCTGTCTACATAGGCATGGAGAATTTCTGAGGGCATCTGGCATTCTGCAGTGGATGGTGCACATTGCTGCTACTAGACATTGATGGTGAACGGAATGGATACTTGTGGATGCGGTGCCAGTCAAGCAAGATGTTTGTTCTGGGTGATGTCAAGCTTCTTGAGAACTGCATCCATCCCAGGCAAATAGAGCATATTCCCCCACACTCCTCAATTGTGCCTTGTAAATGGTTGATAGCTTTGGGAAATCAGGAGGTGAGTTACTTACTGCAAGATACATAGTTACTGACCTGTTATTGTAGTCTCTGGAGTTATATGGCTAGTTGAATTTACATTGTAGTCAATGGTAGCTCCCCCAGGATGTTGGTAGTGTTGGATTCAGTAATGGTAATGTATTGAACATCAAGGGATATTAGGGTCTCTGTTGTTAACGATGAACATTGCCTCGCACATTTGTGGCATGAATGCTACTTGCCACATATCAGCCTAAACCAAATGTTGTCCAGATTTGTCTGGATTTGGACATCTTCTGATTCAGTATCTGAGGGGTCATGAATGATGCTGAACATTATGCAATCATCCCCACTTCTGACCTTTTCATTTAGGGAAGTACTTAAAGCAGGTTGGACAAAGAACAAAGCCCTGAAGAGCACCTGCAAAGATATCCTGGAGTTGAGATGACAGACATCCAACAACCACAACCATCTTCCAATGTGCCAAGTATGACTCCAACCAGCGGGAGCTTTTTGCCTTGATTGCCATTGATTCCAGTTTTACTCGGGCCCCTTGATGCCATACTCTGTCAAATCTAAATTTGATTTCAAGGACAGTCAGCCTCACCTCAACTCTGTAGGTCTACCTCTGGATTCAGCTCATTTTGAATCAAGGCTGGAAGTGAGTTCAGAGATTGCAATGGGAACTGAGTAATCCTGACTGAACTCATCCTGAACATCAATGAGAAAATTAGTACTGAGCAAGTGTTGCTTGTCAAGAATAGACTATTGGGGTGGTAATTGACCAGGTTAGATTTGTCCTTTTTTCATTTTCAGGACATACCTGGGTAATTTTCCATATTGTCAGGTTGATGACAGTATTGTAGTCGTACAGGAAAATCTTAGCTAAGGCTGTGGCAAGTTCTGGAGCACAAGTGTTCAGTATGTTATCAGGACCCATAGCCAATGCCTCCAACCATTTCTTGATGTCACGTGGAATGGATTGAATTGGCTGAAGACTCACATCTGTGACAGAGGAGAGCAAGATGAATCATCCACTTGGCACTTCTGGCTGAAGATTATTGTGAGCGCTTTAACCTCATATTTTGCCCTGGTTTTCTGGCCTCCCCCAATATTAAGGATCAGGATGTCTTGGTGCGTCCTTCTCCACTGAGCTATTTAATTGTCTTTACGATTCATGACTGGATCTGGCAGGACTATAGAGCTTAGATTCGATCTGTTGTTTGTAGAATCATTTTGTTCTGGCTACCACAGGCTGCTTACTCTATTTGGCATACAAGTAGTCTTGTTTTGTAATTTCATCGGGTTGATGCCTCACTTTTAGGTATGCCTGGTGCTGCCTCTGGTATCCCCTCCTGAACTTTCCATTGAACCAGGGTTGATTGCTGACTCAATGTCATGTAGACTGGGTGATATGCTGGACCATGAGGTTGCAGATTGTGTTGGAGTACATCTGTGCTGCTGCTGATGGCTCAATCTCACTGGATCAGGTGATCAATGATTTGAGACACAAAAACCTGGAAGAGATATCAACAACCATCTGCCAAATGTTGGACATATTGACCATCCAGTGTATAAATCTCAACTGATTACTGTTTGGTTTCATCTTGATGGAATAGCATGTAACTTGAGTGTAACTAGTTGACTGAAAAACAAGATGGGATACAGCAAGTTATTATGTTGGAAGATATAAGAGCAAAAGTAGGCCATGCAGCCCATTGAGTCTGTGACATAATCCAATGAGAATCTGATGATCCTCATCAACTTCACATTCCTGCTTTTCCCCCGTAACCCTTGATTCCCTCGCTGATTAAAATCTGCTGATACCAGCTTTGAATATGGACAAAAAGTCAGTCTCTAATTAATTCATTTAATTCATTAGCTGGCCATTATCACATTACTATTTGTGCCAATCGCTGTAGGCAAATTAGGTACAGTACCACACTTCCTACATTACAGTGGTGCCACATTATGAAAGTATTTCATTGGCATGGGCCTGCCATTGACCAGAAACTGATTGGACCTGCCATTTAAATACAAAAGTAGGTCAGAGGCTAGGAATTCTACAGTTAGTAACTCACCTCCTGAGTCGAGTGTGTGATGGAATACTTTACACTTTCCTAGATCCAGCTCCAACAATGGCCCAAAGGCTTGTTACCATCCAGGGCCAAGTAGCCCACTTAATCAGCACTCCATTCACTTCCTTCAAATCTAGCACACAATGTCAGCAGTGAGTACCATCTACAAGATGCATTGCAGTAAATCAACAAGGCTGTTATCTTCTACACCCATCACCTAAAACGACAAGACAGCCCGCCTGCAGCGGAAGATAGCTATTTAGAGGTTCATTAGCAATTAACTAATATGACATCTAAGTCTTACATATAGGGCCTGATCTTAGTTCAGCCAACACCCATTCAATTACACAGGGTAAAACTGGGCCCACAGACTGAATTATATGCTTACATTATGTACAAAGCTAAGAGGCTGATTGACTGAATATCTGGGAGAAAATTAGGACTGCAGATGTTGGACATCAGATTCGAAAAGTGTAGCTCTTGAAAAACACAGAAGGTCAGGCAGCATCTGAGGAGCAGGAGAGTTGATGTTTCGAGCGTAAGTCCTTCATCAGAAATGTGGGGGAAGGGGGCTGAGAGATAAATAGGAGGGTGTGGATGTGGGGCTGGGGCAAGGTAGCTTGGAAGGTGATAGGTAGAAGCAGGTGGTGGGAGAAGGTAATAGGTCAGAGGGGTGGGTGGAACATTTAGGGAGGAAGGAAAATGGACAGGTGGGATGGTTCAAGAGGGCAGTGGCGAGTTAGACGGTTGAATCTGGGATAAGGTAGGGGGGAGGGGAGATGAGGAGGCTAGTGAAATCGTTTTTGATGCTAAGTGGTTGGAAGGTACCAAGGCGAAAGATGAAGCATTCTTGCTCTAGGCATCAGATGGCTCAAATTTGGTGGTAGAGGAGGCCCAGGACTTGCTTGTCCTTTGCTGAGTGGGAGAGGGAGTTGAAGTAGTCAGCCACAGGGCAGTGGGGTTTTTTGGTATGTGTGTCCCAGAGATGTTCCCTGAAATGTTCTGCGAGTTGGTGTCCTGTCTCCCCAGTGTAGAGGAGACCACATCGAGAGCAATGGACACAGTAGATGACTTTTTCAGATGTGCAGGAAAATCTCTGCCAGTTGTTGAAGAATCCTTTGATGGACGTGAGGGGGGGGAGGTGTGGGCACAGGTTTTTTACCTCTTGCGGTGACAAGGGAAGGTCCAAGAAGTGGAGGGTGAGTTGGTGCAGGGCATAGACCTAACGAGGGTGTTGTGGATGGATCAAGGGTCTCTATGGAATGCAGATAGTGAAGGGAGGGAAGTATATCCATGATGGTGTGGTCTGACTATAGGTAGGGGAAATTGCAGAGGATGATGCAATGTATCAGGAGGTTGGTGGGGTGGAAGGTGAGGACCGGGGCTTCTATCCTTGTTGCAGTTGGAGGTGTGGGGGTTCAAGGGTGGAGGGCATTATTGACCACTTGGGAAGGGAAATTGCGGCCCTTGACATAGGAGGCTACCCGGGATGTTCTGAAGTGGAGTCGCTCGTCCTGAGAGCAGATATGGCACATGTGGAAAAATTGGGAGTAATTTGTCTTCCTCCACTGTATCTGTTCCCAAACACCTCATCTACTGTGTCCGTTGCTGTCAATGTGGTCTCTTTCACGTTGGGAGACAGGTGCCAACTTGTGGAACATTTCAGAGAACATCTCGGGACCACATGCACCAAACAACTACACTGCCCTGTGGCCAACTACTTCAACTCCCTCTCCCACTCCTCCAAAGACATGCATTTCCTTGGCCTCTTCCACTGCCAAATCTTAGCCATCCGACATCTGGAGGAAGAACGCCTCATCTTTCTCCTTTCGGACCCTCTCACAAGATGGCCTCAACATTGATTTAATCAGTTTCCTTATCTCCCCTCCCCCAACTCACCCAGGTCCAACTCTCCAACTCGGCACTGCCTTCTTGAACTGTCCTACCTGTCCATCGTCCTTCCCACTTATCTGCTCCACCCTCCCCTTTGACCTATCACCATCATCCCCCACCTGCTTCTACCTATTGCCTTCCTAGCTACCTTTACCCCATCCCCACCCCCACCCTCCTGCTTATCTCTCAGTCCCCTTCCCCACCACAACATTCCTGATGAAGGGCTTATGCCTGAATATCTGCTTAACCGATTGAACAAAGAATAAAAAGGAAATCTTTGAGACTTGACCATTGTATATCACAATGTCTGAAATATATAGTGTCTTTGTGAGATCTCTGCAACATTAGAAAATATATAAATTTGTTGATGATACAAGGACAGGTGACTATAAATCATGTAGATGGAAGCATAGAGTGACTGGGTTGTTGATAACTGACTGAATGAACAAAACTATGGTAAATGGCCTTTTTAATATGGGCAATTATCAAGTTTAGACTTAAAAGACCCAACTTTAGATGGTTAAAGTGTGATTTGAGTAAGTTTTCATGATATCATGGGGCAGAGATAAGATTGGCAGAAACTATTTTTACTGTTTGGGGAGTTTAGGACTTAGGAACATTGTTTAAAAATTAGAGTCGCTTTGTTCTGAAGTAAAATTAGGAAACACTCGACGTGCAAAAGATGATAGGAGTTATGTGCCCTCCTCAGCAAATGGCATTTTATCTTGGATAAATTATTAATTGTTTTTACAGAGATTGATATATTTGATAACCAAAGATGTGGTGCAAATTCAGGTATCAGGAGTTGGATCACAAATTAACCATGATCTTATTAAACAAAATAGAATTGGTTCAAGGTACTAAATGGCTTACTGCTATTCCCATGTTCCTAGGTCTGCATTATAACATGAAACTTAAAAGTATTTTAATATTGTGCGGAGCACATCAAAAAATATTCACATTCTTTGCAGAGCTTGCAAGCACAGCTGAGAGTTAAAGTAAAAGGTTGTGTTACTTCAAGGTCTCCATTGGTTTGACTTTAATAAAATCTTTCTATTTAATAAACGTTATGTGCTGAAAATTAGTCGCCAGACAATCCAAATGGAGGAAATAAATGAGCTCTTGAAAGTGTTTGCTTATGCGAGCACTGTTTGCTAGTCACATCGACGGCACTTATTAATGTTTTCCTATTACTCAGGGGCTCCAGTATCCTTAATTAGCAATACCCAATGGTTTCATTTCCTTATAATTTTATATAGGTCTTAATTAGCGCTAATTATTCCTAATTAGAAGAAGCCATTTACATTGGGTCACAGCAGTTTGTTTTTCACATCTGCTAGTTGTTTCATTCAAATGGGTGTGAAAAATAACTTGCAAATTGCTTCTCAGCAAAATAGGCAGAGACAAAGGAAATATAACTTTTTTTCTAGGTTTGGAAAATAAACACAGTGTGAAAACTAACTTTACTCCAGAGTCATTGTTCAAAACAGCATTGAGTATGTTCGACAGGAGGTCATTCAGCCTACCAGTTCTGTTGAATGGGATCCTAGTCGATTTTTTTCCTATCCAATGAGCTAACTTAGCTTTATATTCCTTGACACCTTTATCTTACAAAAACCTATTGGCTTTTCAAATTGCCCCAGAAACCATAGCTCTTTGGGAGAGACAATTCCAGTTTTCTAACGTCTGTTGTGTGAAAAATATATTTATGGATATTGTTTCTTGGTGGCTTCACCTTAATTGTCGGATTATGTGCCCCCTTTATGGATTCCCTCAGAGAATATCATTTCTTCATAAATACCTTATCAAGTTTTTTCACCAATTAGAATCAAACCACAGCACCAGGGACCCAGGTTCGATTCCAGCCTCGGGTGACTGTCTGTGTGGAGTTTGCACATTCCCCCCATGTCTACGTAGGTTTCCTCCGGGTGCTCCGGTTTTCTCCCACAGTCCAAAGATGTACAGGTCAGGTGAATTGGCCGTGCTAAATTGCCCATAGTGTTAGGTGCATTAGTCAAGAGTAAATGGAGGGAAATGAGTCTGGGTGGGTTACTCTTCGGAGGGTTGGTGTGGACTGGTTGGGCCGAAGGGCCTGTTTCCACACTGTAGGGAATCTAATCTAATCTAATTAGACAAATGAGCTACTTGTTGCTGGGGAATCTCACTTTGTACTCATCCCCTGCATATGAAGAGTCTCTCCCACTGTTTTACCTACAGTCACTTTGTTAACCCTCTGAACTACTATGGAAGATAACATATCACTTCCCCTTTTAAAGGCAACAATACTAATACTTTATCTCAAAATGTTTGAATTGCTGAATGTTTATCTGCCCATTCTTTCATTTCCACATGATTTTTTTTCTGATTGCTCTCTGTAACCTTATAAGCTTCTGAGAAGGAATCTACCCGGCTTTATTTGATACCAAGTTAATATATGCATATGTAAAATTGGCAATATGACATCCTTTTTAAATTTCAACCTTCCTGGTGGCAGCAGAGGATTGGGACATGGAAAGGAATAAATCCACCTTCCCAACTTCTTAAATATAGTGATTCATTCAAATCATGGAAACTGTTAAGTCCAATCTGCTATCTCTTCAAAAATTCACTTTACCAATAATTAATTGAAGCCCAAATCCAGAAGACATGATAGTCTTTTTAAGCTGTAGAGATTCAATATCATTAAAAGATTATGTTCTTTAGAGCCAGAATAACTATCTTCTCCTATGGTACAGTGGTTTTAGTAACTCACACAATATATGTCTTTTATACCAGGCATGTTTATTGTCTTCCATACAGAAGAGGTAGCCATTTATAGCTCTATAACCTGTTGTGAACATTTAATATTACAATACCCCTTAGGCATTGCAGTAACTACTAGAATTCGTTTCAAAATATTGCATGTTGGAAATAAATTAGCAGTGTTACATAATGTTAGTAAAAAATACAGTAAAGGCAATTGCACTTTTCAGAAAATAATGAATACAGTTGGTCTTTATTATGGTTTTTAGACTTCACCAATAACCTCTCCATATTCCCTTTCACCAACCCCCTCCACCCTGACCCGACCCAGGAAGCAAAACATTCAAATAAGAACCTGCTCAATTCTCCTCAGACAATCACTTACCATCCATAACAGACTCTGACTTTATTTTAATGATTTGCAGAACAGTTTGCCTCAATTACCCCAGTTCAGGCCTGTCCCATATGTTCATTATTACTGAATCACAAAATAACTTCCTAATGTTAATATTAAAATTGAAACAATAGCAAGAGAATCACCTGTCTTAAGCAATGTGCTTATGTATCTCAATTAAGATTTCCAAACCTCTCCATTCCAACCTCTGAGTGAATTGTCAGATGCTAGAGATTAGTTCTGGTGCTGGAGCTAATTTTATGATGAACAGATGACTATCTGGTGAGGCACAGCACAGAGACAGCAAGCTAAATCAATCCCAATTGTTTGATACAGTCTGTTGACTGGTGCAAGATGATAGAGGGTAAAGCTGCCATTCAGTTGTCATCTCAATACATGGTGATCCTGGCGTAGGGCACCATCAAGAATAATCAATAAATTATAAACAAAGATTTGCAGTTGTCAGATTGTGGTTCCCTTGTTTCACTAGTACATGGTATGGAAGCTAAAGCAGATGTAGAAACTTTTTATTTCATGCATTGAGTCATAATGATCTGGAATGTACAGTCTGAAAAAGTGTTAGAAACAAACTCTGTTACTACTTTCCGAAAGGGTTTAGTTATACATTTCAAAAGAGGGGCCCATTAAAAAAAAACAATTATATGATGTTTTTGAAAGAATGATAGGGCAAATTGATTATTTCTATGTTCTTTTATATTGTGTACAGAATGGACACATGAAAGTACAGAAACACATTTGAACAACTGCTTTTACACAGTTCTACCACATCAGGTCTAATTAGATTACTTACAGTGTGGAAACAGGCCCTTTGGCCCAACAAGTCCACACCGACCCTCCGAAGCGCAACCCACCCAGACCCATTCCCCTACATTTACCCCTTCACCTAAAACTATGGGCAATTTAGCATGGCCAATTCACCTAACCTGCACATTTTTGGACTGTGGGAGGAAACCGGAGCACCCGGAGGAAACCCACGCAGACATGGGGAGAATGTGCAAACTCCACACAGTCAGTTGCCTGAGGCGGGAATTGAACATGAGTCTCTGGCGCTGTGAGGCAGCAGTGCTAACCACTCTGCCACTGTGCCACCCACAAGTACTACTGCCAAAGTACTGAAAGTTCACCAAACATATGGAGCACATCAGGAGATCAGTTCAGAGTCAAATTAAACTTAAATATTTATTGACTAGAACTCATGTCATGTAGACAGAAGTCGACATGGACCAGAGACCACTTTGTGAGCAGATGCAGAGAAAAGGAATCATTATATGATACTTTTCGGATGGAAGCTGGCAAGTAGAATTGTTGAGTTGGTGATCATATCTGACCTAATGGAAAGCTTTCCAGAAAGATTTGCTGGACAAATCAAAGCATTTAAGAGCTTCAGAAAGATAGGTAGATATACAGAACTATCTTTACAGGTCAGAGAAGCTTACATGTCCTAAGTTAAAACTCATGAGGTGACACTTACACGAACACCAAAACAGAGTAAGTCACATTGAAGGTGTGGCCTTTGTCATGCACAAAGGAAATTAGGAGAAAGTGAGGATTGCAGATGCTGGAGATCAGAGCTTAAAAATGTGTTGCTGGAAAAGTGCAGAGGTCAGGCAGCATCAAAGGAGCAGGAGAATCGACATTTCGGGCATAAGCCCTTCTTCAGGAATGAGGAGGGTGTGTCAAGCAGGCTAAGATAAAAGGTAGGGAGGAGGGACTTGGGGGAGGGGTG
>NC_057739.1:10198714-10203009 GCF_004010195.1 Chiloscyllium plagiosum | reverse complement strand
TGGAGGAGATGCGGTGGAGAGCATCGTCAACCACATCTGAGGGGAAATTGCGGTCTTTGAAGAAGGAGGCCATCTGGGTTGTTCGGTATTGGAATTGGTCCTCCTGGGAGCAGATGTGGTGGAGGCGAAGGAATTGGGAATATGGGATGGCGTTTTTACAGGGGGCAGGGTGGGAGGAAGTGTAATCTAGGTAGCTGTGGGAGACAGTCGGTTTATAGTAAATGTCTGCGTTGAGTCGATCATCCGAGATAGAAATGGAGAGGTCTAGGAAGGGGAGGGAGGAGTCTGAGATGGTCCAGTACATTTGAGGTCGGGGTGGAAGGTGTTAGTAAAGGTGCTCCCACGAAGAGGTTGAACAGTTCCTCCATTCATTATTTCTAACTATTCATTATTTTCTAAGACTGGGACAGGGGCATGTGCCAAAACGCTATCCCTGTGAATTCTAAAAACAATGCACCTACAGGCAAGGCAAGCAATGAAGACACTGCTGGGCCAGTAATTACACACATACCAGTTTACCATAACCTTGCAGTAGGCACAATCTATTAGAATGTCAGACATTGGGGGTGGCACAGTAATTCAATGGTTAGCACTGCTGCCTCACAGCACCAGGGACCCATGTTCAATTCCACCCTCGAGCGACTGTCTGTGTGGTGTATGCACATTCTCCCTGCATCTGTGTGGGTTTTCTCCAGGTGCTCCAGTTTCCTCCCATAGTCTAAACATGTGCAGGTTAAGTGGATTGGCCAAGCTAAATTGCCCATAGTGTCCAGGAAGTTTAGGTGGATTAGCCCTGGGAAATGCAGGGATAGGGCAAGGAGATGCGTCTGGTTGGGATGTTCTGCAGAGAGTTGGTGGGAACTTGTTGGGCAAAGTAGCTGGTTTCCACACTGTAAGGATTCCATGACATTAGAAACTGCAGCACAATATCCAAACAATAATTCCAAAACTGAATTTGGAATAAAGAATCAAACACTTTTCTCAGTTAAAGTCTCAGCTTTCTGCTGTGAAGAGAAAAATGGACGAAATGGCTGAACAATTCTTTTCAGAATAAACCCAAACGTAAAAATACATCTCTGAGATAGTAAAATCTTTAAGGGATATCACTACACAGCTCATAAAGAATCCAAGCAAACATTGGTGATCTTGATGATTCCCACGAAACATATGTTCACCATTCTTTGTGTGTGATCAGTTGGGTTGGGGCTGGGATCTTTGTTGCTGTATCCACCTTTGCTCTCATGTATGGCTTCCACTAATAGCTCTTCCTGTGACATGCCTGCCAAAATTGATTGAAAGGTAGGCATTTTCTTTGTGCATGACAAAGGCCACACCTTCGATGTGACTTACTCTGTTTTGGTGTTCGTGTAAGTGTCACCTCATGAATTTTAACTTTGGACCTGTAAACTTCTCTGACCTGTAAAGATAGTTGACATAGAAATTAAGGAAGTAGGTTGAACTCCAAACTTTTTAAAAAATTAATCTAACATCTTGTTTAGAGGAAAATCTGGAGGAACTTGCACATAAAACAAATCATGCTCAGCAGAAACATGAACGTGAGCTCGAGCTCAAGACAATGTTGAAGAAAATGATCGAGCTACAGAAGCAGGTTGGATTGCACAACGCACACTTCTAAGGCCGCAAATCACACAGGACAATGTACTTTCTGAAATAAAAGCCAATGATACTATTCTCGTATAAGAACTCAAAGATGAAAAAAACCAAATAACCACTCTAGGAACAAAAGGGAAAGCTAAAGGCTTCCAAGAAAACTAAAAGGGAAAAAATGATGTTGGAATGGCTGAACAGGTTAGATCAGGTTATGAAGGATAATCATGTGCTTAACCAAGAGGGTGAAAAAAAATTGATAGGTTTAGAAGAATTCAGTGTGGAAAACCAAAAACTTCAAAAACACTGGAAACTCTTAAAGAAGAAAAAACATTAAGTGCCAAGACGACTTGAAACATTCAAACAGCTTGACAAAGAGATTAATCAATGGCTTATTTGGGAGAAAATATAGTTGCAGTGCACCAAAATAAGCAAATTCTGGGACAGCAACTGCAATCCATGGCAGAAAAGATTTTCAACACAAATAGGAATGACAAAGAATATCACTGCTGATTGGAAGTTAATGTCATTTCAGACAATATTAGCAACATGAGATCGGAGTGTATCAGCAAATTGTTATACATTACAGAGTCTTACAGGTTCACTTGTTATTGATAATAATTAAATTTTCTTTTGGATAGACAAGAGGTATTGGACGTGTAACTTGCCTTTATGACAGTTCAACGTTAAATGTTCCATGCACTCTGTGTATGCAATGTTGTGACTTGCGAGAGGAACTGCTCTCTCTTCCAGATGGTGTATGTAGCCTCTAGGAATGTTATGCTGGAATGTCAAGCAGAATTGACCATCAAAAAAGGATGTTATCTTTCGCAAACCATTCCCTGCTCAGATAGTACAGTGGCTGCTACTTGAAAAGGGAAGGGCAGAAAGATAATGTAAGTCAGTAAACTCCACGATCTTCACAACTTGTGACGGTGTGCCCAGCAAATAATAACAGGGCTGTGCCAGGGATATGTCTGAAGTGGTATATTTACCCAATTACCTTATACAAAATGATCCAGTTTTCCACTGACCCTGAACACTCCAGCAGGAGAGTACTGGCTGGTTCTTTTCAGTGTACTCCAAGGTAATTGCCACGATCACAACCTGAGTATCATGTTTTATGTTTCACCGACACATGCACAAATGCTACTTTCCAAGTTATATGTCCAAAGATGAGTTTTATGCAGTGCTTTAAAATGTCTGTCATACTTACAGATGCTTACCTTCAAATAGGTTTCTCTTTCCCAGCCACCACACTAAGTGACCACACGCTGTCAAAGCACACATAATCAAACACCAAACAACTGAACAAGTGATCATTTGACCAAAGTTTTTTTGGGATCTGTGATGAGAATGCGCTACTCATTGATTTCCTCTCCTGTCCAAATAACACTTCAGCATAAAAGCAGATTATCGGAAAGTTGAACAAAAGCAGAGATTACTGGACTCTATCCACTTACCAGGAAGGTTACAGGATTGCATTTGACACCAGCTTTGCATTTGTCACATGATAACTTGGTTTGGATAGAGGGCAAAGTTGAACGGAAAGCGAATCATCTGCAAGGTTCATGTATCAGTGAGTTAGGATTCTTTCCCAATGGTTTTCACCGAGGCATTGAATTCTGAGAATATTCTCTGAACTGTTCATCTGCTTCACACTCACACTTCATAGAATCCTCACTGTGTGGAAACAGGCCTTTCAGCCCAACAAGTCCACACTGATCCTCCAAAGAGTAACCTACACAGACCCATTCCCCTATCCTATTATCCTCCATTTACCCCTGACTAATTTACCTAAACTACACATCCCTGAACATTATGAGCAATTTAGCATGGCCAGTTCACCCTAACTTGCACATCCTTATGGGAGGAAACCAGAACACCTAGAGGTAATGCACACAGAGATGGGGTGAATGTGCAAACTCCACACAGACAGTCACCCGAGGCTGGAATTGAACCCGGGTCCCTGACGTTGTGAGGCAGCAGAGTTAACCTGAAAGAGATTTTTGAAGGAGATTTATTCGAATAAGAAGAGGGCTTGTTGATCTCATAGGTGAGTTCTAAGCTCTGCACTCCTGCTGGACCTAATCATGAATGGCCAGAGATTGATAGATATTTTACAATAGGGAAAGAGGCCTAACGGCCCATCATATCTGCATAGGCCAGCAAAGATCCATCTATTCTGATCCCATTCTCTAGCATTTGGCCCATAGACTTGAATGCTATGGTATGTAATACCTTGGGAGTTCCCAGCTCGACTACACCTATAGGCAGATATTACTAATGGTTGAGGTGGAAAAATGTTTTTCACTATGCCTTCTAAATCTTTACCATAACCTCTTTCCTTGAGTATTCAATGCCTCTTCTGATAAAGACACGTATACTACATGCCTTCTTAATCACTTTCTCTACATGTCTTTCGGCCTTCAGGGAGCTACGCAATGCACACCAATTTGTGACTTCGAGGGTCCTCCATTCAACATGCACTACCTGGCTTTGTTAGTTCTCTCAAAATGTGGCTTCTCACATGTTTCAGGATTCCATTTGCCACTATTTCTGCCAGTCTGACTGTCCTGTTTGTATTTGAAGAGTGTGGCGCTAGAAAAGCACAGCCGGTCAGGCAGCATCCGAGGAGCAGGAGAGTCGACATTTCGAGCATAAGCTCTTCATCAGGAATGAGGGGA
>NC_057739.1:10171121-10196296 GCF_004010195.1 Chiloscyllium plagiosum | reverse complement strand
TACACCTCTATGAAGTCACCCCTAAACCTTCTTTTCTCCAATGAAAACAGCCCCAAGTGCCTCAGCCTTTCCTCATACGATCTTTCTACCATACCAGGCAACATCCTGGTAAACCTCCTCTGCACCCGTTCCAGTGCCTCCACATCCTTCCTATAGTATGGCGACCAAGACTGCACACAATATTCCAGATGTGGCCGCACCAGAGTCCTATACAACTGCAACATGACCTCAGTACTCCGGAACTCAATTCCTCTACGAACAAAAGCCAGTACTCCATAGGCCTTCTTACAAACTCTATCCACCTGATTGGCAACCTTCAAAGATCTATGTACATAGACCCCAAGATCGCTCTGTTCCTCCACCTGACTAAGAACCCTACCATTAGCCCTGTATTCCGCATTCTTATTTGTCTTTCCAAAATGGACAACCTCACACTTGACAGGGTTGAACTCCATCTGCCACTCCTCAGCCCAGCTCTGCATCATATCTAAGTCCCTTTGCAGCCGACAACAGCCTTCCTCACTATCCACAACTCCACCAATCTTCGTATCGTCTGCAAATTTACTGACCCACCCTTTGACTGCCTCTTCCAAGTCATTAATAAAAATTACAAACAGCAGAGGACCCAGAACTGATCCCTGCGGAACTCCACTTGTAACTGGGCTCCAGGATGAATATTTACTATAAAGTTAAGTGTTAAGTGTTAAACAATGTTTCCAAGTTTCAGATTTTATTCTTTGATCTTTTAAATTCATTCATAGAATGTGGTATTATGGCTGGATCAGCATTTATTGCTTGTACCTAATTGCCCTTGAGAAGATGGTGGTGAGATGAAGGAACATCAATATATGTTCAACTCAGGATAATAAGTGGTTGGAGGGGAACTTGAAGACGATGGTGCTCCTATTTATCTGGACATCCTCCCATTGACCAGCCAGGTCATATCCTCTGCCTGTCTTCACCTATCCCCACTTCACCACCCTGCCCCCGCCACCCTCTCTGCCTGCAGCTCCCTTTACATCCACCCCTGTCCTGAAGAAGGGTTACCCCTGAAACATCGACTTCTCCATCTCCTGATGCTGCTTGGCTTGCTGTGTTCTTCCAGCTTCCTGCCTGCCCTTATCCTTCCAGGCTGAAGTAATTTTATTTTGGAAGGTCCAATTTAAGAAACCTTGGAGAATTTCTTCAGTGCATCCTGTAGATAGTACACACTGCTGCTACTGAGCATTGGTGATGGAGGGAGTGTATGTCTGTGGCATTGTTCTACCAGTCTAGTGGGCTGATTTGTTCTTGATGGTATCAAGCTTCTTGAGTGTTGTTGGAGCTGCACCCATCTAGGCAAGTAGGGAGTATTCCATCACACTCTTGACTTGTGCCAAGTAGATGGTGGACAGGCTTTGGGGAATCAGGTGGGGAGTTCCTCACTGCAAGAGTCCTAGCATCCAACCTGCTCTTGGAGCCACCATGTTTATGCATTCATTTTCAGGTTTGTGATAACTCCGGAAAGCTGACAATGGAGTCTTCATTGACAGTAATGAAATGGAATGTCAAAGAGTGATGATTAAATTCTCTGCTCTTGGAGATGGTCATTACCTGGCACTTCTGTAGCACAAATATGACTTACTACTTGTTAGCTCCAAACTGAATTTTGTCCAGACCTTGCTGCATTAGAAGTATCTTCTTTGTGTCTAGCTTCATCATTGCAAAGACAGCCACTAGATCACTCCTGAGCATTCTGTTTTCTACAGAAGAGCTCAAACCTGTTCAGTCATTCCAGGTCATCTATCTCCTCGTTGACAATGGATTTGTGTAAATATTTTTGCATGCTTTCCAATGTTGGCAAATCCTTTTCAAACTATGGAAGCCAGAATTGTGTATACTGCCCTAAGTGTAATCTAATCATGGCTCCATGCATGTTTTAGATGACCTCCCTACTTTGTAATTCTGACCCTCCAGAAATAGACTGGTTCCTTTCTTTATGGTCTTGTTAAGCTATGTCACTGCCTTTAATGATTTGTGAATCTGTACTCCATTTAGAAACTTTCGGGTGGAATTTAACTTCTCTGACTTGGCAGGAGCATCCAGGCTCAAGGAGCCTGGAACTCAGGATTCTACTCCAAGCTGTGGAATTCCAACCTTACAGTACGTGTATGTTGGGTTATGGATTCTCTAGCTAGAAGCCAACCTGATTGACAGACTTCTAATTAAAGGGAAAAATTACTCTTACTTTGTATAAGATCCAGGCTCAATTCCAATGTTCATTGTGGGCATTGGGGAGGGTATAATTAGGGAAGGCAGCAGTATTGATCAGGACTGGGAAGGGCAGGAAGGGGATTGATGAGGTAGCATGGGATCTCTTTTTATTCACTGACACGATAAGGGTGTCACTGGGTCAGCCAGCATTTATTGCCCATCCCTAATTGCCCAGAGGGCAGTTGAGAGTCAACCACGTTGCTGTGGGTCTGGAGTCACATGTAGGCTAGACCAGGTAAGGAAGGCAGATTTCCTTGCCTCAAAAATATTAGTGAACCAGATGGGTTTTTCTAACAATCAATTCAAAGTCACCATTAGGTCCTGAGCTCCAGATTAACTTTTGTATGGAATTCAAATTCTACCGTGGTGGGATTTGAACTTGGGTCTCCAGAACATTAGCCAAGTTTCTGGATCAATAACCCTGTGGCAATACTACCAGGTGAAGCTCCTTGGATGCTGCCTGGACTGCTGTACTCTTCCAGCACCACTAATCCAGAATCTGGTTTCCAGCATCTGCAGTCATTGTTTTTACCTCATTGCTTCCCCAGCTCAGTGGCTTGTGGCTGATTCCAGATTACTTCAGACCGTGGAGGGGGAGGGGTGAGGTTCTGGGGAACAATTCTGTCACTTATGAAGGTTTTCATGGAGGAGAGGAGAGAAGGCCTCACTTCGGTTGGCTGCGGAAAGCGGTAGAGTGTAGCATCCACTCGCAGCTCAAAATCACATTCTGTGAATGAAAGAAACACTTAAAATGACAAAAGAATTAAACAATATTGTAAACCTGCATCCCTCTTAAGTACAGCTCTCAGATTTCTCAATGCACTAAAATGTGGGCGACCACAACTGAGCAGAAAAAAAATCTCAAGTAATACACTATCTCTTTATAATGCTCAAATTGCCAACATGTGTCCTTGGAGTGGATTGCCATGTCTCTCAGTTAAAGCTTGAACAGGATGCTAAGAAACTTTCCTTCACCATTCGGTTTTTCAAAACTTTAACCCTCCCCCATCTAACTCTAACCCACGGTTTGTAGGATTAAAACCTAACCCCCTTAGTTTCCAAGCAAAATTTGGCCCCCATATTTTCCCTATCAGATTGCAACACCTCACGCATCGTCATTCTGAAATTCATTCACTACTTAAATTTACCCATGGTTTGTAAGTTTAAGAATATTTTCCTAAATGTTGCCACAAACTCCACGACCAAACCCACTCTAGTTCAGAATCATCAGCAAATTTAGAGACAGTACTTTCCAGAATCCAAGTTGTAAATATGAATTGCAAACAGAGATCCAGCACTAATCTCTGCAGAACTGCAAGTCACTTATAACTCTTGGTTTTCAGTTTTGGTTTAGCAGATGATTTGCTATCCTTCTCACTATTTGGCCAATGGCATTCCATGTACTGACCTAAACCATTCATTTACTGTGCTGTATCACCTTGAAGGATAATTACTTGTTGAGCTGTGGAGGACTTTGGAAGAGGACATTCAAACTAAAGCAATCAGCCAGGGATTCGAGAGTGGGCTGAGAGAGTGAGAATCTATTCATTACTCACCCAATAAACTCTCAACAAAGTTAGCACGGTCACTTCAGTCATCTGACACACAAGCAGACTTACCGTTGCCCACATAACATGGTAGATCTGTTTAAATTTGGCTCACGAGGTAATAACTGGGGCTTCATGACTGAATTTCTAGCTCCTTGCTTTTAACCTGTTCCCTTTTTTACTTGATGACTTGAGCAGCCTGTATTAGCTTGAGGCATCAAGGTGGTTTAACATCACTCTTTATAGTTCCTGGCAATAGTGTTCAAGACAGGAATTTGGCCAGTGTAGTGCTGGAAAAGCACAGCAGGTCAGGCAGCATCCGAGGAGCAGGAAAATCAATGATTCGGGCCGGAGCCCTTCATCAGGATTCCTCATGAAGGGCTCCAGCCCGAATCGTTGATTTTCCTGCTCCTCGGATGTTGCCTGACCTGCTGTGCTTTTCCAGCACCACACTCTCAACTCTGATCTCCAGCATCTGCAGACCTCACTGTCTCTTAGAAATGTGGCCAGCCAAGGTAGCTCCCAATTTATCAAGAACCTTTAAGTCTCATTTGGCATGCCATCTGAAAGGTTCAGTCATTGCTACGAGCAGCAGCTGTTGCCAATTCAAAGACATTCTGGAATCACAAGGATGCAGAGGATGAGTTTCCCGTGAACCAATACACATTCTGCAGACTGTAATCAGATTATCCCCGAAATTCCTCCATAAAACAAAATGAAAAGCTATTGCAAATAAGGATTAAGTTACAACGAAGTGTAATACACTGAAGGTTGGGGACTGCTAGTATTCATTCCCTCTCCACACCCACTGCAAAATCTCACAGCCTTCAGAGTAATGTTTTTTTCTCAGCAGAATACCAGCAATAAGTAAATTAGTCCCAAAGCTGAGCATTATTTGGAGCATCAATATTCATCGGCAAAACAGCAGGTGGTCAGCTTAAAGTTGTTAAATCCCAACCTCGAAACTGCTGAAGTGTGTATACTGCAAGTTGAAAGAGAAGGAAAGGTCAAGGTCCAAATATAATCCTGGGTTAATGTGAGGTGAAGATGCATTCCAATGTTCTCTACAGAAACCTGCTTAGGATCCAAAATGGAAAACTGTCGAGTTTTGGCCCTGAAATGCCAAAATTGCTCTGATATCTCCCGTCCACATAAAAGTGGGGAAAATGCAAGTTCGTCAATTACTGCCTCGCCAGACTACTCTCAACTATCAATAGAGTAAAGTAAGGGATTGTTTATAGAATTATTAAGTGACACTTTCCTCAGTTTTTTTGCTCGATTTCTAGAGGATCTGCCAGGAACGTTCAACTCAATTATCACTTTGGTACAAAGCTGGACAAAAGAGCTAAGAGAAGAATGACTACCCTTGATATCAAGACAAATTTGGACTAGAATGAAGGAATCCAAATAAAATTGAAGTCAACAGGATTTGGGTTGAAAGCACTCCACTGGTTGGAGTCATACCCGGCACAAAGAAAGCTGGTTGAACTGGGAGTTGCTTTGGGAGTCCTTCACATTACTTCCAGAATCCATGAAGTCTTCAGGTTAAACACAGGCAAATAAACCTCTGGCTGATTGCCGTTTACCATCCTCCTTCGGCTGATGAATCAGTGCTCCTCCATGTTGAACAATACTTGGCGGAAGCATTGAGGATGGAACGGGCAAAGAATGTGCTCTGGATGGAAGATTACAATGTTCACCACCAAGAATGGCTTGGCAGCAGTAGTACTGATTGAGCTGGTTGAGTCTAAAGCTCATAGCTGCTCGAGTGGGTCTGCGACGAGTGGTAAGGGAACCAACAAGAGGGAAAACCATACTTGACCTCAACCTTACCAATCTGCCAGCTGCAGATGCATCTGTCCATGACAGCATTGGTAAGGGCGACCACCACACAGCACTTGTGGAGATGGAGTTCTCCATCATATTGTGTGGCACTATCACCGTGTAAAATGGGACAGACTTCAAACAGATCTAGCAAATTGGCATCCATGAGGCATTGTGGGCCAGCAATAGCAGCAGAATTGTACTCCAGCACAATCTCTAACCTTGTGGCTTGCTATATCCCCTACTCAATTATTACCATCAAGCCAGGAGATCAACTCTGATTCAATGGAGAGTGCAGGAGGGCGTGCCATGAACAACGCCAGGCCCACCTGAAGATGAGGTGTCAACGTGGTGAAGCCAACAAACAGGGCTATTTACATGCCAAACACCTTAAGCAGCAAGTGATAGACATAGCTAAACGATCTCACAACTAAGGGATCAGAACTAAACTCTGCAGTCCTGCCACATTCAGTTCATGAATGGTGGTGAACAATCAAACAACTCACAGGAGGAGGAGGGTCCACAAATATCCCCATCCTCGATGATGAAGGAGCCCAGCACATCAGTGCAAAAGATAAGGCTCATATATTCGCAGCAATCTTCAGCCAGAAGTGTCAAGTAGATGGTCCATTTCGGCCTCCGTTAGTGGTCCCCAGCATCTCAGATACAAATCCTTCAGCCAGTTTGATTCACTCCACTCTATATCATGAAATAGTTGGAGGCACTGGATTGTGCAAAATCGATGGGGCCTGACAATATGCCAGAAATATTACTGAAGACTTGTGCTCCAGAACTTACCACAACTCGCGACAAAATCTTGTAGTGCAGAAACAATACAGGCATCCATCTGACAATCTTAAAAAGTGCCCAGGTATGTCCAATACACAAAAAGCAGGACTATTCCAACACAGCCATTTATTTATCATTCACCCTCTTCTTGATCAACAGTAAGGTGATAGAATGTGTAGTCTCCAGTGGTATCAAGCTCAGGAATAATTTGCTCAAGTGATGCCAAGTTTGAGTTTTGCCACAACCACTCAACTCCTGACCTTGTGGCAGTTTTGGGTCAAATATAGAGATAAGAGCTGAATTCAGGGCAGGGGGAGTGGGGTGACAGTCACTACTGTTGACATCAATGCCATAATTGAGTGAATGTTGCATCAGGGAGCCCGAGCAATACTGATAAATGGGTATCAAGGAACAAACTATCGACTGATTAGTATTATACATGGCACAAAGGAAGATAGTCGTGGTTCTTGGAAGTCAGTCAGCACAGATTCAGGATATCTCTGCAGGTGCTCCTCAGGGTAATGCCCTAGGTCCAACCATCTTCAACTGCTTCATCAATGACTTTCCCTCCATAATAAGGTCAGAAGTAGAGATGTTCTCCGATGATTGCACAATGTTCAGCACCATTCCTGATTCCTCAGATTCTGAAACGTCCATGTTCAAATACAATAAGGTCTGGACAATATTCAGAATTGACTTGACAAGTGGCAATTAACATTTACACCACACAAAGGCAATGACCATCTCCAATAAGTGACAACCTAACCACGCCCCTTGACATTGCAGTTCCTTCATTATTGCTTGGTCAAAAGTCTAGATCTTCCTCATTAACAGCACTGTGGAGATATCTACAGCTGATGAACTACATCGTATCAAGGATGTGTCCCGTGATCAAAGGCAATTAGGAATGTGCAATAAATGCTGACCTTGCCAGAAATGCTCACACCTATGAAAGATTTCTAAAATCATGAAGTCTAATCAGACCTACCCTTTTTCGCCGTCAGAAATATTATTGTAGAATGCATTCTAAACAATAATTACCCTTCTGACTTTGCTTGTCCACTGATCAATCTGATTTAAAGTTAAAATCCCCAAGAACACTCCTCTGCCTTTGCTCTTGCAACCTCTGCATCTATATAGTCTATATTTTTGTTGCACTCACAATGGGAGGGGAGCTAGGCTGAACCCACACTTCAGTTTTACCTATTTCCCACATCTTTTTTCTAATGATGAGATCATCATTCTTTTCTCAGGTTAAGACCCATTCGCCATCTTGGCTTGCTTTCAGTAAAAACCCATTCAGTCTCCAGCTTCAGGGAATTAAAATCCCATTGCTACCCTTAGTCAGAATGAAAGTCCTTTCACCGGCCTGGTTTCATGTTGTGTTACGTTCGGTCCTGATCTCCCTGCAGGATGGAATTCAATGTTCAGTCTATGTTTGAACTGCTCGGTGTAAAAGGAATTTAATTTTGAACTGCTGGTGAAATGGCAAGGATAGTGGGGGAGTTGTTCAAATCAAATCTCACTTACTTACCTATATCTTTGTCTCTGGAGTCTGACTTCATTTTATTTTAGTGGAAATCGATGCAATGAATACTTCTGTGCGCTGTGTTTAAGCTTTATATTTGCATTGGAACTTTGTTGAAATTTCCCCAGTTGCTAACGAACATATTCAGACAGAAATATCTGTGGAACTTGAGGATTAGTGTAATGTGAAGGGACAAACATTTCTCTAATTTTCCTCCTGCATTGCTTTTTCCTTTCTGATATTGTCAAGAAAATCCGACTTCATTGCACCACCATCAAATTCCCCAGCCTTCAGCCTGGCTTCATTTGACAAGCACTGCCAGCAGAGTTGTCACTTTGTGCCTGGAGTTGAATGTTACTGCAGTCTTTAAAATGCACCCTTTAAGTATAATACATGATTTTGTGACAAGTTATAATTTACTGCAATCCCATTATCTGGAGCTGCAGCAACAGAAGTTTGTTCAAAAGAAATTTTTGAAACCGAATGTGAAGAATTTAGCACTTTTCACCACAATACCAGCTGCATGTAAATTTAAGAGATTGACTGCAAACCTAGAATAACCATCTCAGTCTGACTGTTGAAGGCAATCTACTAGAAGTGTTGGCCATACTGAAAATGTCTTCCTCAGCTGCCTGTCTAAAAATAGTACGCTGATAACCCTTGAGATTCTATTTGAAAGAGACTGTTGGAATCATTGAATGCTATGGTATCAATATCATTGGAAATGGAGAAAGTACCAGATTTAAGAGCATAAAACTGGCCATTTTTGAACATCCGAGGAAACACATCAGTGACAGTCCTGTGGCAAAAGAATTGTAATGGGAATTCGTCTTGAATTCTTTACTGCAGAGGGCGGTCAAGGTTAGGCCATTAAGCATATTCAAGGCTGAGATAGACATATTTTAAATCAAGGTAAGGAATCAAGGCTTATGGGGTTAAGGTAGGAAACTGGAAGTTGAAGATTATCAAATCAGCCATGATCTCATTAAATAGCAGAATAAACTCAATAGACTAAATGGTCTACTTCTGTTCTTACCTTGTAAAGCTGAATTCTAGGTATACCAAAGGACACCTTACTTACTAGCAGTGGGACTGGCTCCGTAACTTGTACCACAGGAAGGGATAGGCAATAAATGCAGCTTCCACTCATCAGGTCAAAACTTGATGCCCAAACGTTGCAAAATAAAAGTCAGAGCAGATATTGAACAACTCCAATTCAACACTTGCTCCTTCAGACTTACAGGTTTGATACCCATTACTAGCACTGGTCAACACCACACAAACTATATGTCCACAAACATCTCCCTCTGACGTGTGCCAGCCTCACTGCATCATCATGGTATACCTCTGATCCACTTACAAAACAGTTCTGTACTCCTTTGTTTGGAATACCTATGCATAGACACTTTGTAACCAGGGCCAGGCACTCAGTTCATGGATTGAACCGGGGAGTCCATCTCAAGGATCATCACTTGATCTCTTAGCACTCACTGGCTTTGAGTCCAATTAGATGGTCATAGTATTAGATTACTTACAGTGTGGAAACAGGCCCTTCGGCCCAACAAGTCCACACTGACCCGCCGAAGTACAACCCACCCAGGCCCATTCCCCTACACTTACCCCTTCGCCTAACAGTACGGGCAATTTAGCATTGCCAATTCACCTGACTTGCACATTGTTGCGCTGTGGGAGGAAACCGGAGCACCCGGAGGAAATCCACGCAGACACGGGGAGAATGTACAAACTCCACACAGAGAGTCGCCTGAGGTGGGAATTGAACCCGGGTCTCCAGCACTGTGAGGCAGCAGTGCTAACCACTGTGCCACTCTCATCCCTTTTGAACTTTCTCCTTCAGACAGAGTTAACAAGCTCTCTTACTTCTGTCTAGCCTTGCCTTTTTGCACAGACACAAAGCCAGGTGACTTGTCATGGTATTCAGTCAGGGGGGCATGGATATCTAGAATAAGGATTGATCATATATTCCTTACAGTGTGGAAGCAGGCCATTTGGCCTATTGAGTCCACACTGACACTCTGAAAAGCATCCCACCTGGACCCACCCATAGTCCTGCATTTCCTATGGCTCACCCACACAGCTTGCACATCCCTGAGCACTGTAGCTGACCAATCCACCTAACCTGCACATCTTCAGACTGTGGGAGGAAACTGGACCACCCAGAGGAAACTCTTGCAGACACAGAGAGAATATGCAAATTCCATACAGGCAGTCGCCTGGGTGTGGAATCGAACCTGGGCCGGTGGCACTATGAGGCAGCAGTGCTGATCGCTGAGCCAACATAGTGTCCCAAATGTTACTGGATGGCACCGTGGTCAGCTTTGTCAGCTTTGAACCAGCACATATGCACCAAATGCTCTGTGTATCTACCAAATGGCCTTGATACTGAGGAGAAAATGAGGACTGAAGATGCTGGAGATCAGAGACAAAAAATGTGGTGCTGGAAAAGCAAGCTGGTCAGGCAGCATCTGAGGAGCAGGAGAATCGACATTTTGAGCATAAACTGTTGCTTATGCTCGAAACGTTGACTCTGTTGCTCCTTGGATGTTACCTGACCGGGGCTGTGTTTTTTTAGCACCACACTTCTTGACTAGGAGCCTTGATACTGAATTTGTCTGCCTGAGCTTCTCTTCCATTAACTTCAATTGAAATGTAAATTAACCAATGTTTTGGGTGCTTAACAGTTAAGCAAGCTGATAGTGTCCATTCTTTGAAAATGGCCACCCCATGGATCTACATGTACACATTTCCAAGCAGAGGCAATTGAAGAATGGTCAGGATCAGGAGCCTCAGCAGCTGTTTATTTTTCCTTTCACCTGTTCCCAATCCTACTCTGACTCAGCCACATCAGAAACTGATTTTGTTCAAGGTTTAGTAACAGTTCTACTGCAGTCAGGAAAGCTATCGTTGGAAATGCCACTAAGCAAAGTCAATCCTATGAAGTTTGGTTTCCATTAGAATGTTAATGTCGAATAAGGCATCACCTGCAAAGAAATATATAGACAAGCAGAGTTTTGAAGATGAAGCAGCGAGATGAGACAAATATTCCAAAAATTCATCTTGATTCAGCTATTTCAAGGACGGCAATGTTGTCTGTGCACTGTAGTTGATCTTAATCTTTGAATGCTATTCAGCTTAATTTGCACACAAAATATAATCCAATACTACACACAGTGCACACTCAATGGGTGAAAAGAAGGCAAAGTAATGCTCTTATCTTTTGACCTGTTTTAGGATGCTTTTGATAATCTTTAAGTCTTGCAGCTTATGTTAGGCCAAAGAGAGCCAGGAGGACTCAATGCCATTTAATAAGATTAAGAATTGGCTGTATCAATATGGTATGGTGGATTTTCTTGCTAAACAGGAAAGGTGGGTGATGCAGAGTGAACACTCAGACACCAGGGTGGTGTGCCCATCATACAATTTATTAATTGAAATGGTCATAAAATCAGACAATCAATGTAAGTGACATATGATCATTTCCTCTTGATCTTCCTATCTGTGCTCTCCTCAAAGGACATCCTGAAATCAGATGATTTGGTCATCTCCATATTATTGTTTGCAGGACCTTTGTTTTTCAAAAAAGGCCTTATTATTTAAACATAAGTAAGTAAGTTACAAAACATGTCAAATTGGGCATTACAGGAATGCAATACAATCCATATATACTCAATTCAGCATTGTACAAGCTTGCAAAACCTCAATCAAATTGCAAGATCAATCAATAATTAAATATGACAAACGCTATACACATTCCATTAAAAAATACAGCCTGTGGGGTTCTGTAAGTTATCATTTGAAGTGATGGTGAACTCTTATTTGAGTGATTTAGTTTTATTCCTTTTGTAGCTCAAAGTGGTGCTGGATTGTGGTGACAAAACACTTCCCACTGTATCTTCACGATATTAGATTAGATTCTGTACAGTGTGGAAACAGGCCCTTCGGCCCAACAAGTCCACACCGACCCTCCGAAGAGTAACCCACCCAGACCCATTCCCCTCTGAATGATGCACCTAACACTATGGGCAATTTAACATGGCCAATTCACCTGACCTGCACATCTTTGGACTGTGGGAGGAAACATAACACCTGGAGGAACCCATGTAGACACGGGGAGAATGTGCAAACTCCACACAGACAGTCGCCCAAGGCTGGAATCAAACCTGCAACCCTGGTGCTGTGAGGCAGTAGTGCTAACCACTGAGCCACCGTGTCACCCTGAATATGTATGACAATGAAATTATTCATTCAGTCATTCATCCTCTTTGAACATTATGGCTGAATGGCCTTAGGATAACGCCTTTTCCCATTGTGTCTTTGTGGCAGCTGCTTTCCAAGTTGGAATGCAATCTTTGCTCCTGCACGTTACTTGATGACCTTTCCTTGTCCCGTCTCCCAACACCCTTGAATTTTTCTCAGATCTCAACCACCCTCCAAGCTCAATAATCTTGCTGCTAAGGAGGAGAGTTCCTGCTGTGGCCAGGGTTCATTACTTTAGCTTGCTTCTGATGAACAAATGAAGCCAATGGACCACTTTGCCTGATTCAGGCATGATCCAATTTCCAACCTCTACCTCCAACTTTGGTTCTGCTTGTTCATGTCAAAATTTAGCAAAATTACTCATTCCTCATTTGAAGAGATAAAAAGATAAATTCTCACTGCTTGCTGCAACAGCTGAAAGATAGTGGTTCCAACACACTGTATTGAAGAAAATGCAAATTAAAAACATAATAAATTTGGTCCAAATAGACTGACAGAATGTTCCTGTAATCTGTGAAAAAGGTTGATAACCTGAAGCTTTCCCATAGAGCCCAGCCTGTGAAGTGGAGGCATAGAGACGGCTGGAAATACAAAACACAAAACAGGGAAGTCAGTATTTGTGGAAACTGGAACTGGATCATCAGTTAAATCAAACTGGGAAAAAAGGGAGAGTTGGCTCTGCACAAATGGTAGAAACCAATCTCAAATGAGGCATTTTTAATGCATCTACCTCAGAGAGAAACAGTGATGGTTTGATGATGAGGATGGTTTTTAGATCCAAGGATGAAAAATAAAACAAAAGCATTGCTTACTTTCCTGTTTCCAGAATTTGCATTTTGTTACTATTTGACAAGAACAGCACGAATGAGGATTTTTAGATTAGATTCCCTACAGTGTGGAACCAGGCCCTTCGGTCCAACAAGTCCACACCAACCCTCCGAAGAGTAGCCCACCCAGTCCTGTTACCCTCTGACTAATGCACCTAATACTGTGGGCAATTTAGCATGGTCAATTCACCTGACCTGCATATCTTTGAACAGTGGGAGGAAACCAGAGCACACCCATGCAGGGAATGTGCAAACTCCACACAGACAGTCGCCCGAGGCTGGAATCAAACCTGGGACCTTGGTGCTGTGAAGTAGTAGTGCTAGCCACTGAGCCACCATGCTCAGGCTAAATCTGACTCCATTATTAGTCATTGTGATCAGTCACTGGACAGGACTCTGTTTGCATCAATTGTCTGGATGGGACGAGAAGACAAGTAGAGCAAGACTTGACCACAATCACTGCCATTTACAGACAGCTTCTCCATTTCCAATGCTGGATGCTCCCTGTTTCTATTTACTTGGGAATACTCAGCACGTGAGCATGGTTTTGAAGGAAACACGTCTTAATACAGTATCTTCAAAAAGAAAATCTTATAACTGCTGGTGGATTAATGCACAAAGCCTTCTTAAAGAAGAGGATTGAGAGAAACATATTCAGTTTGCAAAGGTTTGCAAGTTGGACACAATCAGTCATTGAAGTTTGATTCCACCTTGGCCAATTTTTTTTTATTTTTATTTGAATAAATTACCTATTACTCCAGCTTCTGTAGGTGCTGCCAGGTTTAACGTGACAACGGTGTTCCTTTCTTCCCTGGTGTGCTCTTGTTTGTCAGAATTCCTGCTGTGAGTTTACAAAAATGGGGTTCTGCCCACAAATGACACTGGGGCCAGGGTCATAATGAAAAGTAAATCTAGATGATTGGGTTTTTGTAACGGCGACTGAAATTATACTCCAGGTACTGGGTGCAGGTTAGCATTCCTAAGCTATGCTCATTATACTGAGTTACACAAAGTGCATGCACTTTGCCATTAACACAATGGCAAAAAAAAAAGCCAAAGCTTTTTTGATTGGATGAATAGATAGAACTACAATTATCAGGCAAGTACTTTATTGCTACAACTCAGGCAGGAAAACAGGTTCTTCATTATCATTTGGTGAATTATAAAACAAATTCAACATTCCCAGGAGTTTCAGAGGATTTTCCCAGGAACTATTAACTACCATTTAACATCAAGCTGATTTTGTCCGAGAGTCATAGAGTCATAGAGATGTACAGCATGGAAACAGACCCTTCGGTCTAACCCGTCCATGCCGACCAGATCTCCCAACCCAATCTAGTCCATCTGCCAGCACCCGGCCCATATCCCTCCAAACCCTTCCTATTCATATACTCACCCAAATGCCTCTTAAAAGTTGCAATTGTACCAGCATCCACCATATCATCTGGCAGCTCATTCCATACACGTACCACTCTCTGCGTGAAATGTTTGCCCCTTAGGTCTCTTTTATATTTTTTCCCTCTCACCCTAAACCTATGCCCTCTAGGTCTGGACTCCCCGATCCCAGGTAAAAGACTTTGTCTATTTATCCTATCAATGCCCCTTATAATTTTGTAAACCTATATCAGAGCACCTCTCAGCCTCTGAGGCTCCAGGGAAAACAGCCCTAGCCTGTTCAGCCTCTCCCTGTAGCTCAAATCCTCCAACCCTGGCAACATCCTTGTAAATCTTTCCTGAACCCTTTCAAGTTTCACAACATCTCTAGGACCTTACCATGATTTTGCTGAAGCTCCTCGATGCTGCCTGAATTGCTGTGCTCTTCCAGCACCATTGATCCAGAACCTTACCATTAAGTGTATAAGTCCTGCTAAGATTTGCTTTCCCAAAATGCAGCACCTCGCATTTATCTGAATTAAACTCCATCTGCCACTTCTCAGCCCATTGGCCCATCTGGCCAAGATCCTGTTGTAATCTGAGGTTACCCTCTTCACTCTCCACTACACCTCCAATTTTAGTGTCATCTGCAACTTACTAACTGTACCTCTTATGCTCGCATCCAAATCATTTATGTAAATGACAAAAAGTAGAGGGCCCAGCACCAATCCTCGTGGAACTCCACTGGTCACAGACCTCCAGTCTGAAAAACAACCCTCCACCATGACACTCTGTCTTCTACCTTTGTGCCAGTTCTGTATCCAAATGGCTACTTCACCCCGTACTCCATGAGATCTAACCTTGCTCATCAGTTTCCCATGGGGAACCTTGTCAAATGCCTTACTGATGAAGTCCATATAGATCACGTCTACTGCTTTGCCCTCATCAATCCTCTTTGTTACTTCTTCAAAAAACTCAATCAAGTTTGTGAGACATGATTTCTCACACACAAGACCATGTTGACTATCCCTAATCAATCCTTGCCTTTCCAAATACATGTACATCCTGTCCCTCAGGATTCCCTCCAACAACTTGCCCACACCGAGGTCAGGCTCATTGGTCTATAGTTCCATGGCTTGTCCTTACCGCCCTTCTTAAACAGTGGCACCACGTTTGCCAACCTCCAGTCTTCCGGCACCTCACCCGTGACTATCAATGATACCAATACCTCAGCAAGAGGCCCAGCAATCAATCTCTGGCTTCCCACAGAGTTCTCGGTACACCTGATCATGTCCTGGGAATTTATCCACCTTTAACCGTTTCAAGACATCCAGCACTTCCTCCTCTGTAATCTGGACATTTTGCAAGATGTCACCATCTATTTCCCCACAGTCAATTTCTTCCATATCCTTTTCCACAGTAAATGCTGATGCAAAATATTCATTTAGTATCTCCCCCATTTTCTGTGGCTCCACACAAAGGCCGCCTTGCTGATCTTTGAGGGGCCCTATTCTCTCCCTAGCTACTCTTTTGTCCTTAACATATTTGTAAAAACCCTTTGGATTATCCTTAATTCTATTTGCCAAAGCTATCTCATGTCCCCGTTTTACCCTCCTAATTTCCCTCTTAAGTATACTCCTACTTTCTTTATACTCTTCTAAGGATTCACTCGATCTATCCTGTCTATACCTGATATATGCTTACTTTGCTTTCTTACCCAAACCCTCAATTTCTTTAGTCATCCAGCATTCCCTATACTTACTAACCTTCTCTTTCACCCTGACAGGAATATACTTTCTCTGGATTCTTGTTATCTCATTTCTGAAGGCTTCCCATTTTCCAGCCATCCACCTGTGAACATCTGCCTCCAATCAGCTTTCGAAAGTTCTTGCCTAATACCTTCAAAATTGGTCTTTCTCCATTTTAGAACTTCAACTTTTAGATCTGGTCTATCCTTTTCCATCACTATTTTAAAATGAATAGAATTACGGTCGCTAGTCCCAAAGTGCTCCCCCATTGACACCTCAGTCATCTGCCCTGCCTTATTTCCCAAGAGTAGGTCAAGTTTTTGCATCTTCTCTAGTAGGTACATCCACATACTGAATCAGAAAATTGTCTTGTACACACTTAAGAAATTCCTCTCCATCTAAACCTTTAACACTATGGCAGTCCCAGTCGATGCTTGGAAAGTTAAAATCCCATACCATAACTACCCTATTATTCTTACAGATAGCTGATATCTCCTTACAAGTTTGTTTCTCAATTTCCCTCTGACTATTGGGGGGGTCTATAATACAATCCCAATAAGGTGATCCCAATATTTCTCAGTTCCACCCAAATAACTTCCCTGGATGTATTTCTGGGAATATCCTCAGCTGTAGCACATGCTATCCCTTATCAAAAATACCACTCCCCCTCCTCTCTTGCCTCCCTTTCTATCCTTCCTGTAGCATTTGTATCCTGGAACATTAAGCTGCCGGTCCTGTTCATCCCTGAGCCATGTTTCCGTAATTGCTATGATATCCCAGTCCCATGTTCCTAACCATGCCCTGAGTTCATCTGCCTTCCTTGTTAGGCCCCTTGCATCGAAATAAATGCAGGTTAATTTATTAGTCCTACCTTGTCCCTGCCTGCCCTGACTGTTTGACTCACTTCTGTTCTCAGCTGTACCTGTCTCAGATTGATCTCTTTCCTCACTATCTCCCTAGGTCCCACCACCCCCACCTTTCTAGTTTGAATCCTCCCAAGCAGTTCTAGCAAATTTCCCTGCCAGTATATTAGTCCCCTTCCAATTTAGGTGCAATCCGTCCTTCTTGTACAGGTTACTTCTACCCCAAAAGAGATTCCAATGATCCAAAAATGTGAATCCTTCTCCCATGCACCAGCTCCTCAGCCATGCATTCATCTGCTCTATCCTCCTATTCCTGCCCTCACTAGCTCGTAGCACTGGGAGTAATCCAGATATTACTACCCTTGAGGACCTCCTTTTGAAATTCCTGCCTAACTCTCTGTAATCCCCCTTCAGAGTCTCAACCTTTTCCCTTCCAATGTCGTTGGTTCCAATGTGGATAATGACCTCCTGATGGCCCCTCTCCCACGTGAGAACATTCTGCACCCTCTCTGAGACATCCTTGATCCTGGCATCAGGGAAACAACACACCATTCTATTTTTTCTCTGCTGGCCACAGAAACGTCTGTCTGTACCTCTGACTACAGAATCCCCTAACACAATTGATCTCTTGGAAGCCGGCATGACCATCATTGCATTAGAGCCAGTCTCAATACCAGAAACCTGGCTCTTCGTGCTACATTTCCCTGAGAATCCATCACCCCCTACATTTTCCAAAACAGCATACCTGTTTGAAATGGGTATATCCACAAAAGACTCCTGCACTAGCTGCCTACCTCTCTTACCCTTCCTGGAGTTAACCCATCTATGTGACTGTATCTGAGACTTTCCCCCCTTCCTATAACTACCATCCATCACATACTGTTGCAGTTGCAAATACCTCATCGCTTCTATCTGTCTCTCCAATAGATCCACTCGATCTGATAAGATTCGCATCCAACAGCATTTATGGCAGACATAATCTGCTGTAACCCTTAAACTCTATTTAAATTCCCACATCTGACAAGAAGTACATATCACTGCAAAGGCCATTTTTGCTCCTTCACAATCTACAGACCCAGAAAATAACACCGTCTTATTCCTCTAAAAACACTGCCCCAGGTTAAATTAACAGCTATGGCTTATATTTTAAGTTTAATCAAGAGACTTATCTCCAAAAACATATAATCAAGAAAGAATCTACTATACTCAGTACTGCAGCCTTTCTCTTGGACAGACTTAAAACAACAAATAACTTATCTGAAATACAATTATGGTACAATGTAATGCTGATATTTCCTCTGCCTTTTCAATGCTACACCATGTGTACAGAATGCAAAACAGACCTCCTTTTAAGGTACTGATCCCTAATATGAGGACCACAAGCAAATTGGATTCCTTGTGTGGGTATGGGTTTGTAAGTCTAAAACTAAGCACCTCCTTGCACAGTATGCTACAATTTGGGTAAAATGGCTGAAGATCCTGGAGTATTTTGAAAGATACGTATAAAACATTTTGACACATTCAAAAGTTACTATTTGGTATTGCATTGAGATGTGGATATGCTTTTAATGTAAGATTGGTAAGGTAACCCTTGCATTGACCACCATTGTGTAACTGCTGTCATGCATTACAGTTCTTCTGCAATTGTCAAAAACATTGAGAGAGTCATACAATCATACAGCGTGGAAACAGACCCTTTGGTCTGATCAGCCCATGCTGAACATAATCCCAAACTAAACTCATCCCACCTGCCTGCACTTGGCCCAGATCCCTCCAAACATTTCTTATTCATGTACTTATCTAAATTTAATGTTAAATGCTGTAACTATACCCACTTCCACCACTTCCTCTGGAAATGTGTAAAAAAGTTGCCCCTCATGTCTTTTTAAAAATCTTTTTCCTCTCACCTCAAATATATGCCCCTGGTCTTGAAAGCTCCCACCCGAGGGAGAACACACCTGCCAGTCAGCTCATCTATATGCCTCATTACCTTATAAACCTCTATAAAGTCACCTCTCAACTTTTCAACTGTGACCCCTCATTCTGGACTCCTCAGTCACTGGGAACATCCTTCCTAAATTCAACAGATGCATCCAAGAACAATTGAATACTACAAGACGCTGCAGAAGCAGAGTATGTATTTGATGTGTTTTCATATTTATATACAACCTAACGGACGTTTAAAGATTTACATTATTTTCTGAACTGGAGTTGTTTATTCTTCTGTTCAGGAGGAAGGATAAGTGGACTGGAATGTCATGACTAAGGAAAAGTTTAAACCGGCAAATTTCCTCACGAGGCAGCCCTATCTTGATATAAAGAGACCCAGTACATGCAGCTTTTAAGCTGAATTTACATGCATGATTGCAACATCAAATACATCTCTCATTTATACCCAATCAATGCTGAAAAATATCCTCATTCATGAAACCCATTCATGTAGACACTCTGTTATAACTACAAACGTACTTATGTTCCACAAAATCCAAACCTTTAATAGCCTCTGAAGACTGTCAATGAAGGACACCAACCAACACCAATACCCCACTCTACCTTTACCCACCTTCCTGCTGAGGTAAGTGGTTTGACCTTTTGAAACTCAGAAAAGAATTCGTAAGTAACTTAATTGTAACAAAAATGCTCAGGGAATACCAATAATGAGATCAACTGGAGGATCACATGATAATATTTATGTTTTCTAAGCCTGTTAATCATGTACTCAGTGTGAACATTTTATTTTATCCTGATAACTGCCCAGTTTTTTCTTCATTTTTAAAGGGCAGGATAATTAAATAACTTTAGGTCATGAAACTTAAACAAACTTTATTTGTCCTTCAAGGGAATTTACAGCTCAGCCTTCAACTTGTGACTCCCATATTGTACATTAAGGCTCTTGGAAATGAAGTAATGAGGTCCATTGTAACTAAGCATTGATTTATAAGGGTCAAGTTCCCTACCTTTACAATTCATGCTCTGCCCCATAACCCTATTGTGACAAAATGAGATATAGCAGAAATGTGGGTGACATTTTTAAAAGCCTTCAAAGTCAGCTACACTTCTCAAAAAATGTCTGGTGTGTTTAAATTTAGGGGTTTATTAAGTTATCAGAGGTTTTGCTTTTCCCAATTATTTTAAAACAATCATCATTGTTGTTGCATGATCTATTGCTGAGGTCTGTACACAGTGCATATTTGATGATTAGCTATGGAGAATACATGTAGGGGCATTGTGGGTATATGGGCATGGTGTGTGGTATCTGAGGGGGCATGGGCCGAATTGGACTTGTTCAGGGGCATGGGAGATAAGACCACAAGACCATTGGACACAGGAGCAGAAATTAAACCAGTCAGCCCAATCGAGTCTGCTTCACCATTCAAGCATGGCTGATAAGGTTCTCATCCCCATTCTCCTGCTTTCTCCCCATAACCCTTGATCCCCTTGATACTCAAGAATCTATCTAGCTCAGTCTTATATATGCTCAATGATCTGAGAGAAATGGAGAGGCAAGAAATATCCTGAGGGGAGCAAGGGGAGCCACGATATGACTGGAGAGGGTTGCAAGTTGGAAAATAATCCAGTTTTAAACAATGTTGGGAGCTGGGCTACTGCATTAGAAAACTCAGGCGGAACTTTTAACTGTTCCCCACACGCTCCACCAGCATCCACACCACTATAGCTCACAAAGTGCACTATGAACCAGACTCCTGTGTGCAAAGACAACTATTTTAGTCAAGCTTGCAAGTGAATCCTGAGTACATTTTTATAGATACAGAGGGGAACAGATTGGGGTTTCCCAAATCTGCATGAAAATCCAGGCTCTGGTACATATTTCAAGCATTCTGAGGCTACCAATTAAAGGCAACGTTATACTTAACAGTTCAAAACTCTCAGGAATTAGAGCTGGCCTTTCATTTCCACACTCTTTGGCATGGACTGGCAGTAGGTGCAGCTAATGACTTTTTCTTTTAATTGATGCATCAATTGTATTTGATCCTATCACTTTCATAAATATATAAGGATCATTTGGAACAAGTTAAACCTGTGAGGAAGTCTTTAGAATTTGAAAGTGAGAGTTGAAAATTCTCCGTTCAGCAATTTTTCTGTGTAATTATTGTAAATTATAGCTTGAAATCATTATAATGGTGACAAAAATTGATTTGATATGCTGCAAAGGAAAGACATTACAAATGAGACTTCATCAATTTTTATTCCGAAGCTCCAGTGTTTAACGATTCTTCTGCAGATTGTGACTTAATGTTCATCAGATTGATTGAAATCACGGGGTATATTTGTAAAGCAGTAGCACTCAGCCTTCAGGCAAAACTGATTGAGAAATTGAGCAGAGAACGTACTATGTTAGTTCTGTTTCCACATTTGGTTGCACTTGAATTGTGCCCTAACGCAGGGAGCACTCACTAATTCTTAAGCTAATGCAAATGAGATCAGAATGATGTTATGATATGGAATGTGTCATCTCATGTCATTTTCTCCTGATTAGCACTGTTTTTAATTCACAACCATTACAAAATGTGATTTTGCATGTTTGATGTTCAGCGCCATATAAGATAATGCAATAACGCTATATGTTTAAGAGGTGTATTTTGTCCTTTTTTAAATGAGAGCTTTTAAGACAGAATTACAGAGCTGTCTATTCAAAGCCAATGAAGCAAACAGCTCATGAGGCCTTAGGTATTTTTTTAGAATGGAACAATAGAATCAGCATGATTGGGTAGAGTCAGACTCCCATAGAACAAGGGTTTAAGTTTACCTTTCAGTAGTGGTTGGGGTATTGAAGTGAAAACTGTCTCCCCCTGCTAGAGTTAAAAGCTTGAGCTCTCTCTGCCATCAGTTCAGGCTTTTGGCTTTTCCTTTCTCATTGACTGGATAAGATCACAAGTGAGGGAATTTTGTTTTGTTGAATTTGTCTTTGCCAAGGGTGTTTAGGAAATGCTGCTATATTGAAACAGTAAATGAGTAATGACTAAATAATATATTATTTTGTTAAGTGTCTTGACAGAGTTAAAGTTATGCCAATTTTTCTGCCTTTAGCTCTAGATTTGAAATGTTATCTTGCACTCACTCCATGGATGCTGCCCGACCCGTTGTGATCTCCAGCATTGGTTATTTTCAGAACAGATTCCAGAAAAAGTTTGGGTCCAGGCTATCTCCTTGATATGATTAGATTACTTACAGTGTGGAAACAGGCCCTTCGGCCCAACAAGTCCACACCGACCCACCACCCACCCAGACCCATTCCCCCCTTCACCTAACACTACTGGCAATTTAGCATGACCAATTCACCTAACCAGCACATTTTTGGATTGTGGGAAGAATCCGGAGCACCCAGAGGAAACCCAGGCAGCCACAGGGGGAATGTGCTAACTTCACACAGTCAGTTGCCTGAGGCGGGAATTGAACCCAGGTCTCTGGCGCTGTGAGGCAGCAGTGCCATCCACTGTGCAACCGTGCATATGTTTGAGGGTGTTTGGTCTGGCCCATCCCTTCTGTTGTTCCATGTTTAAAAAAGAACCCAAGACCTCACAAGGTGTTTACTTTATTGACTTTAAAAAGACAGCTTGTCATCTCTGTCATAAAACCACTCTTTAGAAAAAAGCAGGACAATGTGCACCTCGGTCCCCAGAACATTCTCTGAATCTCTGGGTTAACACTCCAGCAATAATACCACTCGGCCATCACTACCCCTTGATAATGTAGGGGTATTGGTATTATCACTGGACCAGCATTCTGGAAACTCAGACTCTTACTCCTGGGATATGGATTTGTATCCCACCAGGGCAGTTGGAATAAAAAGATTGGCTAATCATCACAATTTAATCATTGTTGATTATTGTATTAAAAAACCTCATCTATTTCACTCATGTCTTTTATAGAAGCGACTGGAACAAGGCCAGGTGGACTCATTGACTATTAGATCCCTGGGATTTTTAACCTGGGCCAATCAGGGAGCCCTGAGTGACAGATATAAATGGGAGTCCTGCCCCTCTTCCGCGGTTACATTAGGGCCCGCGTGTCCTTGGAGAAGGAGCATGCAGTGTCCACCAACACCCTGGAGTTGTTCAGGGAGAGGTGGGCGCCGCAGGGAGTGGAGTGTATCATTTCTCCCTCCAATTCTATTTTGATTTAGTCCCTACCCTCCCCTTCACTGTTTTGATCACACAGCACTGCCCTTTGATGTGAAGGGCAGTGTTTGTCACTGGCCACCCGGGTGTTTTCCTATCTTCCTGGTGGTGGAAATTGAATAAAGATTTGTGCACTTTGTGTCTTTCACTGTGTCTCACACCTGCGCACACACACCATGGGTGCTGAGGAAAAAATAAGCACCACCGCACTTAGGTGGTAGTGTGGGGGTTAAAATAAAAAAAAATATAAACAAAAAAAAAGAAAAAAAAAACAGGTGTGCTTGCCCTTTGAGGTGAAGGGCAGTGTTTGTCACTGGCCAAAATAAATAAATAAATAAATGGGAGTCCTGCCCCTCTTCCGTGGTTACGTTAGGGCCTGGGTGTCCTTGGAGAAGGAGCACACGGTGTCCACCAACACCCTGGAGTTGTTAAAAAAAAACAAAAAAAAAAACAAGAGTGTACCTAGGGGCAGACCGAGAGCCAAAAAAAATAAATATATATATATATAAACAGGAGGTTGACGATCAATAATATAAATATCTATTTTGTGCTGGGGAAAAAATAAGCACTACCGCACTTAGGTGGTAGTGTGGGGGTTAAATTAAAAATAAAATAAAAAAAAATTAAATGGGAGTCCTGCCCCTCTTCCGCGGTTACGTTAGGGCCCGGGTGTCCTTGGAGAAGGAGCACACGGTGTCCACCAACACCCTGGAGTTGTTCAGGGAGAGGTGGGCGCCGCAGGGAGTGGAGTGCATCATTTCCCCCTCCAACTCTATTTTGATTTAGTCCCTACCCTCCCCTTCACTGTTTTGATCACACAGCACTGCCCTTTGATGTGAAGGGCAGTCTTTGAGGAGAAAGTGAGGTCTGCAGATGCTGGAGATCAGAGCTGAAAATGTGTTGCTGGAAAAGCACAGCAGGTCAGGCAGCATCCAGGGAACAGGAGAATCGACGTTTCGGGCATAAGTGTTTGTCACTGGCCACCCGGGTGTTTTCCTATCTTCCTGGTGGTGGAATTTGAATAAAGATTCGTGCACTTTGTAAAAAAAAAATAAAAAAAATAAATTCAGAATGACACCTGCATACATACACCATGGGTGCTGGGGGAAAAGATAAGCACTACCGCACTTAGGTGGTAGTGTGGGGGTTAAAAAAAAGAGAGTAATAAGAAAAAAGAAAAATAAATGGGAGTGTCAGAGTCTCCCCACTCAAGGAACTGACTCCGGGCTGGCTAGTCATAGCCAGTGTACTGTGGACATGTAACTAAAGGGTAACTTTGTGACAAAATACTGGCCTCGGTGCAGTTATTTCAAGGAGGAAATCTATTATCCCTACCTGTGTGGCCTACATGTGAAGCCAGAACCATTGCAATGTGTTTAACTCTGAACAGTCCTCTGAAATTATCCTCTCAAGTCCCACAGTTCAAACAATAAATAGTGATTGGCAATAAATGCTGAGCAGACCAGCAACTCCACATTTGTATGAATTAGATTCCCTACAGTGAGGAAACGGGCCCTTCAGTCTAACAAGTCCACACTGACCATCCGAAGAGTCATTCCCCTAACCTATATTTACCCCTGCACCTATCACTGTGGGCAATTTAGCGTGGCCAATTCATCTGCCCTGCACATCTTTGGATTGTGGGAGAAAACCGGAGCACCGGAGGAAACCCACGCAGACGCGGGGAGAATGTGCAAACTCCACACAGACATTCGCCTGAGGCAGGAATCAAACCGGGTCCCTGCTAAGGCAGCAGTGCTAACCACTGAGCCACTGTTCCGCCAGACTGGAGCTCCTCTACTTTGTGTCATTTACATAAATGATTTGGATGCGAGCATAAGAGGTACTGTTAGTAAGTTTGCAGATGGCACCAAAATTGGAGGTCGAGTGGACAGCGAAGAGGGTTACCTCAGATTACAACAGGATCTGGACCAGATGGGCCAATGGGCTGAGAAGTGGCAGATGGAGTTTAATTCAGATAAATGTGAGGTGCTGCATTTTGGGAAA
>NC_057739.1:10149959-10171059 GCF_004010195.1 Chiloscyllium plagiosum | reverse complement strand
GGAAAGATGTTGTGAAACTTGAAAGGGTTCAGAAAAGATTTACAAGGATGTTGCCAGAGTTGGAGTATCTGAGCTACAGGGAGAGGCTGAACAGGCTGGGGCTGTTTTCCCTGGAGCGTCGGAGGCTGAGGGGTGACTTTATAGAGGTTTACAAAATTATGAGGGGCATAGATAGGATAAATAGGCAAAGTCTTTTACCTGGGATCGGGGAGTCCAGAACTAGAGGGCATAGGTTTAGGGTGAGAGGGGTAAGATATAAAAGAGACCTGAGGGGCAACTTTTTCATGCAGAGAGTGGTACGTGTATGGAATGAGCTGCCAGAGTTTGTGGTGGAGGCTGGTACAATTGCAACATTTAAGAGGCATTTGGATGTGTATATGAATAGGAAGGGTTTGGAGGGATATGGGCCTGGTGCTGGCAGGTGGGACTAGATTGAGTTGGGATATCTGGTCGGCATCGATGGGTTGGACCGAAGGGTCTCTTTCTATGCTGTACATCTCTATGACTCTATGACTCTATTTAATCCCAAAATGGCTAAAACTGGGAGAGGCCACTTATTCCATTGTGGAATCCGAGGTCTCCACAAAGTTAATCTGAGAATCCACTCATGATTCTTTGATGAGCGCAACTTCTATTAGTCAGTCTGAGGTGATTAAAGGTGTTATGCAACTGCAGATACTTACTTTTAGTGCAATTAGCCTCCACTGTAAGTATCCCTGAACCTGCTACACGTTTCACGGAAATTGTAACAAGAAATGTCATGCAAGGTTACACAAATTCATAATCCGAGCAACTATTTGCAGTAGTCTGCTTGCTTTAGTTCCTGTGCCGCAATGACATTCAATATCATTATTGTGGAAACATACACAATGGTTCTGAATACCTAGCCTCACAAGCTGATGCAGGAAACTTAATGATTATTAGGAAGTCAGTTCCTCCTCTTTTCAGCATCTCCAGTGTGCTCACTCTCAATTTTTTAATTAGACATGCCTGGTCTTCCTGCAGTCCCTGGCTGACTATTACATATCCCAGCTGGGTGCATGTAGTACAGGCTGGGTGGCTAATTTTCAAAGCACAATTGACCCCATTATTACCATGTTCTTGCCAGAAAAGGGTTGGCATGATTAGGTGGGCAGGACTGAGCATTCCATTGTTTTAAGTGTTTAAAATGGCTGGAATGAGGGTTTATGTTACTGTCATGTTAATTAATAGCCTAGTGATGAATCACTTGCTAGCATAATGATCAACCACTAGTCAGGTACTGAATAACTTTGTGGGGTGGTTTGTTTAAAACAGTAAAACACGCTACAAGTTATGAAGCAGACATGACTGTAAACCAACTGAATTCTACTTGTGCCACTTGCAGACATATAGCAGGCAGAGTCACAATATTGTATCCACAGAGTATATGGAGACTTTAAAAGTGAACTCTTTTAAAGGCACAATACCTATACAACAGGACTGCCTTTGAGTGGGTGTGTCCTTTACCCATCCAGAGCAACTATTTTGATGACAATATCTCTTTACATCTTACCCACCTATACAACAAAACACTCACAACAAAATCCATCTCCCTTGTTCCCCTTCCTAATGTGCCAAACAAATACTCCTGCACAAAGCCCCTAGGCATACCTCACCCTGCACTGCAGTGGACCTGTTCCCTGGGCCTGCCTACAGTCCTGACAGTGGCAACTGTGGAGTGCTGGCATTTCTGGCACTGCTGGAACTGCCAGTAGCCAGAGGGTAGGATTGCTTCCGAGTGAATAGGCAGAACTCCCAGTATCCATCAATTTCACCCCTTCAGCAGTGTTGTGGCTGCACAGTGGGTATCTTCCTGTCCTGTCAATCAGCTGCCTGTTTGTCTTCCAGGAGTGCAGATGACTATCATGATACATGCCTGGAAAGGCATAAGTTCAAATACCAGAAGGCAAACTTTGCAACCCTAACAACAATCTGCATTTATATAGCATCTATATATATTTTATTAGTAAATTGATAAAAACACTGTAGGAACTCATTGGCGCTAACTGGACTAACTGATGAGACTTTTCACATTGAATGGCAAACAAGCATAATATTGTTGAGGATTGAACAGGAAGTTAATGTAAAATTTATTTCATAATTTAGTTTGTTCTTTGTTAATGACTTGGAGTTGTGCTACCCTTGGCCTTCTAGCTGGTAGAGGTTACAGGTTTGGATGGTGCTATCGAAGAAAGCTTGGTGATTTGTTGAGTTGCTAGTTTTTGTTTTTCTCTTTAATGTGTTTTTAAATGTAAATGCTCTGCTCTCTTATTTTCCCAGAGTTGTTTCACTTGTTGTTTGTTTGTTTATCACCTGTCTGGGCACCAAACCCCAACCCACTTCTATGGCAAAACATCCCTTATTTTTCCACAAAGCTCACCACCCTGGCAGAATAGGTGCAAGGGTGACCCCGGGTGGGTAGGCATAAAGGTCACTCTGGTGGAGTAGTTCAGAGGTCACTCTGGAGAAATGGGCACCAGGGAATGAACAAAAGGAAGGGCAGCATGCCTTGTGAAACGGAATCAGTGTGGGGTGCTACTCGGCGGAAAAGAAAATAAACATCTGGTGTCAGATTTTTAAAGTTTTTATTTATATCATAATCTGTAGGCAACTTCATTTGATGGAAATGTGCCATTAGGCACACATTTAACAGGCTGCGATCGCTTTTGAACTCTTGAACTGATTGAGCACAATCATCTGTGATCAGCAGTCCTTCCAAACGATATCATGTGATGTCCATTGATGCTTGCTGCATTTTTGAGCATTTTGGAACATAACTGAATGCCTCAGGTTGTGCAAAATTCAAGATGAAGCAGAGGATCAATGGCAGAACATGTTTGGAGGACCAACTCCAATTTAATTTTTTTTTTAGTTAATTCCTCCTAATTCTATGGAGTACCTAAATCCAAGCACACCAAGGTAAATGCACCAGGATAAATTCCCTGCTGCACATTCTGTGAGATTAACAGGTAGCAAACCACATGAGATTCCTGAGTAATCTTTATGTATGGGGAAGGCAATGTTCCAGGAGCACAAGATGAAATAATTGACCCTTCAATCACAGCACACAGCCAAGGAATTATTATTGATGTCAGATTGATTGTCTCTGTCTGGTAATACTAACCTATAATTGCAGTTTTTTACTCATCATTTTTCTATCTTTCAGCATCCAACAAACTCAGTTTTCTATAAATCTGAAATGTTGATGATCGGTTGGAGAAACTATGACATCTGTTTAGAGTCTTTATCGAAAATAAATCCAGTCCTAAGGATTAACTAAACAGTCAGGAACATTTTCTTCCAAGAACTTGCCCAATTTTTTTTTTTTCAAATTATATTGATAAGATTTGCCTGACAGTTTTGAATTACAACTTGCACTGTCCGATAATAGAGTCATAGAGTCATACAGATGTACGGCATAGAAACAGACCCTTCGGTACAACCCGTCCATGCCGACCACAGATATCCCAACCCAATCTAGTCCCACCTGCCAGCAACTGGCCCATATCCCTCCAAACCCTTCCTATTCATATACACATCCCTTAAGTGTTGCAATTGTACCAGCCTCCACCACTTCCTCTGGCAGCTCATTCCATACACGTACCACCCTCTGTGTGAAATGAGGATGTTGTTTTCTGTATAGGTCTATGTATTGTTTTGATTTATTGCAGTGTTGAAATAATCATTAAATAAACTGTAACATTTTAGTTTCTATTAATTTTGCTGCCAGAAAATAGGAAAATGTCACAGCAAAATTAAAAATACTGGCAACATCTGAATCCTTTCGTGAATTTTGCAATTGTTCTCTTCTTGTTCATTCAATGTGGCAGATTAATTCCTTAATCATCAAATGTAAATCATATCTGGGAGCATCGGTTTTTACACTCAGTCAGCCCATATTTTGTAAACTGACAAACTAGTTGAAGGTATTGTTGTGGAAATCTTCACAAAGTGAAGGAATTGATATATTCTACCCTTCTCTCACTGACTATCTGAATTTGGATCTAAACATTATCAGTTCCTTAGGTTCCAGAGCCGAGACTCACTGGACTTTGATTCAACTGGATTTTTTTGCCTTTACCCAAACATTTAAGTTTTTTGAGTGTTCCTAAAATGTCAAACTTGGATCAGGTGTTTGGTCTTTTTATGTGTTTGATTTACTAGTCATTCTATTCTGCTATTTTTACAGCTCTAATTAAGTTAAAGAAACTAAGATCTCTTACTGTTTGCTCAAGATCTGTCAAAATAAAATTTGGGATCTGTATAGTGCAACGTCTTACTAGTTGGTAATTTCACAAATAACAAAGATAAACAAATAGATTTAGCAAGGAATGATATGGGGATATTGTAATGAAAACAAGATGAAAACATGTATGCTGTGCAACAGCAATAGCCATGTCAAGTATTAAAACTTGATACTTAATGTGGAAAAATGGAAAATAATCCCGATGCATTTAATTTTGTATTATGGCTAGTCTAGTTTTGGAGAGATTTCTAAATTATTGACATGTTCAAACATAAACATGCTTATTAGATATTGAGGAACTATATTCAGCTTTATCAAAGTAAGTTTAACTCTGGTGAGGCCAAGATCAGACTTGCTCTAATGTTTTATTCAGCCACAGGCTGTGGATGTTACTGGCCAGGCCAGCATTTATTGCCCATCACTAGTTGCTCTTGGATGTAACTGAATTACTTGCTGTGCCATTTAAGAGTCAACTATACTCTGTATCTGGAATAATCTGTGGCTAGCTTCATTCCTGAAAGGATATTTGGAAATCAGGTGGCTTTTTCCAAAACTTAACAATAATTTTGTGGTCATTGTTAGACTTTTAACTCTAGCTTTATTAGTTAAGTCAACTTCCACTATGTGCTATGATGGGATTTGAATCTGGATCACTCGTGTGGCATAAAGGCAATTAGGCTATCTCCTCCCCAGATGTCACTTGGTCATATGTTCTCCTACATCTTCACAAAGTCCAAGACATTATGGGAAATATAAAAAGGCGGATGTACTTTAAATCAAAAACCACACCCCATGTATAAACCAATTACAGAATTCCAAAAAGTTACGGTAAGTGTGTGAACATAATTCATATAGGATTGGATTATATTTGAACCAATTAAGTCTCACAAATTTACCGATTAATGTAACCTTACTTTAATATTTGATGTGTATCCTTTCTTTGTAAAATTCTACCTGTGACTTTTAAAGTTGAAATGTCAGATTCTCTAAAAGACATAAGAACAAGTTCCCTTTTCCTTTCTTGGGATTTAGTTTCACAATGTGTGCCTTTCCTATGAACACTGTTTTGTGGGTTTAAATTGTCTCATTGATTCTCTCTAATTAAAAGGGCACAACTCTTGTTTCTTTTATTATAGTGTCACAGCTCTTAATTCCTTTTGGTGGGGTCGTTCAGGTGTAAGCTATATTGATTCAGCAGAGTGGTTAAGTGTTCTTAGCATCTGAATTTCTTTCCCTGCGATAGGGCAATCTAAGCGGAATAACTCAGGAAAACTGATGAGGACTACAATACGCCATGTTGTTACTGTTATGGACTAGGTCAGACCACTCAAAGCATTCTTACGTAGGCAGCCCAGACCATAACTTTGCAATTTGTTTCAGTAAGTGTGCAGTGAAAATGGCCTGGAGTACGTTAGATAGGTTGACTAATAGGTTTTAAAACATAGAAAAATTTATTCACAAAATTACATAATGAAACATAAAGAATCGAATAAAGAACCCCTACAGAACTCAGTCTTTTCAAACTAGAGATAATTATGCTGTTCTGAATACACACAACAGTCCCAATAAACAAATAACCTGAAACGCAGTAAAATTGAAACAAATGTTTACAGGTTGAAATTGGAAGGGCAGAAGGACAGAGTCTCGCAGTCTGTTTCCACACAGCTCACTGCTGACCTCCTAACTAGTTCTGGACTGGACTGCTCAACTAGAGAGCTGACCACTCCTCTTTATTTGTACAGGTCACTTCTAAAACATGACCACTTTGGCCTCAAGTCTCATTGGTTTACATATAAACAAAAGGCTTCTCAAAATCCTTTTTAATCTCTGTACCAAACTAGCCACCTCAGAGCCAAGATATGACCCCTCTGAAAAAAAACCAAGGACACAGTATCCTTGAGAAAAGGAACAGCATTTTTTGGAAAAAAAAAGGACCAGCTTTGTGACACTACCTTCCAAAGAAATTTAACTATTCTCGACCGCGCCCAGAAAATTAGAACAAGAAGCTTCAAATGTTTCAGAAGTGGAAAGTTAGGGTTGGATTGTTAGGGTGTGGAGAATCAAAAGCAAAAAGGTAGACCTGCATTATTCACATCTGGAGTTTTGAACCACTGAAGACTGAGTTGATTCCTGCTCAACTAATTTCCTCAACTAATTAGCTGAAGCAGGTGGCAGGGTTACATGCCTGCATGTGAGAGGTAGACAGTGAGGATCTATAGTTGGAAATTTCCGAAAGCTCCCAGGTTCCAAGAGACAGCAGGGAACAGGGCAGCTGCCTGGAGGTGGTATCCGGGCAGTAGACTGAATTGGGGTTGTAATACTTTGGGATTGTTTAGAGATCCTCCCTGCCAGACTGGCTTTAGCTGCAGCCACTGGCTGCATCATCAAAGGGTTCCCTTCTACAATGGTGAGCCGACAGCTGAAAGGAATGTTTTAAAAGTTGGAACAAGCTAAAGAGTGCACTCATCCTTCCTAGGGTGCTGTTCATCTCACTTGCATCAAAGGGTCAGCTTCTGTTCCTTCGACATTGGAGAGCCTCTTATTGACAATCTGTCTTTGAGGTCCCATGTGTCGTTGTTCATTTACAAGCCCACCCTTCTACTACTATGCAGATAATTCAGGGAAAAATACAGATGACTGACCACCCTCAATTGATAAATGCTTGAGGCTAACATTTGTGCCTGTTACTGTATCAGGTTCACATTGAGCAGAGCAGTATCTAATCTGGGAGTGCTCCATTCTGTGATAGGAGAATATAACTGACAGAATCCTTACCATCCCTCAGTTTAACGAACACAACAGTTCATAACGAAAACACATGCTGAATTCTCTCTGGTCTTGTGCAAACTGATGTTGAATCCTCCAGAAGTCTCTGCTCCCAATTAACCATTCATGCTGCACATTACAAAGAAAATCTTTCTGAATGTTTTACTCTTGCCAACATGACTAAACTGTCAACTGAAAAATACCTTGTTTGAAAAAAGAATCTCTCTGGTAAAAACCTTGTCATGTCTCTGTCAGAGCCTGAACCAAAAAGCCCTTTTCAATCAGCTTCTGTGTAGATCATACTGGATAAATATCCTTTCAGCACTATTTCTACCAGTGAACCTAATTGCTACCTTTCAAGATTAAAGCTTTCTTGAACACTATAATTGCAATCTGACTTGTGGTTTGATTCTGAAATATGGTGAGACAGTCAGCTCAACCACTGCCCTGCATCTCCCACTTCTCCCCCCATCTCACATTTAATTCAACATGGAATAAACTTTCAATATGCTTGCTTAGATGTTTAAATATAACTACAATCACTTCCTCAATCTGCTTAAGTCTTTTGGTGTCAAACTTTTGTTTCACTCAAATCTTGTAAAGCACTATGTTGACTTTTTGTTAAAGTTGCTATCAAAATGCACCCTGTTATTATTGATGCTGCTGTTGTAGATTGGCTTATTTTCATTCTACATTGAGCTTGTCAAAGGATATAATTATAATCTTTTTTTACTTTGAAGCTATGCAGAGGAGACCTCCACCAGGTTCTTTGTGTGAACTGGAACTTTATTACCGCTTAGCACTTGCTTTCAACTTCTTGAAAACACATCCTGAAGCTTGTCTAACAGCGCAGCAAGCAATGAATAGGAAAATCAAAATCCAAACAATTGAACACAATATATTTTCTCCCTTTTAATATGGGGGTGCTAAGATCTTTTTTTCTGAGTTTCTGATTTAGTATGAGCCCCTTAATGAATCAGATGCTCAGTTGGGAAGGAAATATATCTTCATAATGATTGTCCTTAATAAGACCTGCCCTCCAGTCCAGGCAGCATCCTGGTAAATCTCCTCTGCACCGTCACGACAGCTTCCACATCCTTCCTATAATAAGGTGACCGGAACTGAATACAATATTCTTAGTGTGGTCTAACCAGGGCTTTATAGAACTGCAGCACAACCTCGCGGCTTCTAAACTCAATTCCCTTGCTAATGAAAGCCCACATACAGTACGCCTTCTTAACAACCCTGTCAACTTGGGTGGCAACTTTGAGAGATCTATAGACATGGACCCCAAAATTCCTCTGTTCCTCCACACTGCCAAGAATCCTGCCTTTAACCCTGTAATCTGCACTCAAATTTGACATTCCAAAATGAACCACTTCACTCTTTTCCAGGTTGAAACCCATTTGCTACCTCACAGCCCAACTCTACATCCTGTTAATGTCCTGTTGCAATCTACACCAGCCCTCCACATTACCCACAACTCCACCAATCTTCGTGTCATCGGCAAAATTACTAACTCACCCTTCAACTTCCTCATCCAAGTCACTTATAAAATCACAAACGACAGAGGTCCCAGAACTGATCCCTGTGGACCCCCACTGGTCACTGAGATCCAGGCTGAATACTTTCCATCAACTACCACCCTCTGTCTTCTATGAGCCAGCCAATTCTGTATCCTGACAGCCAAATTTCCCTGTATCCCATGTGTCTTTACTTTCTGAATGAGCCTACCATGGGGAACTTTATCAAAAGCTTTGCTAAAATCCAGATACCAACCACACCCACTGCTCTACCTTCATCAATGTGTTTTGTCACATCCTCAAAAAATTCAGTAAGGTTTGTGAGGCATGACCTGCCCCTCACAAAGCCATGCTGACTATCTCTAATTAAACTATGCTTTCCCAAATAATCATAAATCCTGTCTTTCAGAATCCTCTCCAATAATTTGCCCAGCACCAACGTAAGACTGGTCTGTAACTCTCAGGGTTATTCAAAGGACTGAACAATGAAAACTAGCATGCAAAATGCCTTTTTAAACATCCTGTCTATATGTGTCGTAAACTTCAAAGAATTATATACCTGCAACCCAAGGTTCCTCTGTTCTACAACACTACCCAAGGCCCTACCATTAATTGTGTAAGCTCCACCCTTGTTTGTTGTACCAAAGTGCAATGCCTCGCATTTATCCAGATTGAACTCCGTCAAATGATATATGGTCACTTTTTCAGAACTGATAGGGGGAGAGATTTTTTAACTCAGAGAGTAGTGAACCTCTGAAATTCACTGCCACAAAAAATGGTCAAGGTCAAAATATTGAATGTTTTCAAGAAGTAGTTGCATCTCATTCATAATGGAATCAAATGGTATGGGGAGAAAGCAGGAACAGGATCATATTGAATGGTGGAGGAGTTTAAAAGGCTGAATGGCCTACTACTGTTCGTATTTTCTATGATTCTAGGTACCTACGTTTCTTACCTCTGGAACTGCTTTTCTGAGCCTCTATTAACAAAGGTATATTAAGCAATTCTTTCAAATCATCCTCATTCTTAAGGAAAGTTTCAGTCACTCTGACATGTGCTTGTGACATTATTTTGACCTCTGGTAATCAGCTTTGTACAGCCATTGCTTGAGTTGCCAAACACAATGGGAAAATACCTGGAACTTGTTTATGGAACTGTTCTATCAATTTAACCTCATTCTGACATTCTGTGATTTTACTTGAAGCTTTAGCGTTCACCCCATTACTCAGGCTGGATTATTGGTCTGCAGGGCAGTATGATGCCACTAGTGTGGGTTCAATTCCAATCACTGGTTTGAGATTGCAATGAAGAGCTCTCTTTCTGAACCTCTTCTCTCACCTAAGGTCTGGTGGCCCTCCAGTTAAACCACTATCAGCTGCTTCTCTCTAATGAGAGAAGTCTCTATGGTCTGCGAAGTCTATGGCAACACAAGTCTACACCCTACCTTTTACTTATTTTAAAGATAAGTGTAAGACATTGTGTTTCAGATGCAATTCAATTGGTCAAGCTACCAGGCTTGAAACAAAACGGACTTTGTTCATCGACCACAATTAAAATACAGACAAAATAAAAATAAGAATAAAACAGTTGGATTAACTGTTCCTATATAGTAACATCCCAAAAACACCCTTGGTCTCACATGTAATTCTTGTAGCAGGAAGAGAACCCCATCTTTTAGCTGTAACACAGAAGGGAATTTGAGCTTCCACATCCAGCTTCAAGGCTCCAGCAACTGCAGAAAGCCAGAAGTAAAAATCCTAGTTCTGTGTGAGCCTGACTCCACCCATTCAGGCTGCTTCTATTGTTCCAACTTTTCAAAAAAGTCTAAAGGCCTCACAAACTGTTTACTTTATTGGCTTTGGAGCAGTTTGCTTAGCACCTCTGTCTCAATCTTTCTTCATTAATAAAATAAGACAAAAGGTACCTCTTAAAGCTATAATATTGTCACAACATAGTTCACATTACATGTCTGAACAGACATGATCTCTTCTAACCCTTTGTTTGTGGCACTAAACAGCTATAAAAGTTGCATTATTTTCAATACAGCAGAGACACAGGCAGCTTTGGATCATGTGAGAAAACCTTTGTTTTGTAGAATGGTTGGATTATTTTGTCACTCACTGCTCCTTTAATGTAAATACTGCAAAGGATGAGATTTTTTCTTCAAAGAGAGATCACAAAGAGATTATGAATGATGAAGATCTCAGCCTTCCAAAGCTTTCCCTGTAAGAGTCCCATGACACCTGGTTGCTCTCAGAATTGTACTCTGATTATGGGATTGGCTGACTTCTACCTGCCCCTAGGCACAGCACCCAATGATGTTGTGTGACACTTTGGGGTGGCACGGTGGCTCAGTGGTTAGCACTGCTGCTTCACGGCGCCAGGGCGCCAGCGACCCACGTTCAATTCCCGCCTCAGACAACTGTCTTTGTGGAGTTTGCACATTCTCCCCGTGTCTGCTCGGGTTTCCTCCGGGTGCTCAGCTTTCCTCCCACAGTCCAAAGATGTGCAGGTTAGGTGAATTGGCCTTGCTAAATTGCCCATTGTGTTAGGTACATTAGTCAGGGGTGAATGCAGGGGAATGGGTCTGGGTGAGTTGCTCTTTGGAGGGTCAGTGTGGACCTGTTGGGCCGAAAGGCCTGGTCCACACTATAGGGAATCAAAAAAAAAACTCCAATATGGCAACTGGTATCTCAATGTGCATTAAAATGGGTTGTTCCCATTATTCTCCAACACATATTGTTGAGTAGAGACACATTATATGTGGTCAGGGAAATAGAAAATAAGATATCTTATCATATCAAGAAGGGAGGCATAAAGTGAAAGAGTATTCAGGTTTGTTGAGCCTGGTTTGATGGTGAAGATGATTGAACTCTAAACAAAACTCAACAGCTTGCCCTTCTGGCCACAGTGATAAAATTCAGAGCATTGTGATAGATGAATGGAGCTCATAAGGTGATTGGCAGTGGTGCTTTGTGCTGCTTTTAATTTCAATGTACACTTCAGATGAGTGAGTTAGTCAACCTCCTCTACTCTTTACCACCCGCTGTTGACTCCTGTTCTCGAGGAGCACAGCAGTTCAGGCAGCATCCAAGGAGCTTCGAAATCGACGTTTCGGGCAAAAGCCCTTCATCAGCTCCTTGGATGCTGCCTGAACTGCTGTGCTCTTCTAGCACCACTAATCCAGAATCTGGTTTCCAGCATCTGCAGTCATTGTTTTTACCTCCTGTTCTAGAGAGCAGGCTAAGCACAAGATTGGGCTTTGTTGCCAAAACAATTGATTATCTTGTTGCTATTCAGGATTAAGGTTTATGACTATTGCATTGAGAGAAGTAATGGAGGGCAACCATTGTACGTGAAACCAAGCCATAATAATAGTTGACACCTTGTTAAGGAGACTGGAGAAAACAGTTCCCAAACATTTTATGTACAGGTAGAAATAAGTGTTTGTTTCATAGCTCAATTTCTGGTGAAGCTACCTGTGATGGTGTGAATTCTTAAAACTAAGACAGAATTAAAGTCCAGCATTATCATTCAAATAGAATTACATCCTGTAAATGAAGCAAACAAATCCCACAGTCTCTAACATTGCCCACCTCTTTAATTAACTGACATTGAACGCCCATACACCAACTGCAAACTAAACAACAAATCCATTACTGAGTTCCAGCTAAATTACCTATTTAGAACATAGAACATCACAGCACAGAATCAGGCCCTTTAATCCTACCAAAAATGTGCTGACCATGATGCCATTCTAAACTAAGTTAAAAATCCCACAACACCAGGTTATAGTTCAACAGGTTTAATTGGAAGCACACTAGCTTTCGGAGCGTTACTCCTTCACCAGGTGGTAGTGGAGGGCTCAATCCTAACACACAGAATTAGGCAGCAGCAGCGAAAAGTGGGTGAGCAGAGGCTGATAGCTAAGTTCGATACCCACAGGGAGGGCCTCAACCAGGATCTTGGGTTCATGTCACATTACAGGTGACCACCATTGCACTATACACACACACAGATACTCCTACACATACACACTCTCACACACACAGGTACTCCTATACACACATACACATGGATACACATACACACAGACGCGCACACAGGCACCCACACACACCCTTACAGACACACACACTCCCACACTCATACATGCACCCCCTCACAGACTTAAGACACTCTGCACTCACTACACACACACATACACTTTCTCACACTCACAAACCCCAACCCAGACACACACACACAGACAGACAAAGACCCACATGCACACATATATTTTGTGGGGTGAATTTGTACTTGCAAAGTTACATTGCACTTTGCTCAAAAACTGCATGCATTCATGTAGAACTCTGAGCTCAAAAACTGCATGAATTCACATAAAACTCCGTTATCTCACTTTTTAGATTAGAATCAATCTAAACATCATGGCATAGACAGAGAACACAGGGGGCTAACACCTTCAACATATTGTCTAGCTATCACCATTGTTAACAGCTAACCTGAGAATGTTTTGTGATTTACACATGAAAGAAGTGAAATTATCATGGTATTCTAACAGATGAAAGGCTTAACAGACAATCAATTTTTCAATGAATAATTTCAGTTACATCACACTGTAATTTTTTGCTATAAATTCTGTGTGTTAGGATTGAGCCCTCCACTACCCCCTGATGAAGGAGCCATGCTCCAAAAGCTAGTGTGCTTCCAATTAAACCTGTTGGACTATAACCTGGTGTTGTGGGATTTTTAACATTGTACACCCCAGTCCAACACCAGCATCTCCAAATCATTCTAAACTAATGCAACCTTCCCGTATGTGGCCCATATCCCTCTCTTCTCTGTTCCCGTGTCTATCTAAATGCCTCTTAAACGTTGTTAATGTATCTGTTTCTACCATCTCCCCTGGCAGCACCTCTGCCACCCTCTTGTGTAAAAAGCTTTCCTTACACATCTCCTTTAAACTTTTCCCCTCTTACCTTAAACCTATGGCCACTTATAGTTGACATTTCCACCCTGGGAAAAAAGATTATCCACCCTATCCGTGCCTCCGCATTTTATACATCTATCAGGTCTTCCCTTCGATGCTCCAGTGAAAACTCCCGTCAACCTGGAACTCAGTGAAAAAGGGGGAAAAAAAGGACGAGGTGCAAAAGGTGTTACAGAAATCCAAGCTGTTGTTGTTGTTATGGGAGAACCTTCTCAAAGATCTCTACCAAGCCTGCTGCAAAATCATAGATTGCAAACAGTTCGGGTGGACCCCTAAATGCTGGTTAGTCCTGTCAAGCTCAGGTTAATTCAAAAGGAATGAAAAGCACTAAGCGCTAAAGCAATGTAAGTTGTTGTTGGGGAAACATCCCTCAAAAAACCTGTCAACACTCCCTGTCAACAGCTGCGCTAGCATCCCAAATGTTGCTCAGTCCCATCAACCTGGATTTAATTCAAAAGGAATGTTAAAAAGTTAAACTCCAAAGCAATGCAAGTTGTTGTTAGTGTTGTGGGGGAACCTTGTCAAACCTCAAACCTCTCGGTTAACAATTGGGGAAGTATTCCACCACCCCTGTCCCCCTCCCCCACTCCACCCCCCTGACCTTTCTCAAAACCAGATCAGACAAACCATGTGGAATCCAACTGCAACAATTTTAATGCATTTCATTACAACTTGCTATTTAAATGACACGAATTTTGCCCCTCCATTTTGACACAGCGACGAGGAGAGAAGGTGAGGTGAAGCGAGGGCTGCCGGGAAGGTAAGGGCTTAATTTATATTTGGGCAGTGGCTAAACCCGAGATACTACACGTGTAGTATCTCTCTCCCGCCCCCTTCCTCTAACCAGAAGAAAAAGACTCGATAAGGTAAGGCTTTTATTTCTTTCTTTATCTTTCTTTTTCATATATTTAAGTGCATTGCTTGGTTTTAGTTAGTTCATATAAAGCCAACCTTACAAGGGCAGGGGACCTCAGAGCCGTGGCATGTGCCTCTTGCTTGGTGTGGGAGCTTAGGAACGTGTCTGCCGTCCCTGACTCTTACACTTGCAGGAAGTGTGTCCATTACAGCTCTGGAGCTGCGGATGGACTCACTGTGGAGCATCCACAATGCTGAGGAGGTTGTGGATAGCACGGTTAGTGAATTGGTCACACCGCAGGTTAGAATTGCTGAGGGAGACAGTAAATGGGTGACCAAAAGACAGAAAAAGATTAGGAAGGCAGTCCCCTGTGGTCATCTACATCCAAAACAGGTATACTGTTCTGGATACTGTTGGGGGAGATGGCTCACCAGGGGAGGGCAGCAGTTATCAAGATCATGGCGCCATGGCGGGCACTGCTGTTCAGAAGGGCGGGAAAAAGACTCGTAGGGCCATAGTCATAGGGGATTCTATTGTGAGGGGAGTAGATAGGCAGTTCTGTGGCCGAAAACGGGACTCCTGGATGGTATGTTGCCTCCCAGGTGCTCGGGTCAGGGATGTCACCAATTGGCTGCAGAGCATTCTAAAAGGGGACGGTGAACAGCCAGTTGTCTTGGTGTATATAGGCACCAACGTTATAATTAGGAAATGAGGTGAGGTCCTGAAACAAGAATAGGAGAGAAGTTAAAGAGGAGGACCTCAAAGGTAGTGATCTTGGAATTACTACCAGTGCCATGTGCTAGCCAGTGTAGAAATGAAAAAAATAGGCAGGATGAACACGTGGCTTGTGAGATGGTGAAGGAGGGAGGGATTCAGATTTGTTGGACATTGGGACCGGTTCTGGGGAAGGTGGGACTATTACAAAATGGACGGTCTACATCTGAACCAGACTGGAACCTATGTCCTTGGGGAGTTTTTGCTACTGCTGTTGGGGAGGTTTTAAACTAATGTGGCAGGGGACTGGGAACCAGAAGAGAAAACAAGAAGGCAGCGAGGTGGAGACTGGAGACTGTAAGATTCATGAAGATAGCATTAACAAAGGGAAGAGTAGGCAGAGAGCGGATGAGTGCAAAAGAACTGGTGGCCTGAAATGCATCCACTTTAATGCAAGGAGTATAGTGTGTAAGGCAGATGAACTTAGGGCTTGGATTGGTGCCTGGGAGTATGATCTTATTGCAATCACAGAGACTTGGTTCAAGAAAGGGCATGATGATTGGCAACTAAATATAGACACTTCAGACAGGACAGGGAGGGAAGTAAAAGGGGGGTGGAGTTGCATTGCTGGTCAGGGACAATATCACGGCTGTGCTAAAGGAGGACACTATGGAGATTTTGCTTAGTGAGGCATTATGGGTGGAGCTGAGAAGTAAGAAGGGTACGGTTACATTGTTGGGGCTGTATTACAGACCTCCCAAAAGTGAGCGTGAGGTAGAAGAACAAATAGGTAAACAGATTATGGAAAGATGTAGAGGCAACACGGTGATGGTGATGGGAGATTTTAATTTTCCCAACATTGACTGGGATACACTTAGCGTCAGAGGTCTGGATGGGGTCGAATTTGAAAGAAGCATCCAGGAGAGTTTTCTAGAGCAGTATGTCAATAGTCCGACGAGGGAAGGGGCCATATTGGGGAATGAGGAAAAAGTGAGGTCTGCAGATGCTGGAGATCAGAGCTGAAAATATGTTGCTGGAAAAGCGCAGCAGGTCAGGCAGCATCCAGGGAACAGGAGAATCGACGTTTCGGGCATAAGCCCTTCTTCAGGATATTGGGGAATGAGCCAGGCCAGGTGGTAGAAGTTGCGGTGGGGGATTTCTTTGGGAACAGTGACACAATTCTGTAAGTTCTAGAATATTCATAGATAAAGATGAGAATGGTCCTAAGGGAAGAGTACTAAACTGGGCCAAGGCCAATTATATCAAAATTAGGCAGGAGCTCATAAATGTGGATTGGACACAACTATTTGAAGGGAAGTCCACATTTGATATGTTGGAGGTTTTCAAAGATAGGTTAAAGATAGTGCAGGATAGGCATGTCCCGTTGAAGGCAAAGGATAGGAAGGGCAAGATTTGTGAACCATGGATGACAGGAGAAATTGTACCACCAGCCAAGAGGAAAACGGAGCGTACATGGGAGGAAACCGGAGCACCCGGAGGAAACCCACGCAGACACGGGGAGAACGTGCAAACTCCACACAGTCAGTCGCCTGAGACGGGAATTGAACCCGGGTCTCTGGCGCTGTGAGGCAGCAGTGCTAACCACTGTGCCACCGTGCCGCCCACAAATACCGGAAGAGTAGGACAAGTCTTAAACGAAGAATCAAGTGGGCTAAAAGGGGTCATGAAATAGCTTTAGCAAACAGAATTAAGGAGAATCCCAAAGCATTTTATTGGTCCACTCAAGGAGAATGAAGGAAGGCTATGTGTCAAACCTAAGAGAATGGGTGAGATTCTGAATGATTACTTAGCATCAGTGTTCACTGAGGAGAGGGACATGATGAATCTTGAGATTAGAGATAGAAGTTTGATTAGTTTGGATGATGTGACTTAAGTAGGGAAGATGTGTTGGGTAGGCTAGAGGTTATAAAGGTCGACAAATCCCCAGGACCGGATGGGATCTATCCCAGGTTGCTGAGTGAGGCAAGGAGGAAATAGCTGGGTTCCTGACAGATATCTTTGTGGCATCCTTAAACTCAGGTGAGATGCCGGAGGACTGGAAGGTTGCTCACATTGTCCCCTTGTACAAGAAGGGTAGTAGGGATATTCCGGGTAACTACAGACCAGTGAGCTGCCGACAGTGGTGAGGAAGTTGCTGGAGAGGGTACTAAGGGATAAGATCGATTTATACTTAGAAAAGAATGGGCTTATCAGTGATTGGCAACATGGTTTTGTGCAGGAGAGATCGTGCCTTACCAACTTAATAGAGTTCTTTGAGGAAGTGACCAAGTTGATAGATGAAGGAAGGGCTGTTGATGTCATATACATGGACTTTAGTAAAGTGTTTGATGAGGTTCCCCAGGGTAGACTAATGGAGAAAGTGAAGTCACATGGTGTGCAGAGTCTTCTAGCTCGGTGGATAAAGAACTGGTTGAGCAACAGGAGACAGAGAGTAGTAGTTGAAGGGAGTTTCTCGAAATGGAGAAAGGTGACCAGTGGTGTTCCACAGGGGTCAGTGTCAGGGCCACTGTTGTTTGTGATATACATAAATGATCTGGAAGAGGGCACTGTTGGTATGATCAGCAAGTTTGCAGATGACACGAAGATTGGTAGAGTAGCAGAAAGCATAAATGACTGTCAGAGAATACAGGAGGATATCGATAGACTGGAGAGTTGGGTGGAAAAGTGGCAGATGGTTTTCAATACAGACAAATGTGAGATGGTGCATTTAGGCAAGACTAATTCTAGAGCGAATTATATAATGAACAGAAAAGCCTTGGGAAAAGTTGATGGGCAGAGAGATCTGGGAGTGCAGGTCCATTTTACCCTGAAGGTTGCTGCACAGGTGGATAGAGTGGTCAAGAAGGCATATAGTTTTCTTGCCTTCATTGGACAGGGTATTGAATATAAGAGCTGGCAAGTCATGTTAAAATTGTACAAGACATTGGTTCGGCTGCATTTAGAAAACTGTGTACAGTTCTGGTCGCCACATTACCAAAAAGATGTGGGCGCTTTGGAGAGGGTGCAGAGAAGGTTTACGAGGATGTTGCCTGGTATGGAAGGTGCTAGCTATGAAGAGAGGTTGAGTAGTTTAGGTTTATTTTCATTAGGAAAGAGGAGATTGAGGGACGACCTGATTGAGATTGACAAAATCATGAAGGGTATAGACAGGGTGGATAGAGGCAAGCTTTTTCCCAAGGTGAGGGATTCAATAACGAGATGTCACGCTTTCAAGGTGAGAGGTGGACAGTTTAAGGGGGATACATGCGGCAAGTACTTCACACAGAGGGTGGTGGGCGTTTGGAACATGTTGCCAGCAGAGGTGGTAAAGGCAGGCACGGTAGATTCATTTAAGATGCGTCTGGACAGATGCATGAGTAGGTGGGGAGCAGATGGATACAGATGCTTAGGAATTGACCGATAGGTTTAGACAGTAGATTTGGATCAGCTCAGGCTTGGAGGGCCGAAGGGCCTGTTCTTGGGCTGTAAATTTTCTTTGTTCTTCTTTTGTCCTTTGTAAAACATTGTTGTAATAACTACTGGGCTGAACTCTCTGTTGCTTTCACCGTAAGTTGGTTTAGCAATACTTCTTTAAGCAGTTAAAAGACACACTGGCTTAGTAGGACATTGGAATTACAACTTTGCATATTCTTGCCTCAAACATAGAATATTGGTTGATGCTGCAGCAATGTTATGAGGGATTACTGGGCTTGGCAGAGATACCCGGTTTTTGGTGATAAATTAAACCCGTGTTCACACTGCCTGCTTCGGTGTAAAATATGGAATGGCGCTGTTTCAGGGAGAGCAGAGTGAAACTCTAGCCAACATTTCTCTCATAAACAACACCATCAAAATCAGATTCTGTTGGAAGTCACTCATTCTGGGACTTGCTGTGTGTTTGCCGTCACTGCCAAGAATAATTATTTCAGAAATAATCCTCTGATTAGAAAATGTTTGGTGCATCCCAAGTCATAAGAGACCTTCGTAAAGTTCTTTCCTTCAGAGCAATCTTTTCAAAATTGTCAAGGTTGACTGGGAGCTAACAAAGCTGATTTGGTTCAAATTTTGTGGTAACTTTTTTCATCAGAGCTACTTCAGGGTACCTCCTAGCCATGATCCACCTGCACATCCCTTCATACCCTATATGGGGGTCTAGATTAGAGTGGTGCTGGAAAAGCACAGCAGGTCAGGCAGCAGCCGAGGAGCAGGAAAATCGACGTTTCGGGCAAAATCCCTTCATCAGGAATGGACAGATCCTTCACTCCAACTTGTCCATGCCAACCAGACAGCCTAAATTAATCTAGCCCTATTTGCCAGCACTTGGCCCATAACCCTCTAAACCCTTCCTATTCTTACGTCCATCCTTTTAAATGTTGCAATTGTACCAGCCTCCACCACTTCCTTTGGCAGCTCATTCCACACACGTACCACCTGTGTGAAAAAGTTGTCCCTTAGGTCCCTTTGAAATCTTTCCCCTCTCACCCTAAACCTATGTCCTCTAGTTCTGATCTCCCCCACCCCAGTGAAAAAAAACTTGACTATTTACCTGCATAACTCTACATGGGTTTTTATAGCAAAGTCTTTTTACTTAGAGAAATAGAGTTGAGTTTAAGGGGATACTGTTCATTGTGGAACAGGTTCAGTTAAGTGGAAGCAATGTGTTGGGAAATGGGCTTTCTTTAGAGACACTTCATGTGGGTACCAGACCATTCTCACTGTGAATGGAGATGAAGTGGCGGTGGATGCCTGTGGTGAAAAAGGGTATGGCCAGGAATCTGCTAAGCCGGCCAAGAGTGACAAGATATACAGACAGGACGCTGGAAGAATATAGCAAGCCAGGCAGCATCAGGAGGTGGAGAAGTCAATGTATCAGGCATAACCCTTCTTTGGGACTGGGTGTGGGTGTGGGTGAAGCTACAGATAAAGGGGCTTAGTTGGAATAGGTGAAGACAGGTAGACGGTACGACCTAGTTGGTCAGTGGGACAAATGAATCCAGTTGGTGGCAGGGAGCAGTGGAAGGGAAGGGGAAGGGCTGGGAAGGGAGTCGGGAGAATGGGGAGGGAGGTTATTTGAAATTAGAGAACTCAATGTTGAGTCCTCTGGGCTGGAGGCTACCCAGGTGGAAGATGAGGTGTTGTTCCTCCAATTTGCACTGTGGTCTGTTTTGGCAATGGAGGAGGCTAAGCATGGTCATGTCAGAAAGGGGAATTGAAATGGGCGGTGACTGGGAATTCTGGTCAGCCCCTGCGGGCCCGGCTGTGTTGCTCGGTGAAACGTTCCCAAAGTTTACATTCAGTCTGCCCGAAGTAGAGAAGACCACACCAAGAGTCACAAGCTGAGAAAGAACACATCATCTTTTTAGGTCAGGGACTTTGCAATTTTCTGGACTTCAGAATGAGTTCAACAAATCCAAATTATAGATTGATCCACACTTTTTTTATGAACAACAACTGCTGGTGCTTATTTTGCTTTTAACATATGCATCGTTTCCAGACACACATTTCTTTATTTACCTGAACAATTACCATCACTCTATGCCTTGCACGATCATCCTATTTCCCAAATCATCTCTCTGACTTTTGTCCCAAACCTTTCTGTGGTTCTTCGCCACCTGCACTCACAGCCCTCTTCCCTTGCTCATCTGACCACCATTAGCTGCTGGTTGGGCCTGGTGCTAGTGGCAGCGAAGCGGTGGCAGAAGGGCATCACAGAGACATCGCTGACTGGGCCCAGTGGTGAGAGAAAGTGAGGACTGTAGATGCTGGAGATCAGAGCTTAAAAATGTGTTGCTGGAAAAGCGCAGCAGGTTAGGTAGCATCAAAGGAGCAGGAGAATCGACGTTTCGGGCATGAGCCCTTCTTCAGGAATGAGGAAGGTGTGCCAAGCAGGCTAAGATAAAAGGTAGGGAGGAGGGACTTGGGGGAGGGGCGTTGGGAATACGATAGGTGGAAGGAGGTTAAGGTGAGGGTGATAGGCCGGAGAG
>NC_057739.1:10134001-10149698 GCF_004010195.1 Chiloscyllium plagiosum | reverse complement strand
CCTATCATATTCCCAATGCCCCTTCCCCAAGTCCCTCCTCCCTACCTTTTACCTTAGCCTGCTTGGCACACCCTCCTCATTCCTGAAGAAGGGCTTATGCCTGAAACGTCGATTCTCCTGCTTCTTTGATGCTGCCTGACCTGCTGCGCTTTTCCAGCAACACATTTTTAAGCCCAGTGATGAGAGACATGGTTCTGATGCTGGTGGGCCCAGCACACATGCCCTCATGGTGTTGGCAGAGGAGAATCGACCCACCTGGCAAAAGATGGTGCCTGAAGAGTGCCAACTTCAATGTTGGTTGGGCACAGTGTAGATAGTGGTGAGGCAGTAGGGCAGGGATGGGGACACAGGCATCGTTGATGATGAGCTGTCTCAGAACTGATAGACTTTCTTTCAGTTATATCTTTTAATCCTTTTTATTCTTAAAATTATTCAGAATGGCCGCCAGATGGTGGTGATTGTTGAATGACTTTTCACTGTATTTCACTGTTTTTCTCACTGTAAACTATACACAGCACGGTGGCTCAGTGGTTAGCACTGCTGCCTCACAGCGGCAGGGAGCTAAATTCGAATCCAGCCTCAGGCAACTGTCTATGTGGAGTTTGCATGTTCTCTCCGTGCCTGCGTGGGTTTCCTTTGGGTGCTCCAGTTTCTTATCACAGTCCAAAGATGTGCAGGTCAGGTAGATTAGTCATGTGATATTGCCCAGCATGTTCAGGGATATGTAGGTGTGGTGCATTAGCCATGGGAAATGCAGCAAAAAGGTTGGGGTATGGGTCTGGGTGGGATGCTCGTCAGAGAATCAGTGTGGACTTGTGAGCTGGATGGCCTATTTCCACACTGTAGAGATTCTATGATAATCATCTACAAATCTGACAAAGTGTCACTGACCTGAAGTATTTACTCTGTTTCTATCTTCACAGGTACTGGGACTGGATGGTTTGAGTTATGAGGAGAGACTGAATAGTTTGGGACTTTTTTTCATCTGGAGGCTGAGGGATGACCTTATAGATGTTTATTAAATCACAAGGGGCATAGATAAAGTGATCTGCAAAGTCTTTAACCCTACAGTAAGAGTTCAAAACTAGAGGACATAGATTTAAAGTGAGAGGGGAATGATTTAAACGAGGCCTGAGGGCAACCTTTTCACAGAGGGTGGTGTGCGTATGGAACAAAAGGTCAGAGGAAGTGGTCGATGCAGGTACAGTTGCAACATTTGAGATATTTGGCCAGGTATAGGAAGAGGAAAGGCTTTGTAGGGTTCTGGTTTGCAATTGATTGTGGGCCAAGATCAGAGCGGAGCTGGAAAAGCACAGCAGGTCAGGCAGCATCCGAGGAGCGGGAAAATCGATGTTTCAGGCAAAAGCCCTCCATTAGGAAGGAAGATTGATTGTGGGCCCCTTATCTTCGCGCCAAATCTGTGCTTTCCATTGTGTTTCCAGTGAGTCCTTCTGAAGCTAACTGGTTTTTCGATCGTTCGAATATGTGTGAAATGGATTGCGATTGGGGCTGAATGCCCAGTATCTGTGTGAATGGTTTTCAATGGCAGTTGCATGTCTGGTATCTCTGTAGGCCTCGTACTGCCTGTGCTGGATGGCCCGAGGTGTAAACACTATGTCGGACTGGAGTCTGTTAGTTTTGGTCAACTATTCTTTTGGAGAGGAGGTGCACATTTGGATTCCAGTCTGAACAATAGTCCCAGACAGCAATCTCGATTCCCAGGCCCTGCTGGTTGTGTATTTCCCGCAGACTCATTCCATTTCATTTACCTTTTAAAACTTTTGCAAAGTCCTGGATTCTGTCCAATATTTTATATATTGGACATTTTTGCTTGTTCCTACAGTTTATAGAGATATGGGCCAAAGGCAGGCAAATGGGGCACATTAGTTTGGGAAAACTAGTTGGCATGGATGAGCTGGACCGAAGGGTCTGTTTCTGTGCTGTTTGACTCTCTGACTGTACATACTGAGAGAAAGCGAGATCAAACTCAAAAAGTGTAGCGCTGGAAAAGCACAGCAGGTCAGGCAGCATCCAAGGAGCAGGAGAGTCAACTGCCCTGTTCCTCGGATGCTGCCTGACCTGCTGTGCTTTTCCAGCACCACACTTTTCAACTGCATGCATACCAAGTATTCCCAGCATTTTCTGTGTTTATACGAAATGTAATTCCAGTCAGACTTAACAGTTTTAGATCACCTTGTCTCTTCAGTTCCAGGTTATCAAATTACAGCAATTAGCAGTGTTCAGTTCTGAGAAAAATGAAAAGAAAAACTAAGATCTTGGGGCGAATTAAAACTTGAGTGGAGCAAGTAAATTTTAAATGAAGGACATTTTTCTCTTGTGGCACCATGCTCATTGTTAGTTTGCTGGTTGACCTAATGTTCCTCCTATCTTTATGTGCCTACCCAATTCCTGATGCATTACAACCCACACTATCTTTATAGCACTGCTCACATGCCTCACCCATATTGATCCGTGTGCTAATTAACTGTTATTGTCTTGGCTGGGACAGACTTATTAACCAGCATGTACCAGGTGGACATCGACCTATTTTCTCACAGCCAGTACAGTGAGTTGATTCAGAGTTGCCATGCTCTGGGGACATGCCTTTGTTTGCACCAGCTGGCCTAACTGGTTGTAAAGGGAAATGGACCACTAAAGAAAATGGGAAGAAGATTTAACTCCCAATTAAAGCCTTGCCTGTGTGATAAGAGCAACGTTACCCCCGAGAGTCGTAAAGCCACGGAGACCGTGAAGCAGAGAAAGGTCGTTTGAGAATTAGTGAGCATTAAAAACAGGTTTAGATGGAAATTGAAAGATGGAACGTGGATAGCAACAGAATGAGATTTTTTAACTCTGTTAGCAACAGTCCAAGGAAAGGAATAGAATAAGCAGAGGCCATATAGAATTTATTAATGATCTCATGTTAAGTTAATAAAACTTGATAATATAAACGTATAAGGGAAATATCCCCATTCCATTCAGACCGTTTGCAGTTTACTCTGTAGCTTTGATAATGGATGCCCAGTTGTTCCTGGACAGAAATTTATGCATTCTTTTAATTCATGAATAATTCAAGGTCTCAGAATCAAAACACACTCATCATTGGGCAAGTCTGTCCTTGAACCTCTTGGATAAGAAATGATGTCTGCTGTGCTTCACTGTTCCCAGTACACCCAATGGCCATCACATTAACTGATTCACTGAAGCTAAATGATACAAGGGATTAATTATCTCCAATTTGACTCATTTTCACGAAAGATTACCAGTTCAAGAAGTGAATGCTCATTCCTGGTAGAGAGAATAATAAGGGGGAGAGGAAAGTGAAGGGTCGAAGGAGGGATTGGTGATGGTGGAAGAGAAGAAGTCACTCAGGATGAGTATCTATCTGGCAGGTAGGGATAACAATTGAATGTGTTAAAGTTGTAGTGAGAAACCTGGGCTGTGATTTCTGCCAATCATCGAAATGACAGTTTTTACAGGGGTTAAGGGATTGATAAAAACCGAAAGAACTGCAGACGCTGTAAATCAGAAACAAAAATGAAAATTGCTGAAAAAGCTCAGCAGGACTAGCAGCGTCTGTGAAGAGAAAGCAGAGTTAATGTTTTGGGTATGGTGACTCGAAACATCAACTCTGATTTCTCTTCACAGATGCTGCCAGATCTGCTGAGCTTTTCCAGCAACTCGTGTTTTTGTGAGGGGATTGATAGATGGGTATCGGTGTGATGAGGCGAAACAAGGATTTGGAATGTTAAATGACATCGACTAAGGTTTGGAAGAAGCTTGATGATGAAAAACCACAGAATCTGAATTGTAACTAAGGACATTCCATTCTCTAACATTCTTTGAATGATTGTTGCTCGTAGCCTGACTTTGGAAAGTAAAAATGTAAAGACCCATGAAAGCAAAAGAATTTAAAGGAGAGAGTAGCATTTTAAAATTGAATACATTCCACACACCATTCAAATTGAGGAAAAGGATGGTCAGGCATTCAAATGAAATTGGTAATACAAGTTGAAGTCTAAGGAACTGGTCTCTCAAAGCTAATCAATGTTTCCCATATCTTCCATATGCATTGCAAATGTGCTAAATTCACTGTTTGAGAGGCGTATGATTTAGAATGCATAAATATCAATTTTAGAATTCAGATTTTAAAATAGTGTCATGAGGTTTGTTGATTACTTTTCTAAAGATTTTTTAAATTGAGATCAGGTAGTGGTTCTAGAACAGAGACCTAATCTAATGTTTGTAAGAGGGGATGAAGCACCTGGATTGCTCATGGAAAATTATTGATACTTTGTGGTTTATGATAGGTAAGGTAAAAACTGAAGGTCACTAGCTTGTATTTCAGGATAATCAAGAACAGATTTTAGCTTTGGAAACCGAGAGGTTGAAATTTTTTATTTAAGGTAGATTGCAGGAGACTCAGGATTAGGGGCGATTATAGGAAGGGTTTTTTTTTAAAACAGTTCAGGGAATATATTGCCACAGGAGAAAAGTTCAGTATCTTCAAATTCTTGAATGTGAGTGCTTGATTAGAAAGCTTTAGATTATTCAAAACTAAGGTAGTCTAAGCTATCAATTTTATGTAAGAAGACACCACAATTCACAAGAAAAATAAACGACAGAAAATCAGTTGTTAAATGTAAAAATTTGATTTAGATGTATAATTTCTTTAGATTTGATTTACTGTAAATTGATGGTGTTGGGGATCAGGTTAAGGCTCTCTTTGGCTGGGTATTTTACAGTTTTTCAAACTATTTTCCATATCTGCACAGTTGAGTTACTTTAGTTTTCATCTTTTGTACAATACACTTTTGTTCTTTTATTGAAGAAATGCAGCAGCCTCAAGTGACTGTGTTTCAGTGAGTGACCGCCAGGTCAAATAAAATGAAGCAAAAGATCTGTCAGCCAGATTTCATTCTGGGAGTTAACTTGTCCGGTGGTACTGGAATCATAGTAGAGTGAAACAGTTCTTCATGTCAATCAATTAGACCAGTTCCTCTCTCATAAACAACAAGAGACATTGGTAGGAAAGCTCAGCAGGTCTGGCAGCATCTGTTATGAAATGTCAGAGTTAACATTTCGGGTCTGGTGATCTTTCCTCTTCAATAAAGTCGGGTGTGCTTTGAGCAAGAAAAAATGTCAGTAATCATAACAGCTGTTTTTTTAATACTTCACCTTTAATATAGCCCAGGAGCCTTGAACTCATCAACTCCGTCTGCTTTACATTTTTTTGACATTCTATGCATTTTTTAATGCTTCCATTTATTATAGTACCTTACCTTCTTTTAATGACTTTGGTGGAAGGCATTTCCTCCCAGCTCAGGCCGAATGACAAGATGGCTTCCAACGGCCCAGAATAACAGTAAAGGCCTGGAGCCTGGTGGGGCAGTCTCCTCGTGTGGCAGCCTTGTTTGTGGGTGTGGGGTGCTCTCAGCCTGGAATGCATTCTGGTCCAAGCGCGGAGGTCTTGAACAACCGTAGAGGTGTTCTTTGGTGGCTTTCGAGCATTCCAGAGCCCACTGTGGAGGTCTAGTCCTGGTCTGAAGGTCTTGTCTTGGCATGGAGGTCTAATCCTAGCATTGAGGTCTCACTTAGGTGTATCAGGGCGGTCTCACCCCAGAGTGACGGTCAAGATCTGGCCTACATATTTTCTGCCTGGCTTTCCAGCATACCCTGAACCTAGGAGTCAATTGAAATTTCACTTTTATTTTCCTTCTTATTAATGGCCTCTGTCATTTAGTTTAGGTGCCTTGGTATGGCGGTGTATAAAACCCTTCACTGTTTTTGTAAAAGTGTACGTGAGAATAAATTGCTATTCTAATAAGATTGCATTCCACTGCAGCACTAGAAAACAGAATATGGTTGTGCACCATTCAAAGCAATATTGGGGAAAGCTATCAAAGGTTGGAGCAGAAGGTAAGGTTTGCACACGGCCTCAAAGGGGAAAAGTGAGATAGATAGATGCAGAGATTTAGAAAGGAAACTCAAACCTTAGGCTCTTTATAGTTGAAGGCACAGCTACCCAGTGGTACAATCATTAAACTCAAGGATACCTAAGGTGAGAGCAGGAGGAGATTGCAGACAAGGCCATGGAGGGATTTGTCTGCAATCTCCTCCTGCTCTCACATTAGGCATCCCAGACAAGATGGGACAAGGCCATAGAGAGATTTGAGAACTAGAGTGAGAACTTTAAAATTGTAATGTTTCCTATATGGTCATCAATGTTGGTCAGTAAACATTGGTCATAAATTGTGCATGAAATTTGTTGCAAGTTAGTAGAGTTTTGGATGACATCAAATTTACAGAGGTTACAATGTAGAATGTTAGCTCGGAATACAATGCAATGGTGGTATCTAGAGTTAACAAAGGGACAGATGAGGGTATCAGCTGAACAGTATTTTCTCAAACTACCTCAGCCAATTTCTTCCCCAAATTTTCATCATTTCCCTTGTTCAAATTTATCCCCTGTGCTTAATTTTAAACTCAGTCCTACAATACTACTATTGATATCACAGAATCTCTACAGTGTGGAAACAGACCTTTCAGCCCAACAAGTCCACTCCGACCCTCCGAAAAGTATCCTATCCAAATCCATTCCCCATTACTCTGCATTCACCCTTGCCTAATGCACCTAACCTAGGTTTGGATTAACCTACCCAACCCTGAACACTATGGGCAATTTAGCATGTCCAATTCATCTAACCTGCACATCTTTGGATTGTGGGAGGAAAACAAAGCACCCAGAGGAAACCCACACAGACACAGGAGAGAATGTGCAAACTCCACACGGACAGTCACCCAAGGTTGGAATGGAACCAAGGTCCCTAGCACTGTGAGGCAGCAATGCTAACCACTGAGCCACCATACCTTTCATCTGCTCCTCGCTCTGGCTTCTTCCCTTTGTTATTTCTTATTTCCACCAACAGGAACAGATAAAGATAAACTGTTTCCACTGGTTTAGGATTCTAGAACTGGGGCATAGTCTGAGAATTTGGGCCAGACCATTCAGAAGATATGTTAGGAAGCACTTAAACACACAAAGGGTGGTAGATGTTTGGAACTTTCTTCCAAACTGGCAGTGGATGCTGGATTAGTTGTTAATTTTATGTATTTTCTTTGTTAAACGAAGGTATTAAAGGATGTGGACCAAATGCAGATATAGGGAGTTAGGCCATGGATCAGCCATGATCTCATTGAATGGTGTAATGGACTTGAAGGACTGAACTATCTAAGATTTATTTTATTTTCTAGATCTACAACATGCTTCTCAGTGACACAAGTGTCTAATCATTGAATCATAGAATCCCTACAGTGTGGAAACAGGCCATTTGGCCTAACAAGTCCACACCCACCCTCCGAAGAGAACCCCACCCACAATATTTGTCGTGGGCAATATTTGCTGAGGAGCCTAAAATCTGGAATTCCCTACCTAATGAATTCCTGATGAAGAGTTTTTGCCTGAATCATCAATTTTCTTGCTCCTCAGATGTTGCCTGACCTGCTGTGCTTTTCCAGTACCACACTCTCGACTCTGACCTACTCATGATCCTATGTTCCTACGATTCTGCATCTTCATATTTAAGATTATTTCTTGGTGTAATAAGTTTTCATCCTTATACCAACAAAATTACCCCACTAGTTTTTTTTTTCTCTTGTCTGTCCTTTTGAAAAGGCATACATTCCTGAATACTTAGTCACCAGCTTTGCTCTCTCCATAGCCCTGCAATGCGAAGAGAAAGCATTAATGGAGATTCTCTTGCTATGACCAGATAAATAAGAGGGAAACCAGACAAAAGCTGTCTTCACCTGTAATGTGAAACGGGAGAGGTGTTTGAAGATGATAGAGAGATCCATTGTATCAAAGGCTGAAGAAAGGTGAAGAAAGATGAAAGGATAGTTTCACTTTCTGTTTTGAAAGGAAGATAGAAGCTTTCAAGGAAAATTATCTAAGATTTATTTTATTTTCTCGTTCTGCAACATGCTTCCCAGAGACACAAGTGTGTAATCATTGAATCCCTACAGTGTGGAAACAGGCCATTTGGCCCAACAAGTCCACACCGAGCCTTTGAAGAGTATCCCACCTACAATATTTGTAATGGGCAATATTTGCTGAGGAACCTAAAATCTGGAATTCCCTACCTCATGGCATTGTGGGTGCACCTGCAACACATGGATTGTAATGGTTCAAGGAGGCAACTCGCCACCACCTTCGCAGAGGCAACTAGGGACAGGCAATAAATGCAAACTCAGTCAGTGATGCCATGTCCCATGAGTGAATTGTTTTAAAAAAAACTTATGTGGATTTGCTGAAATGATACAACTTGAATGGAGATGGCCTCACAAAGTAATCTGCAGACCTTTTAAGTTTCAGTTTTTCAAAAGGTAGGTATTGACTAAATATCCCATCAACATTTTCTGACTGAAGAAAAACATCAAGTGACAGCATTGTACAGCACAAATATATTTAAGGAGCAGCTACGTCAACTCAACCTAAAATTAACATAAAATTAAATAAAAATGTGAGGGAGGATGCTGATGCAAATCATTAACCATTGCCTAATGGTCAAATGGCCTGTTGATCTGTGAGATCCATGTTATATTTTATAGTGTATAACATCTTTGCTTTCCATGAGAAAGCGAGGACAGATATTATTTGAGGTTTTACATAAAGAAGTCTGAAACTGCTGACATTAAACTCAAATTTTAGAAGTTTCATAACAGGTAAAAGAATGGGGATCTCAATTTCTTTTAAAAAAAAGCAGGATATTGACAATCATTTTGCAATGAGAAGGCAAAAGCAATGGTTACTGAATGGTAACGCACAGAATGGGGGTCAAATAAAGACTATATTTTGCTCCAAAGATTCACATCATTCATCAGGTGTTTGACAATGACAGGCAAGTTATGGTTACAGCACAGAAGAAAGAAAGAAATACTTATTCAATACATGATTTGGAGATGCCGGTGTTGGACTGGGGTGTACAAAGTTAAAAATCACACAACACCAGGTTATAGTCCAACAGGTTTAATTGGAAGCACACTAGGTTTCGGAGCGACGCTCCTTCATCAGGTGGTAGTGGATGGCTCAATCCTAACACACAGAATTTATAGCAAAAATTTACAGTGTGATGTAACTGAAATTATACATTGAAAAATTGATTATCTGTTGAGCCTTTCATCTGTTAGATGAAAGAAGTGAAACTATCACTGTATTCTAACAGATGAAAGGCTTAACAGACAATCAATTCTTCAATGTATAATCACCCCACAAAATATATGTGTGCATGTGGGTCTTTATCTGTCTGTGTGTGTGTGTCTGTCTGGGTTGAGGGTTGTGAGTGTGATAAAGTGTATGTGCGTGTATATTATTATTTTAGGTTTTACATAAACAAGTCTGAAACTGCTGATATTAAACTCAAATTTTAGAAGTTTCATAACAGGCAAAGGAATGGGGATCTCAATTTCTTTTTAAAAAAAGCAGGATAATGACAATCATTTTGCAATGAGAAGGCAAAAGCAATGGTTACTGAATGGTAACGCACAGAATGGGGGTCAAATAAAGACTATATTTGATGTGATTCAATACAGGGGCACTTCACATCATGCCATACCCCGTCTACTCCCCATATCCAAGCACTTCCTTTCTTTCCAGATAACAATCCAATTTCCTCTTGAATGCTTGATTGAACCTTTCATTCAGCACACTGTCATGCAGTCCAATCCATAATACGTAAAGGATAAGTTAGGATCTAATTGTATGTCTCACTCTTGCTTCTATGCCTTCGGTATTAACATTCTAAGTTGAAAGGGTGAAACTTAAGGAGTATATGCAAACTGATCTGAACAGTAGGATTAAATTACAGACTTGCTCTGAAAAGTAGCTTGATTAAAATGAAAGCCAAGCCAGTTTAAGGCCAGAGCTCCTCTGCATTAATTGAAATATGTGTCAACAGTAAATATGACCTAACTTCAGAAGAAGAAAAGTGGGAGCAAATATATACAGAACAACCTGTTGAGTTTACCCTGCCGTTTAATGTGGTCATAGTTGATCTCCAGTGTCAAATCCACTTTTTCATCTATTCCCACATAGTTTGATTTCCTGATAAACCTAAAGTCTATCTATCTCTGCCTTAATCATAACCATGATGCATCTACTACCCTTTGTAGTAGGCATTCCAAAGTTTCACAGCCCTACATTTTTTCTCATCTCAGCCCTATACAGTCAACTCATTGCCAGGGTTGGAGGAATTGAGCTATAGGAAGAGGCTGAACAGGCTGGGGCTGTTTTCCCTGGAGTGTCGGAGTCTGAGAGGTGACCTGATAGAGGCTTACAAAATTATGAGGGGCATGGATAGGGTAAATAGACAAAGTCTTTTCCCTGGGGTCAGGGAGTCCAGAACTAGAGGGCATAGGTTTAGGGTGAGAGGGGAAAGATATAAAAGAGACCTAAGGGGCAACTTTTTCACATAGAGGGTTGTACATGTATGGAATGAGCTGCCAGAGGAAGTAGTGGAGGCTGGTACAACTGCAACATTTAAGAGGCATTTAGATGGGTATATGAATAGGAAGGGTTTGGAGGGATATGGACTGGGTGCTGGCAGGTGGGACTAGATTGAGTTGGGATATCTGATTGGCATGGACAGGTTGGACCAAAGGATCTGTTTTCATGCTGTACATTTCTATGACTCTATAACTCCTTATCCTGAGCCAGTATTCTCATGTTCTTGAGCAACCTAGGCAAAATAACCTCTCAGTGCCTACCCTGTCTTCAGAATCTTGAATGTTTCAATGAGATCACTTCATATTCTTTTGAACATCAGACAGTATAGCTCTAATTTACTCAGCCTTTCATCAACTAGTTAACTAGTTCTCCCACCAAAATGAATAGCATCACATTTGTTTATATCATATTCTATTTGTCCATTGTTGCCCATTTAGTTAACATCTCTTTTCAACCAGTATGTCTCCCCTTTACAACTTACATTCCGTTAGATATTTGCATTGTCAACAAACTTGGGCACATGACTTGAATACAGATTGTAAAACATTGAAGGCACAACATAAATATTCATGGCAGTCCAGGAGTTAAGGCTCACAACATTAAAATGCTCCATTAATCCTTACTCTCTGCTTTCTGTACATGATCCACTGTTCATTCGAATATTATACCCCAACTCCACAATCCCTACGCTTGCACATCAAACTTTTCTCTGGCGCCTTCTTGAATGCCTTTTAGAAATATATGTAAGTGCACATTTACTCACTCCTCTTTATCTACTGTGCCAATTATATTCTCACAACACTCCAATAAATTTGTCAAATATGATGTCGCTTTCAGAAAACTAAGTTGACTCTGTCTGGCTGTATTTTGATATCTAAATGTATTGTTAAAGATCCTTATCACCCAATTCCAGAATTTTCCCAATGACTGATGTCAGGTCAATTAGTCTGCAGTTCCCCTCTTTCCTTTTCTGTGTTGAACAGCAGTGTTGCATTCATTAATATCCAATCAGCTGGCTCCATTCTAATATTTGGGGAATTACGGAAAACCAGTGCATCTCATGTCCCTGCAAATACTTGTTTCAGAATCTGAGGGTGTAGGACTTCAGGTTCAATAGCTATGTCAGTTTTTGCCCTGTTAAATCTCTCCAGTAATATTCCCCTCCTGTGTTATCTAACTTCTATTTGTTGTTGTTATTAGCCTATTAATTATCCACTATATCTAATGTGTAATTTGCAACTTTACTGTGAAAACAGATGCAAATAATTATTTCGATTTCTCTGTCATTCCCTGTATGATTGCACTGACAGTATTTTACAAAATCTGTTTTTATATTCCTGGCTAGTTTACTCTAATTCTATTTTCCTCCTTTTCAAACACCTTTTTTGTTATTATTTACTGGTTCCTAAAATTCCACAATTCCCCATGTTAGCTCCAAATCTTTGCATTATTAATAAGTCCTCTGTTAAAATTCAGTGAAATGGTGATGAATCAATGCAGATAAACTGAAAATTCCAACAGTAGTGTGTCTGGAAAACAGCAAGAGTGACAGTTCTACTGGGGCATGTACCTAGAGTCCAGATATACAAGGGGAGAGGAAGAAGAGAGGAAGAGTGATTGAGATGGGAGACTTGATGGTGAGAGATATAGCTAATGTAATTCTGCAGAGACAGATGTGACTATAGGATGGTATGTTGCCTCCCTGTGGTGAAGGTCAATGATAACACAGCACAGCTGTAGGGCATCCTGAAAAGAGAAGACAGTCAGAGGTTATGGTTCATATTATAAAGAGAGATAAGGTCCTGCAAGGAATATTTAGGGAACTGGGTAGCAGATGTAAAAGCGCAAGTTCAAAGCTTTCAACCTCTGGTTTACTCCCAGCATTATGTACTAATGAATGTAGAGATAGATGAATGGACTGGATGAATATCTGGCTGAAGCTTTGGTGAGAAAGGGAGAGCTTTAGATTCTTGGATTACTGATTCCATTTCTGGGAAGGTTGGACCTGCATAGGTCCGATGTGTTGCACTTGATTTGGAATGGGACCAACACGCTTGCTGGAGTTTTGCTAACTATACCAGTGAAGGGTTTAAACTGGCTTGACAGGAGAAAGAGTCCAGGCTGGGATGTTTTAGCTATGAAGAGAGATTGTATTGGTTAGAAACAGAGAAGGCTAAGGGGGACCTGATTGAGGTATACAGAATCATGATGGGCATAAATGGCGTTGAAATGAATAAACGTTTCCCTTAAGTAGAGAGATTCATTCTGATGGAGCGTAGATTTAATGTAAGGGAAAGGAAGTTTAGATGGGATTTAAGGACTATATTTTTCACCCAGAATGTGTTAGGTATCTGGAACTCATGAATGGATGGTGGAGACAGGAACCATTACAGTATTTAAGAAGTATTTAGATAAACACTTCAAATGCCAAAGCCTTCAATGCTCTGGGCCATATGCAGGGTAATAGGATTGCAGTAGATCGGTGTTTGGTGATGGGTGCAAATGCAATGGGCTGGAGGACCTCTTTCTGTGCTGTAATACTGTATGACTGATTCAACTAAAATAGAGTTAGATCACATTAGAGCACAAAATTATATATCTGTGGGCAAGTTATCATTATATATCAAGATTTCCTTTAGAAACCGCACGAGTAAGATTAAACTTGTGAGATTGTTTAAAGGATTGTCATTTGGAGACAAAAATGAAATTGATGCCGTGAGTGTTAAAGGAAAGAAACAAACATTGCTAAAGATTGGGAGATCCCATCTTTGGATTTGTCAACCATTCTGCAGCACAAAATGAGCATTTTGGAACAGTTTGAAAACCAGGCATTCTATCCAGAATGGCCATCTGTCCCAATGACAAAGGAGTACTACTAACCTGGTTCAAGACAGCTCAAGCAGAGAACAGTCCTTCCTGCTGTACAATCATGTCAGAAAGTGGAATTATTCGAGCAAAGAGGTTGGGACCACAAGATAATCAGTTGGACAAGGAGTAGCATCATATTCTAACCCGAGCTTTAGCCCAGTAATCAATGGCAGTCGCAATGACAACAGATTGGCTGCAAAATGGTCTCACTCATGTGACCAACAATAATACACCAAGAAATATTTTTAACAAGGATGAAAGCAAACTGTTTTATTGCATTTGACAGCTTCCTCTTTGATGTTTGATCTGGAACTTGTAGTGACAAACTTTACATTTTTGGTTAAATTTCAATTTCTTCAACTGTCATGGAGGATTTCTCTCCTTGATACCTCATAGGTTTCCTTGTGTGATCATCCCAAACTCACCTCATTAATTACCCACCTTGGCAAATGAATTGCAGTGACTTAAAGAGGGTGGTAAGATGGGATGTGGCTAAAGACAGGGTAAGCTGTCGGACCTGGTGGAGCCGCTCTCATTTGATGTTAGTTGGATTCTTCCCCTCACTGTAGCTGGAAGAACTTGCAATGACTTGGGCATTCCAGAGTAGACCAGCAGCCTTGATGCCAGTGCCATTTTGGAATACTGGCAGAAGAAATGTTGGTGATATGGAGTTGCCCTGCACTATCAACATAGTGATTCAGCTCCCACAGACCAATGTTTCTCATGCCATGTAGCTGGCACAGCTGCCATTTCCACACACACAGAGCCCTGCTTTCTTGTCCTAGTTGCTGTACAAACACCAAGACCCACAGCTTAACTGTCCTAAGACTACATTCTTTGTAATATATAGAATATAGAATCCCTACAGTGTGGAAACAAGTCGGCTCAACAACTCCACACCGACATGCCAAAGAGTAAGCCACCCAGACCCTTACATTTACCTCTAACTAATGCACCTAACCTACACAGCCCTAAACAGTATGGGCAATTTGGCATGGCCAATTCACCTAATCTGCACATTCTGGACATCCCATCTTACCTTACTCACAGTTGCTGCAACTCTTTACTCAACCCTCAATGTAACCCAGCACATTTTCTCCAGGATCCTGAAGTTCTCTAGGAATCATGACAGTTACCAGGGCACTAACCTCAAAGCAGAATATCTAGTGATCACAGATCACTTGCATGTTGATGGAACAGAATGCCAAGCTATAACCAACTGCATTGTGAACCAGCCTTCTCAGCATGGTGTGTTTACAATCGATGGTACTCCGCAACTGGGGGAAGCCAGTCATGTTTCCAAATCCAGCCATCAGGGCTGCACCAATGACCATGTCCCGAGGAAATGAAATAATCTGAGCTGGTCTTACACAAATAGTTTTAATCAGTCTCTTGCTGCTTTTGTGGGTATGGGACTAAGAGATCCCATACACTGGTGGCTCCCTGGAAGGAGCCTGGTGCATAGAGTTCAACACATTTGCCCCACTCACAGCCCCTGGGATGGATTTTTTTTCTTTTTATTTGTTCCTTTTATTAGTGGAAGTGGGCTTTGCTGGCTAGCCAGTATTTATTGCCCATCCCTAATTGCCCTTGAGAAGTTGATAGTGAACTGCCTTCTTGAATTGCTGCTGTCCACCTGCTGAAGGTTGACCAACAATGCCATAAGGGAGGGAATTCCAGGATTTTGACCCAGCGACAGTGAAGGAACGGCGACATATTTCCATGTTAGAATGGTGAATGTCTTGGAGGGACACTTGAAGGTGGTAGTGTTGCCATATATTTTCCACCTTTGTCCTTCCGGATGGAAATAGTCATGGGTTTGGAAGGTGCTGCCTGAGGATCTTTGGTGAATTTCTGCAGTGCACCTTGTAGATAGTACACACTGCTGCTACTCAGCATCCGTGGTGAAGGAAGTGGATGCTTGTGGATGCAGTGCCAATCAAGTGGGCTGCTTTGTCCTGGATAGTGTCAAGTTTCTTGAGTGTTTTAGGGGCTGCACATCCAGGCAAGTGGGGAGTATTCCATCACACTCCTGACTTAGAACATAGAACATAGAAGAATACAGCGCAGTACAGGCCCTTTGGCCCTCGATGTTGCGCCGATCCAAGCCCACCTAACCTACAATAGCCCACTATCCTCCATATGCCTATCCAATGCCTGCTTAAATGCCCATAAAGAGGGATGGTCCACTTCTGCTACTGGCAGGGCATTCCATGAACTCACGACTCGCTGAGTAAAGAACCTACCCCTAACATCAGTCCTATACCTACCACCCCTTAATTTAAAGCTATGCCCCCTCGTAGTAGCTGACTCCATACGTGGAAA
>NC_057739.1:10116287-10130832 GCF_004010195.1 Chiloscyllium plagiosum | reverse complement strand
GGAAAACACGATCAGAGATGTCACGTACCCTTGCACCTGGGAGGCAACATACCAAATGTGAGTCTCTCTCGTTCCCACAAAACCGCCTATCTGTGCCCCTAACTATCGAGTCCCCAATTACTACTGCTCTGCTCTTCTTCACCCTTCCCTTCTGAGTAATGGGGACAGGCTCCGTGCCAGAGGCCTGAACCCCATTGCTTACCTCTGGTGTCGTCCCCCCCCACAAGTATCCAAAACGGTATACTTGTTCTTGAGGGGAACGGCCGCAGGGGGTCCCTGCACTGGCTGCTTCCTCCCAGTCCCCCTCACTGTCACCCATCTGTCTGCAATCTTTGGAGTTACTACTTCCCTAAAGCTCCGATCTATGACACCTTCTGCCTCCCGAATGATCCGAAGTTCATCCAACTCCAGCTCCAGTTCCCTAACACGGTCTTGGAGGAGCTGGAGATGGGTGCACTTCCTGCAAGTGTAATCAGCAGGGACGTCCATGGCATCCCTCACCTCAAACATGTTGCAAGAGGAACATTGCACTGCCTTCACTGCCATCCCTCTAAAAGTAACTTTTTTTAAAAAACTGGGTCTAAAGAATAGAACAAGCAAAATGCAGCACTTACCTACTTACCACAACGCGTCTTATTATTAGGTTAGAGGAGGAGGGCGGGTGGGAGGCACTACCTCTGTAGTGCCTCAGGCTCCTCTCCTGCGCGCTTTTATAGGGAAAAAAAACCTACCCAGGTAAGCTTACGCTATACCTGCTTCCGGGTCCCGGCTGCCCCTCTGGTCTTCGTCACTTCCCCCTGCTGCTCCCGCTCTTTCTGTGAAGAGAATAAAAAACACCGCTGCCCGCTACCGGTAAGTAATTTTAAAACAAACTGTCTCACCTTAGCTGTAGCCTTCCGGGTTCCTTTAAACTCTGCTGCTGCTCGCACTCAAAATGACCGTTGGCGTCGAAGGGTGACTTGTGCCTTGTCTGATGGTGGATAGGCTTTCGGGAGTCAGGAGGTGAGTTACTCGCCACAGTATTCCTAGCCTCTGACCTGCTCTTGTAGCCACTGCATTTATGTGGTGAGTCTAGTTAAGTTTCTGATCAATGATAACCCCCAGGATATTGATAGTGGGGGTTTCAATGATGGTAACACCATTGTGTGTCAAGGGGCGGTGGTTAGATTGTCTCTAGTTGGTGGTGGTCATAACCTGGCATTTGTGAGGTGTGAACATTACTTGCCACTTGTCAGCCCAAACCTGGATATTGTCCAGATCCTGTTGCATTTGGAAAAGAACTGCTTCCGTGTCAGAGGAGTCACAAATGGTGCTGAACATTGTGCAATCATCAGCAAACATCCCCACTTCTGACCTTATTATGGAGAGAACGTCATTGATGAAGCAGCTGAAGCTGGTTGGGCCTAGGAAACTATCCTGAGGAACTCCTGCAGAAATGTCCTGGAGCTGAGATGACTGATCTCCAACAACCAAAATCATCTTCTTATGTATCAGGTCTGGCTCGAACCACCAGAGAGTTTGCCCCTGAAAATTTTCAGGCCTCCTTCAGGTCACAGGTGCCAATTCAGAAGCTGGCACATTATGGGCACTGGGACATAAGGCACTTGTGTCAACATGACGTCTCACTAAAGGAACTGGCTCTGAGGCTGAAATGCTTTGGCCCTTCAGTGCCCCATGCATCCTGAAGGGTTCTGCAACTGGGATCGTTTCCTTGTAGGAGGATTACCGACTTCCTTTTCAGGTTGCTGCTGCTCCTGGGTTTGCTAGTGCATCCACCTTCACCCTCTTTGCAAGGTAGCCACTGTGACTATAACATTGCCCATAGCTGTATCCATCTTGCAATATACCCATGTTGAGATCATAAGAATCAGATACAGTATTACCTATAGGAAGAGACACAGATACTGTACTGATATCGGCTGAGCACTCTTTTCTATATAATAAGACATGGATCATACTGACACAGATGGTTAGGTATTGAACTGTCATGGCACTTTGAGATAGGCACTCTCTTTGACCAATGCTCTGAACATCAAGTAGCATGTCTACGCCAGTACAGTGAAAGTGCCCCGTACATACTGAGTAATCCTTTCCCAGCTCTGCATAACCTACAAATGTTATCACTGTTTATCAGATAGTGCTGCATAATACTGAGATTTCAGGTGAACTGGGATTCATGTTCATTCCCCACTGTTGCCTTGGATGTCTCCCAAAAACTGAGTTTATTGTGGCCCACAAGCAGCTCTTTAACTGTCAGCTGTGATTATTTTGGCTTCATGGAAACAGCTAATATGTAATTGGCAAGCACCAATGACATAGTCAGCATTGCTTGCATCAGTATTTTCACCCTGTTTGCGTATCCAGTGTATGCTTTTCAGATGTATAATAATATGATTACAAATGATAGTGAACTTGCATTCTGCTAGTGCATGACTGCTGCATCAGGAGAACATAAGAACTAGGAGCAGGAGCACGCCTTCTGGCCCCTTAAGCCTGCTCTACCATTCAGTAAGATTATGGCTGATATTTTCAAAGACTTAGCTCCACTTATCTGCCCGTTCACCAAATCCCTTAATTCTTTTACTGTTCAAAAATCTATCTTGTCCTTAAAAACATTCAACGGGATAGCCTCAACTGCTTCACTGAGTGGGGAACTACACAGATTCCCAACCCTTTGGGTGAAGAAGTTCCTCCTCAACACAGTCTGAAATCTGCTCCCCCCTTATTTTGAGACCACGTCCCCACTTCTAGTTACACCTGCCAATGAAAACAATCCTCCGGCTTGTAACATATTTATTCCCTTCACAATTTTACATGTTTCTTTAAGATCTCCCCTCATTCTTCTAACTTCCTATGAATATAGTCCCAGTACACTCAACCTGTCCTCATAAACCAACTTTCTCAACTCCAGAATCAACCTAGTGAACCTCCTTTGCACCCCCTCCAGTGCCAGTACATCCTTTCTCAAGAGTTAATGGCTTAGTGTGTCATTGCTAGACTATCAATTAAGATACACAGGTAATGGATGCAAGTCCTGCCATGATATCTGAATTCAAGAAAAATAAATCTGGAATACAGAGGCTAATAATGACCATGAAGCTATTGTCAGCGGGAAGAAAGTATTGGGTTCAATAATATTTTTCGGGGGAAAAAATGTTGTCCCTCTCTGGTCTGGCTGACATGTGAACTCCAGATTCACAGCAAATTTGGTTGACTCTTAATTGCCCTCTGGGCAACTAGGGATAGGGAATAAATGCTGGCCTCAACAACATCATCTATATCTCATGAATGAATTTTAAAAAGGCCACTTCAGTGGAGTCCTATACAGCTGAAGTGAAGCCTCAGCTTTTGCCCATCAATCTGACAGGGATTTTGCCCAACTTGAGCACCTTCCCAGTTGCAGGTCTCTTCAATCAATTGGAAAAGCCATGACATGGAGCAGACACAGAATGGGGCTTAGCTTAATTGTCATTTACCTCTCCAGAGCCTCTATTTCCTGTTCTACTTTGCTGCCTCTGGACAGCCCATTTCTGGCTGAACCTCAACATGTTGACATCCACCGCATCGAAATATACTCCAACGTTCCTCTTGTCCCTGACCCCTGGCACTATAGTTTGGTAAAATCTACCATTGTCCTCTGCCATTCTGCCACTGACACCCATTTGTAGGCCACAGTGGTGGTGACCACCTATAACATATAACCTTACATCATTTTCCATGCCCTCCCACTTACTGCCAATTCCCTCTCTTATCTATCGAGCTTCCCTCTATTGCAATCCCTGTTTTCTCCTCAACCTAGATTTCTGCTTTCCCTCCCCAGCATTGAATACCTCCACCACCCCATAGCCACATTATACCCACTTCACCACCATCATGCAACTCTGACATTTAATTTATTTTCTGTTACATGTTAAATTTAACATGGAGTTCAATTGTACTATGATCACGTTTTGCCAGGAGTATAAGATGAGAATATTGATTAAGCCTGTCTCATTTCACAATTCTAGATCTAAAGTAATTTTACCATTGTTGGCTCTATAAACTCATCCACCCGACCATTTTCAGTTGATTTGTGTAGTCTGTATGAAGTCCACCACGATCACTACAATGCCTTTGTTACACATTCCAATGATGTGTTTTTTTTCTTTAGAAGGACATTGCATGAGGAGATGATGTGCATTTCAGATGTTAAATGATCCTTGAAGTCTATTGAGTTTCCAAAGTTGTCTTTAAGATTGATTGGCAATGCAAAAGCATGTAGCAGCATGACGGACAGTGCAGGAGAAGTTAATTTAAGAGGATGGGGCAGCAGAAAAATAAATACAGCTGTAGAAACAAACAAAATTGAAGAGTACCACCATGAAGGAGTGGTGAAGCGAAACATGGTGTTGAACAGTTTGAGAATAGCAACAGTAAAAGAGTAGGGGTGGCACCTGAATTACAACAGTATATTCAGAACTGCTCAGCAAGGCAGCAGTAAGGGTGCAGTGTGCACGAATGCTTTTAATCAATGATCTACAACATTTCAAATCATTTCTAAAATTTTTAATCATTTTGTTTAAAAATATATACTTAGGCATTAAGAACTGTGTCATCCAATGAATGTTTTTTTTTAAATTTAAAATGTGATTAGCAGATTGGTCAGCTAATTATATAAATGATTGGAATGTTGTGCAATTTGATGTTCAATGTTCGGAGTTAAACGACTGCAGAATTGTTTAATTCATTTGCCATCTCCCCAGTGTATACATTAAACAGATCTACAGAACCTTCAGCCTGAACTGGTACAGTGCTCCTGGATGATGTAGACATACCTTTAGCATAACCACGGTGGCTCAGTGGTTAGCACTGCTGCCCCACGGCACCAGGTTCAATCCCAGCCTTGGGCAACTGTCTGTGTGGAGTTTGCACTTTCTCCCCGTGCCTGTGTGGGGGTGCTCTGGTTTCCTCCCACAGTCTAAAGATGTGCAGGTCCTGTGAATTGGCCATGCTAAATTGCCCATAGTGTTAGGTGCATTAGTCAGAGGGAAGTGGGTCTGGTTGGGTTACTCTTCGGAGGGTTGGGTTGGGTTGAAGGGTCTGTTTCCACACTGTAGGGAATCTAATCTAAACCACGTTTTAAAAAATTTTGAGCCATATGAGAAGAGACTGCAGAAACTTCCATTGTCTAAGTACAGCATAACCTAATGATATGCAATCAGAAAAGCAAAAAAAAAATGTACCTATGTATACCTTTCACATCCTCAGAATGGATTCAAGTGCCTCAAAGTCAATGAGCTACTTGTTGAAGCACAGTAACTGTTGGAATATAGGAAAACCAACAGCCAATTTCCATGCAACAAGCTCCCAAAGATAGCAATGCAATATTGATTAGATCATCTGGTTCAGAGAAGTTACTTGAGGACAAATATTCTTCAAAACACCAGAGTGAACTTACGTTCTCTTCATTGAAACAGTATTGCCAGGACTTTTACCCTCACCCGCACGATTGAATAGAACCTTGGTACTCTCTTCTGAAAGACAGCACTCCCAGAGATTACAGCTATGCTGTGTTGCAGTCTGCAGTCTCAATTTTTATAGGCCCATTAAACAACTCAGTCATGGGTCAATATATGAAGAAAACTTTCCACCAATTTTAGAAGTCTCAACAGGACAATCAATAACTACATTTTGGATAGAGTTTGCAGCCTCCCACCAGCATATTTGAAAATTGTGGGGCATGCAAAATTAAGCAGATAATCAGCCTTTGTTTTCCCATCTGCTCCCAGCATGTTCCCCATATTAGCTGGCTAATGTTGTATTATGTCTCATGATCAGTAGTCCAAGTACCTTTAAGACGCATACTCACGATATCATCACTGTATTAATGTATGTGACCTGAGGGTATGAAGGTCTCATACAAACATAGAACAAAAGAAAATAGGAGCCAGAGTCAGCCACTCAGCCCTTTGAGCCTACTCCACCATTTAATACAATCATGGCAACTCAGCTAACTCAATACCCTCTTCCCACTTTTGCCCCATTCTCTTTGATCATTTTAGTTCCAAGGACTATATCCAATTCCTTCTTGAAAGCATTCAATGTTTGGCCTCAAATGTTTTCTGTGGCAGAGAATTCCATAGGCTCACCACTCTCTGGATGAAGAAATTTCTCCTCGTCTTGGTCTTGAATATACTACCTTGTACCCTCAGACTATTAGCCCCTGGTTCTGAACTTCCTGGTCATGAGAAACATCCATCCTACATTTATCCTGTCTGGTTCTGTGAGAATTCTTTAAGTTTCTATGATATCTCCCTCCAACCCCTCTCACAATCTGTCTTACCTCATACCACTTGAAACATATTTCTCTATGTAACCTAACAGCTTAATATTAACCTAGACACTTACACGCTTGGGAAAGCTACAATAAATGTTGATTGGATTTTTAAATACCATATTTTGATCAGATCCTATAAAACAGGGACTAACATAAGCATTGCACACCAGGTAAAGCACTCTAATGGAAACAAACTCACTCCAAGTAAGGTTCCAGGCAGCACATTGCACTACCTCCTACCTTTGGCCCTTTGGAGGCCTTCAGGCACACAACTCTCACTAAAAGGCCTTGTTCTGTCTCTGTTGACATTTTCTGGTCTGTTGGGAAAGGTGGAACGAAGAATAGAACATTAGTTTTCACTGCTTGATAGGTAGGAATCAGGGAGGGTGAACATCCATTGTTGGTGATCTCCCCACACTGCCCTCACAAAGATGAAGTCAGAAGTCACATGACACCAGGTCATAATCCAACAGGTTTACTTGAAATCACAAGCTTTCGGAGCGCTGCTCCTTCATCAGGTGAAGTGACTTCACCCGACAAAGGAGCTGCGATCCGAAAGCTTGTGATTACAAATAAACCCATTGGATTATAACCTGGTGTCATGTGACTTCTGACTGTGGTCACCCCAGTCCACCTGCACTTCATAGCTCACAACAGCGAACATCCAATTTTTCCCTCCCATATCGATCCCGTTAATCCAACCCCTTCCTCTTGATTCTCTGAGCTATACATAGCTTTTACTTGAAGTCAGGGAGAAGTCAGCCATGATTGAATGGCGGAGTGGATTCGATGGGCCGAATGGCCTTACTTCCACACCTATGTCTTATGGTCTTATAGATATATTCATTTCTTCCTGTGGTTTATTTGTAGACTGAGCAGTCATCACTACTCTCTTCTACACTGTTGAGGATACACAGCAGCAGCCAATATGAGCAGCAGGACAGATGTGAAGGGTGAAACATCCTGCGTGTGAGGTGGCAAAGTCTGACTCTGACCCAATTAAGGCTTGAATGTATTATGCATGTGGGGTAGCCTGTTTCAGATCAGTTCAGTGCTGACAGATGAGCCAACCACTCTCAAGGATCTCCTTATCATTTAGGAAAAGGCTCCAGACCCACAACAATGTGGTTGACATTGCATTGGCCATTTTAAACATGCTCTCTCTTTACCATCAGTGCACGGTGGCTGGTGTGGATAATGTCTACCACAGTCACTGCATGTACACAACTGCAGCAATCTGCCAAAAACCCCTTTGATGCAAACTTCAGGCCTCAGAAGAACAAGGGCAGTTGACACATTGAATCCCTATCATCTCCAATTTCCATTCAAACTCAATCATCATCCTGATTTGGAATTATACTGTATTTCCTTCACTGTTGCTGAGTCAAAACTCTGTAATATCCTCTCAGTATCACTGAGAGTACATCTACAGTCTATAACCTGCCAATATTCAAGAAGACAGCCCACCACCTCTCAAGAGCAATTAGAGCTAGACGACAAATTCTGGCCTTGTCAGCAATACCTGCTTCTCAGTACAGAAATTAAAGAAAAGGAGGGACATTTTGAAGCCTTACTGGAGGCAATAATCTGGTGGTATTATCATGAATGCAAAAATTCAGCTAATGTTCTGGGCATTTAGGTTCAAATCCCATATGGTAATGGTGGAATTTGAATTCAATGAATAGAATCTGGAATTAAGAGTCTAATGATGATCATGAAACCAATTGTTGCCAATTGTTGGGAGAACCCATCTGGCTCACTAATGTCCTTCAGGGAAGAAAATCTGCTATCCTCAGCTGGTCTAGACCAGTTATGACTCCAGACCCACAACAACGTGGTTGACTCTTAACTGCCCTCTGGGCAATTAGGGGCAAGTAATCAATGCTGACCTGGCCAGCGATGCCCAAATTGAAATTTTGAAAAATGCCTCAATCTCAATAAAAGCAATAAGGTGATTTTTACGAGCGTGTTCCCAGATTAAGAACAAATTCATGGATTGCAGTAAGAGGAAGCACTGAGAGGGAGCATATGGGATGAATGTAATCGTGCTGGGGAAATGGTTTAGGAAGATAGCAGAAGGAAGAAATAGCATTAGGGCAGTCCAAGCTCATTGGGGAATGTTAGCTTAAAGGGGTGAAACCGGGTGAAGTCCGTAATACTCAGAGTCATCTTTTGATTCTGAAGGTTAAAAAAAGAACTTCCTGATGATTTTGTAGCCTCTGTTATTCGAAACACAAATAACACTGTTTTATCACGAGAAAATAATTTAAGCCCTTTATTTCTGCACGTCATGAGTGATTATTTATCGTGGTTTTCAATGAATTCTAATCATTGGCAGAGCCATCTCACAACTAATGTCTTAATCCCACCCTTATCCTGCCCTCCAAACAAGTTCAGAAATAGGTAACAAACCCAATTTCATCAAAACAGTTTACAAGCCTCTTGGTCAAAATGTGCCATTAAATACAAATGGAAATGAGTAAACATGTTGAACTGTGATAATAACAGAGCCATTAATATGTATTACAAAATTTACTAGGCAATAAATATCACTGGAGCTGGAGGTTATCATAGTACCATCATCTTCAGATGGAAACTAATTCACTTCCTCTCAATATTTTTGAGAACCATGAATTTTTAATACAATCACAAATTTAAAGCTCGCGAGCTACCGAACAGCTCTATAAATTCATGTTTACAGCAACCAATTACAAGATCTGGCTGCAACAAGTTGAACAGTGTTGAATTTGTCAAGCAGTTTAGCGAATATTTAAATTAAAACTTACAATTCCCTGTCCTCCGGCCACTTATAACATTTTTTACTGCTAACTCACAGTGATTTTGGCTGCATGTGTATCATAATTGCACTTCTTTCTAAGAAAGGAGATATTCCATGGATATCTTTATATAAGATGCAAAACAGGAAAATATAACAAACACATACCAATTAATAATGGCCGATATAATGATAACAGAAACGCCATCAATAAGGTACATTTCTATCGTGCCCTCAACATAAAAAAGGTATGTCATAAATGAAATAGGACAAAGCAGGGCAGCACAGTGGCTCAGAGGTTAGCACTGCTGCCTCGCTGCACCCTGGACCCGGCTTCGATTCCAGCCTCAGTAGACAGTCCATGTGGAGTTTGCACATTCTCCCTTGTCTGTGTGGATTTCCTCTGGATGTTCTGGTTTCCTCCCACAATCCACAGATGTGCAGGTTAGGTGAATTGGCCATGCTAAATTGCCCACAGTGTTCATGGATGTGTCAGTTAGGTGCACTATTCAGAAGAAATATAGGGGAATGAGTTTGGGTGGGTTACATTTTGGAGGGTTGGTGTATACTTGGTGGGCCAAATGGCTTGTTTAATACTGTAAGGATTCTATGATATACTCTATGATTTTAGTCTGTATCTGATGAAGACAGGGAGTCACCATAGATTGCTATGGGCAATATTTGTTGAGCAGGATTTTCTACAGCATTGAAATTGTAGGATGGGAAGTAGTGTTGGAGATAGTAATGAAATTATGGACTTTGAAGTGTCAAAAACATGGATATTTCCATGATGGAAGTGCAGAGGTGGTCACTAATGAGATTAAAATAAAAAGACTATGCGTGGATATGACTTGGTGTTTGAAGCTCACCTGAGGAATGAGCAACATACCAAACGCCCAATATGAATAGCCATGGATGAATCTGGAATGATACAGCTAATTGAACCTATTGCTCAGTCATTTGGAAATTGATAGTACATACACAGTCAGCTCTTCTATAGTGTAATGGTTGTATTCTTGTGTAACCACATATTATCGTAAAATCACGCTTTCGAAACAGTGCTTAAAATGTTGGTGATATAATCACGTTACAACCAACACACATTTTAAAAGTTCGTGCATCAGAAACAGTGTTCCCAATTTGTCAATCGCATTACAGCAAATTCAGGCTGACAAAACACCTGTTATAGCAGAATGACCTGTACTTGTGTTAACTGAGTGGTACTGCTGAAAATGTGTTGCTGGAAAAGCGCAGTAGGCAACACACTTTCAGCTCTGATCTCCAGCATCTGCAGTCCTCACTTTCTCCTTAACTGAGTGGTACCTTATGTAATTGACCATGTAAATGTACAGCATCTGGGAAGCAGCCAAAGGGCACAGGGGTGTTAACACTCCATTAAGATTTTGTTCATGACTTCTATTACATCTGATGCTCACGGCAGTTGACTGGTTATATAGTGTTCTTATCAACAAAGATTATTTATCAATATCTCACCAGAGTCCACACTGGCATGTTATAAGTAACAAGGTAAATACTATCTTCAATTCAATACCCTGAATCTTGTCTGATGGCAGGAATATTTATGATTGTTCTTTGAAACCATCTTTAAACTATTGTTCTTTATGGAAGAGGAAGACATTGACCCATCTATAGGAAAATAATTCAATTTTCAATCACCTTTAGGTTCATTTTAAACTACACACTGTTTTGTATCTTATGGAAGTACAAATTATTATCATTTGAAATATATCAATTATCCATCACAATATTTTTCAAGTCATACTTCAAGTCTACATGACCACGTAAACGTTATTTTCAATATATTTGCTGTGACCTTGTGTATTCTTTAAAAGGAAAAAGAAAGCACAGGAAATACAATAATAGGAGAGAGGCACCTTAGGGAAGGCCTCCTGTAGCAAAGAAAGAGCTCATTAGTCTGTGCATGGACAAGACAGTGCCTCATCAGGCCTATTCAGTAAGTGGCTGAACTGTACAGACCAGAATGATAGAATGCTTGGTGGCATGATGTAAAGGTAACAATCTCTCCTTCAATATCAACAAAATGGAAGACCTGGTCATTGACTTCAGGAAGCAAGGTAGGGGACACGTCCCTATCTACATCAATGGAGCTGAGGTGGAGATGGTAGACAGTATCATGTTCCTAGAAGTGATGATCACCAACAATCTGTCCTGGTCCACCCACATTGATGCCAAAGTTAAGAAAGCACAGAAATCTCTCTGCTTCCTCAGGAGGGTAAGGAAATTCAGCATGTCTTTTTTTGACTTGGCATTAGCCCACCTCTATTTCCATGTCAGGTGTGGTTTTGGAGGTGATAGCCTTAAATCCAGTCTATCATGCCATGAGCATATCGTGGGCAGGTATTGCTGGTCAGGAGGTGGAATTGCATTTTTGAAGAATTGCATGACCTGAAATTCAAAGATGAAGATTCAAGCCCATTCAACTATTATACACCAAAGAGGCAAGATCTTTGGAATGAGGGAATATTAAGGAAGAGTAAATCCAGAAAGCAAAGAATGATGATTACTGTGTAAGGTGTATTCACATAAATGAACAGAGCAGAGTTCTTTGCCTCATACCTATTATCTCCACAATGATCTTAAGGTTGAATTATAAACAGAATTGGTCCATTTGCTGATAATATAAAGCCAGGAGAAATGCATTTGGTATCATGTTGAGCCTATTATGATTACAAAGGATTTTAGAAATGCTCTGAAGATGGATTAAAGATGAGAAAACACCATTTAGTATCGATGCTGCAAGGTAATGAAATTTGTTGTGATAAATGTTGCTCATAATTCCTCCCTGTGTTATCATATTAAAGAGGTATTATAGCAATGCAAAAATAAAGAGTTCGCTGAGATATTTTAACAGGTATTTTACAGTTTCAGTGAAGTATGAGAAGAGTAAGGACAAAGGATGCTCTTGGAATTCACTCAAATTGAATTCTGAAGACATTTCAAGCCAGGCACATCTGTTCAGCGAGCTTTCAGTAGTCTATGAGTGCATCTAATAAACAACAAAGAAAGAGCACGATTATACATTATAAGTACACCTTCACCACACATTTGATTGTCAAGTTCTTGGAAGAATTTTTCAATAATGCAAATTGTCATGTAAATCATGTGATATATATATCACATGACTTACATCACAACTTGTATTGTTGAAAAACTAACCTTAATTCATTCGTATATATGTTATTTTAGGGCTTGGATTTTGAACAAGTATTATGATGTGTTTGGATTTTAGGAAGTTCTGAAAAAAAGGTCATATTGCACTCAAAATATTAACTGTGTTTCCCTTTCTACAGGTGCTGCCAGACTTGCTGAATATCACCATCATTTTTGTTTTGGATTATTTTGCTTTTATAATCAGCACATATAATCCTACCTTAAGATTTTATTACCTTTGTTGGTTCTTGAGAAATTAGAGATGGAAATGTGTTGCTGGAAAAGCGCAGCAGGTCAGGCAGCATCTAGGGAACAGGAGAATCAACGTTTCGGGCATTAGCCCTTCTCCAGCATCTGCAGACCTCACTTTCTCCTCTTGAGAAATTACTTTGAGGCAAAAACCTTTTAATGGTTAGTAATGAACATTTGTTGGAATAATTAGTTTTGGATTACATCGTAGTACTGGGTCATACAGTATGTGCCCAGTCAAAGATAGTTATACGTAACAGTTCTATGTTAAACTTGAAGACAATCTTCAAATCCACCTGAAGGTAAAAAAAGGATATTCAAAAGAAATGTCAAGAAGATTGTACTTACAGTCCAAATAAATTTCTTGGTGGGATGAGGAGTCTTTACCTCAATCTTTCTTTAGATACAGAACAGATATCAACTTGATGTAGAATCACAGAGTATGATTGTCCTGGTCTGTCTCTATAATCCAAAAATCTTTATCACTGTCTCTCGGTTTAAAGAACTGTTACTATTTATTGTTACATCTCAGAAAAGGCAGTTGTTGATGCATCATAATAATCCTTTTTCAAAAGCTTAGATTGCAGTATAAGGCACTGCAGGTGAAAGGCTATTTGCTCCTCCCTGACGATCTGTAAAGGTATCTAAGAACTTGCTCATGACAAAATGTCAGGTTCTCACATTGCTTAGTTCTGCATCAAAATAAACATCTTCGTTACTGGATTAATTTGGTGATTTTATTTATATGTGAGAATGACTGCCCTTGAAATCTAGGCAGCAATTATTCTTTTAATTATCCCACGGTTCAAATCAATGGGTATCAAAGCAAATCTCTCCACTCATTGGAGTCATACCTCTAACAAGTGAAGATGGCTGTGTGCTGTTGGAGTCCAATCATTTCAGAATCAAGACACCACTGCCTGAGTTCCTCAGAGGTCTTCAAAACCAAACTTCTTCAGTCATTCATCAATGAACTTCCTTCCATCATAAGGTCAGAAGTAGGGATGTTTGCTGATGATTGCATAGTACTCTGGCACATTTCAATGTCCCAGTTATTGAGATGCAGCAAAACCTGGAAATCATTCAAGCATTATTCATTTCACATAGGTTTTTGACAATATTTCTTCAACAAGAAGATCAAACCATATCCTCCTTGAACATCTAGCAACATTGAGATTGCTTAAATCGTCCACTATCAACATCCTGTGGGTTATTACTTAAGAGAAACCGAATTGACAAGCCATATAAATATTGTGGCTATGAACGTCAATCAAAGGTTTTGAATTCTATGGTATGTAACTTACCTCCTGTCTTCCCAAAGCCTGCCCAATATTTAAAAGGCACACATCAGTATTGTGTTGGAATAATCTCCACTTGCCTGAGTGAGTAAAAAACTTCAACAACACAAAAGGAGCTTGATACCATCCAGGACAAAGCATCCTGCTCAATTGTCACACCATCCACCACTTTCAAATTTCACTCCCTCCACCACAGATACATGGTAGCCATTGCTTGTACCACCTTCAAGATTCACTGCAGTCGGACTCTTTTGCCAAAGTCTTCCAAACCCCTCACTTCTGTCACATGAAGAAAAGCAGAAGACACATTGGAGCTCCATGACCTGCAATGTCCCTTTAAGTCAATCCATATAGGATTTATATCCATTTGGAGAAGCAAGGAATGATTAGGGATAGTCAGCATAGTTTTGTGCGAGGGCTATCATGTCTCACAAACTTGACTGGGTTTTTTGAGGAAGAATCCTCACACAGGGCACAATGTTTGTGGGCGGCACGGTAACACAGTGGTTAGCACTGCTGTCTCAGAGCGCCAGAGACCCAGGTTCAATTCCTGCCTCAGGTGACTAACTATGCGGATATTTCTGTGTATAATGCAGAAGTTGCAGGATCAGTTCATTCCTAAAAGGAAGAAAGATCCCAGGAGGAGGCATGGGCGGCCGTGGCTGACGAGGGAAGTTAAGAAACATATAAAGTTAAAAGAGAAAAAGTATAACA